>NC_053423.1:12624595-12945429 GCF_016859285.1 Xiphias gladius | reverse complement strand
GAGAAATAAAGAAAGATGAAAGGAGTGAAAGAGAGCAATTCAAATGCTGAACATTAGCTAATATTTCCGACTGAAAAAGATATGCTTTTACTATCATCCACCTTCACTGGTGCAAGCACTGCCTAATGCCTTAATCTAGCTGCTAGCCACTGCCACCCACCACTGTGAGAGACACACAAACACAATAAAGTCGCAATACCTCTGCCAACACTACACACACACACACACACACACACGCCAAGCACTCCAGCATATGGGTCAGATCTAATCGCAATAATTTCATTTCCCCCCTCATCAGCTCCAAGCCAGATAGACTAAGTCCCATTTGTAACCACTGCAGCGCTACTGGAAGGAAATATGACAGATAAGAGGACTCTTGTAATAAGCCGGCTGTGTGGATCTGATAAATGAAGAGAGCTTTTGCCAGTTAGCTGGAGAAATATATCGTGGAGCAGCCGAAACCCAAGTGTGGTAGCTTGAGGATTCATAAAAATAAATGGGGAAACAAATTAACTTTGTTGATTAGCGGCAAGATGGAGGAAGCCGCTTGGAAATGACTTGACGCCGCTTGGGAAATCTTGGGAGTGCGAGGCAGCGTTCTGATATCGAGGAGGGAAAAAAGCATAGATGTGTACGATACAGTAAATCCTCGTAGGCAGTCACTCCTCTCTCTTTCAATAACAAATCTTTAGCCTATCTCTCTCACGTGCACACGCACACACGCACGCACACACACACACACACACACACACATGTACAAACATACTTTCTGTCGAAAAATCCCTTTTCAGCTGTTCCTAGTAAAAAGACAGATGTGCAGCGCTGCTTGTGACGGAAGGTGTAATATCTGTTTAGAACTTGGGCCTGCATCATGTCCATATGGTTTTCAGTGGGAGAGGTGGAGTTGCTTAGGCGGAATTTGAAATGTAAATAGAACAAAGGATTGTGGAAGGTCGTTCATTTCAGCTGTTTCCATGGCAGGTAAGCTGCGTTGGCAAGGCTGTGATGTTTATTTGTGTGCCGTTATTTCTCTACACAGCATGTAAAATTATGTTTGACATGCTTTCACAGTTCAAAAATATGCATGAAAATAAAACAGGGTTTTAAACAAAATCAGCAATCAAGGCAAAGTTGCAATCTGAGAAAATTACAGTTACTGCTAGATTTCAATAGCACGACTGTTTAAACAGAGGAATAACTGGGCTGAAATGTAGAACTGTTTGGAATATTATTTTAGAGTATTCACCAATCTCTGAAGAGGCTGTTCATCTTTTATAACTGAGAGCTTCTAGAGATTTTCTGCAAAGCGAATTCCAGTGAAACAGGTCAAAAGGAAAGTCAAGGAAGTTTTCCACGTGCCGGGCTCTCTCCAAAGGAAATGCTTCAGTGCATCTCAGAGAATCATCCATGCAAGACCCAACACATAAACAGTCACCTTGTCAGTCACCTTGTCAATCAGTCAGCCAGTCAGTAAACCAGTAGGCCAGTTCACCATCCAGTGAGGCAGTCACTGATTCTTCTATTTCCTTCTCACCCACCCACGCACTGTTCTCCAGACTCCCCAACACCAACTGAGCTTCATAGACCTGTAATGATCCAGTGTCTCCTCCACTTACTAATGCTTGGTGCAGTTGCAGGTCAGGGCCTCTTCCCTCCCACTATCCCTCCAGACATGGTTCTCTTCATCGGTTGGTCAAAATGATTTCTTTCATCCTTCTCTTTATGAAACAAGTTTGTGTTGTGATGTAGTGGCACTCATATTTCTTTTCTCTATACTTTACACTTGGATTTACATGGAGATGATCAGGGCATTGCAGTTGCGTCTCAATAATTGCTTTGCTATTGGCGTGTGAAGACACAACTATTAATATATAGGTGGGTTTTTATGAAATATTGCAAGAAGGAACTTAAAATGTTAAAAACTTGGGAAAATATTTATATTGAGTTGAATATTTGAAGTGCTTTTAGTTTTTAGGCTTGATGTGAACAGTTAACTTGGAAATAATAAAATTGCTCATAAATTGATGATTTTTGTCAAATTCAATGATTCAAGAGCTCCACCCTTTGGGGACATTTTTTATTCCATGGCTGACATTGGCATATTGACAGACATGTCAATGTTTAGATGCATAATTCTTATTACTTAGGCATCAAAGTTTCCTTATTCAAGAGGAAAGAAATGTTTTAGCACCTATCCTACCCATCAGATGGCTTCTTTATTATTTAAGCCACTTCCTCTCGCTGCATATTGATTCAGAATCAAATGAAGAAAAAAGAGAAATTGTTTCTGTCTCTTTTCTGCTCTTTTGAAAAAATGAGTGTGCTTGTGAGGCCACTGAATAGGCATAATTACATGGGTTTAAATGCAAATTTACAGTGTGCTTATTAATTCTATTCTGCTCATTTCAAATGACTGACTGCACTTAATTAAATCAGATGGATTAGACCTTTTCTAGACTTTCCCTTTACAACCACGTAATTATGACAAATAGAGTCACTTGACACCAAATCTACAGCAGAGGACAGAGCCTTCTTTTCTCTGTTATTCGGGATCTTTCAAGTCCTGCGTGGGGATCTACAGGCAGGTCATAAGAACGCTGAAATGGGTTGCCACATTATCCTGGATTAACACTGTTTATTTTAAGGCCACTGACCTGTTGTTCACATTTTACCCAACCATACATGAAAATATTACATCAGCCATCTCCGTCACCCACACACAGCATTTTCACTCAAACACCCCCATCCCAGTCTCAATCCTCTGGAGAGATTGTGCTTCTTCCATTTCATGATACTCCTCATCAGCACACCCACATGTTCTGGCGAAATGGGTGACCACACTGGTTAGGGGATATTGGCTAGATGATGTTGAGTCTTGCTGAGCAACTAAGATGTTTCTTTAATTGGATATGATTTCCTGCTGTTGCATATAACAATGAGGAATCCTTTACGGTGTGTCCTTAATGCCATCGGCTGTCTGGGCTGGTTATATTTGGTTCCACTTCTATGTCCTACAGTCTGATGATCATTCATCATTTGCTTTTGCTCCTATGGTGGGGCAGTAACTAGAAGAAAACGTCCAAAGTAGCAGCCATCTCCTGAATGCGGTCCTTTGTCTAATACATTTGAGCCAGGTCATTTGAATATGCACGTAAGGATTTTTTTAAAAAAAAGGTAATTAAGTGAATAAACTTCTTAATACTCTTTTGTTAATGCAGTTGACTGGCTTGAATATCAATAATTCACAAACAGTGCTAATGGTGAGATGAAGACAAACAGAAATAGGAATAATAATTGAGAGAGAGAAAAAAAAATATGCAGAAAACACATTCAAAGAAATGTAATATTTAAAAAGCAGAACCCCAGGACCTGGGCAAGTTAATGGCTGAAAGGTCTTCTGCTCATCAAGTGTTTTTCTGAGCTTTGATTGCAATTTGGAGAGGAATTATCTCACTGGGGTGTGTGGGTGGAAGGAGGTCGGCTCTGACTGTGAAGTGCTTGTCATTACCAAGATCTCTCCCCTTCTATTTTCCCTTGTTCCCTTTGTCTAACTCTCTTCCCCTCTCTCCTTTGTCTAACTCCTCTAGTTGTTGTTGTTCTGCAACTGGAGCTTGACAGTGTCAAAATATTAATGACTGCCATAACACAACACACATACATTGTACTGAATTTGTGTTTGAATATGACGTGATGCCTGCAAAAAAGACATTTATATGTTTTTAAGCCTGACTACTCTTCATATATGCTACAGGATATTTAATACCATCCAACATTTCCTCTTCTGGTGAAACAAAAAAACAGCAGCTGTGCAGGAAATCTGATGGTCTTTCATTACTGGATTCAGTCATAAACTGTAGGAAAAATTACGAGCAAAGACACAAATCCGTGTATCTACACACACATATTTGCGAGTCCATCCGCTGTCACACTCACACATACATGCAAATGTGTCCTGAACCTGTGTCTTTCATCACTGATGTAACCCATCAAGACAGGTTTAATTTTCTACATTCAGTCCCCTCCTTCTCCTCCTATGGTTTGACAATCACTGTGTAATCTCGGGCTTAAATGACTCTTTTTAAAAAAGCCGTGAGCTCTAGGGTCATGATATTTCCCCTTAATTACTGTGCCACATTATCACCATAAAGTGCTTTCCACTTCTCTGGCACTTCTAATTACATTGTTCCAATTGCAATGACACATCCTTTCATTCGTTGATGCACTTTGCAAACATATGAGTGAGTGCGCAAGAAAGATGGAGAGAAAGAGCAAGAGAGAGAAAGAAGAAGAGACTGCATCACAAAAACCCTCTCTCTAATCCCTCTCTGTAATGGAAGCAAAATGTCTTCATCAAGGAAAATTCTTTAGATCATCTCTAAAATTGTGCTCAAGGCCCTGACAGCTGCAACAAAATAAACACAATATATATCTGAATCATCTGCACTGAAAATCACCTTGAGTAAATTCATGTCAGTAATGTCTTTTTCATGAAGGTTGTCTAACATTTCTGCTTCATTCTTTAGTACAATTATACAGAAATATATATATATAGGTAAAATATATCGCAGGACTGTCCTACTAGACTTTATTAGTTTTACATTCTACATATTTTCTTTTTACATTTTACCCACAAGACGTAGTTCAGTAGGTTTGGGCAACTATGCCCATTACTTTTAGCTATCCATTTTGACTTCTCTCTTCTCTCGCTAAATAGTTTCCAGTCACTCTTAATTTCAGCATGTGGTGTTAAGACGTTGTAACTGATTCATGTTGGTGGGGGACATTTCCTGTGCAGTTGGCTCATTGAAGCTGGTAATTTATTAGTTATTGTGACGATAAATGTACTAAGAATCAGCCTTACACAAATTCGTAAACCAATTTGTGTATTTATTTTTTCCTCTTAAACTCAAATATGTGGATTTTTTCTTTTAAATCTATTTTTTCAAATTAGCGGAGCTACTTCACAATCTTTACACATACCCCCTGGCAGCTGCAGAAGTACCCCCTGGGGGAATCATTTTAGCTTTATTCAGCATGTGCAAGGTGTTTCCCTTAATTTGTGTTTTAAGTTGCTTAACCATAAAAATCATGCTTTAATTACCAGGATGTATACTGTAGAAAATCAAATTAAATGTACTGACAATGATCCTTTTTGTTTAATATACATGTTTTGTTGTTATGTTTTTTTTTAAAATAAAACTGGGTGGGACTATGTTTCCTCCAAAAAATACTTGAATAAATTTAATTTAGTTGTTTATAAAATTCTTATTTTTCAGTGTCTACACAGAAGCTCCAGCGTTTCCCAGTTGATTACATCACTGCAGTCTTACTACGGTTTAGCTTGAGGTGAGATGTTTCAATTTACAACATGAAACTGAGGTTTACAGTACTATAGAAATAACTATGAATTTAATTTTAAACTGCTACTCCCCCTATTAACACCCAGACTCCCACCACCCCATTTTACTTGTCACACTGTTCAGAAACCATTATGAGGTCTTTTCCATGGGATGGGGGGAAGTGCTTAGGGGCTGCATTTCCACCAGGTGGGCTCTTTGCTAAATGGCCGTTGCTTGCTTAATGTGTCCATTAAAGTCAGTGAAGTGGCGATAGTGTTGGGCAACCCTTTCCTGTGTGAACACTGCATGAACCCTGGTTTGTTTCCATAGGTGGTCTCCATTTCTCTTACTCTACTGCTCTCTCTCCCTCTTCAAATCAAAGCTATTACACACTGACATTGAGAGTCCTGTTATGTGGTACATCACTCTTCAACAATTTGCGTTTCCCAGTTTGTCTGAAAGTGCCATTCCAGCGCAAACTGTGGTTTGTTTATGTTGTGGATGGCAGAGGAGCTGGAGACGTTTAAGATAATCTATTAAATGAGAAAATTGTCTTTGTGACACTTTGGAAGCTACTCTAATGTAGAGTATATTATATACAGTTGGTGTAACTACACACACATCCATACGTGTGTATGTGTCTGTGTGTTAAAGGAAGGGGGCACTAGGAAAGTGCCCCTTATTTAAGCTAAATGTTAAATAATGCACCTAATGTAAAGTTAATACATGGTTGCATTAAACCAAACCTGTCTCTACATGGGTCTATATCTATTTCAACAAATACATGGACAAAATACGGAAGCCTGTTGCACTGTATATCTCCTCAATCAAAGATATTAATTTTTTTTTATTATTTATACTGTGTGCATGTGCATGCAGTTTACCATTTTATTTTAACTTAAAACACTCAATATCAAAGTATTAAATATATTCAAATACTTGCATTTGTGTGAATCTCTGTATAGATTTTTTCAAATTGCAAAAGCTATTTTGGTTTATCTCTATAAAATTAAAATGTATGCTCTATCTAATCAATGCAAATTTAAATATTATTGCCAGCAAATGTCTTAGCTTCAGATACTCGTTTTCCCTTACATGTGAATTTTGATACCAATTAGTTTTGGTGAATGTTAAAGAAAGATATGGGCAGACAGGCTAGTATAATGTTGTACTGTATGGGACTGTGCAGGACTGTTATTTGCCTGTAACATTCATTCCATGCCAGATTCAAGTGAAATTAGGCACTTATCTGTCTGTTTTGGTTAATGTGCCTCAGGTCAAATATAATTAACCTAAATATTGAGTCAGTCCTGGGTATTTTGGTCAATCATAATTCACCTGAAGATAAACAAATTAAGTACTTCCTAAGTAACTATTTATCTCTGCGTTTGGCTATTTTTTACTACAATTTACCACTTCAATCAAATTAATTTGACAACTCAAACATCTTCCAGTATTAAAATATCCAACTACTTGTTTTATTTACTTTAGTGCACCTGTAGAGTGTGTCAGATAGTAAGAATGATCGTTTAAATATATGACAGATAACCTTTAAGCATAGATCTGAATGTTGTGCATCCTATATCATCAATAGTTAGATAACTGACATTAATTCATTCCCATTACTGACATTTTTTTCCCATATGATATTATTCTCCTTTGAAATGGAAAATAAAGGTATATGGCTCTTCCATGTGTTACTATAGCTACCATATCACAGCTAACCATCCACACTAACATGCTGTATGCATTACATTTGTCAATTATGCCACAAGTACTATCCAAGGTCACATATATGCACAATAATCTACTAATATTATGCAAGACTTCACTTACCATGATGCTTTTTCAAAGCCTGCAATGATGTAGATGCAGATGGACTGCTTGAAAGGGATGAGAAATAGGTGGGTGTGAGGTGAGGTGGCAGAGTGTGTCCATTTGTTAGTGTGTGATTGCATCAGTGTGTGGACATGTGTGTTTTTAAGTGTGTGCATATTGGAAGCAGCAAAAAGAGGTGAAAATGAACAAAGGTGTGTGTGTTTCTTCGCCTATGCATGAATGTGATTTGGGGTGTGCGTTGCTCTCAGCCTTTGACGACCTTTGCGTGTTGCCGCTGTGAGCAGAGTGACCTGGCTCTACTCATTAAAACCAATGGAACGGATCATTCCCCGCTAATTGTTTTCCACTGACAAATGGTTCCTCTGACTCCTGAAGACTGCTGCAGGGGCCCTGCCTGCCTAGAGCACACTGACACTAATGAGAACCGCCGGTCTGTGAGTGTGTGTGTATCAGTGTGTGAGCAACAGCGTAAATGTATGTCTGTGAATGTGAGTGTGTATGTGTGTGTTTGTGTATACTGTATTTGGGCTGCCAGCCTCCCTCGCTGTGCACTGGCGTGTGTAAAGTCGGAAACACTGCTACATTAGGCTCAACATAAGCTATTAAGGCATTTTCTCTTGTCAATCACTCTAACACCAAGATATTGTTAACAAGTAAAGTATTCTAGCTAACTGTTTAAAAAGTCATTATTTACAGTCGAACACATTTAGTGCAATCCAATGTGTGGATAGCAATCATTTTAGTAAGGCAAAGATAATTTTTTACCTCACTTATGCTGTAGGAAAAATATTTTTACTGTCAGCTTACGCATGGTTGTCATCGTTAAAATTCAGGTTAAAAAAAAATCTGTCATACCCCCTTCTGCCAAACCACTTCTCTTCTCTGTTCTCCCATGGTGTCTGCATTCACATTCAGTTTGTTTCAGTCATGCAAACATATACAGGCTTGTCTTTTGTCCAGCGACACAGATAAGCATTCTGATCTGGCGCCCCTATCACCAGGATTACATTATTCAGTACCTTCAGAAACAGTTAAAAAAACAAAATTGCAAAAATGAAACCGTTTACTGTCCTGACACCGCGTAGGTTAAGGTTTGGTTAGGTTTAGGCACAATAACAACTTGGTCGAGGTTAGAAAATGATAATTGGCATGGTTAAAATAAACCAGCATTCACTGTCGGTATGAAACGGAAAGCAAACAGCAGTCTCCCATGTCAAAGTCAACAAGTCCTCCAAATTAAATGACAAAATTCGTTCTTTACCCATGTTCTCTAGTATAACACCCAGAAGTGTTTTCTAAACTATTGCCCCTATCAGTGAGATGAAATCATTTAAGGAAAGCTCACAGTTTGGGTTGAAATAAGTACTTTGTTAAGGTTAAGGAAACATCAAGGTTTAGGTTTAAATTACTACTTCATTAAGGTTATGACACCTTCTCCATCATGGTTACAATAATAAGCACGTGGTTAAGGTTATGAAACAATTAGGTTGATGCTTTAAAAAAAAAATGTTGACTGACAGTTGGAAACAGGAAACAAACTGCAACATCTCCCGTGTTAAAGTCCGATGTCCAAACACGCTGTCCTCCTCCATCTGCTGACTCTGTCGCTGTATAACATTGTCACCCTATTCCCTCCTTTGCTCCAGATGGACAATGGTCATAATTCCTACAGCTGGGCTTTGGCACTTGATGTATACGGATTTTCATCAAAACTACTAAATGGTAAAATGAGGACAAGCTTGTTTTGTCATTTTTGTTCTCTTCTTTCCACAGCTTTTGGTGTATTTAAAATGGTTTTACCCCGATTTCCATCTCTTTTTTGCTATCTCTCTGATTTACACTCCATCTCTTTGTACTCTATCCTACCCCACACACACACCTCTCTTTCTCCCCATTGTCGCTCTCTCTGCTTCCACCTGTTCCATGGTCCATTGGATCACTGTGAATCCTATTAGGGGGACACCCGTAAGCACCCCCAGCCCCTCCCTAGCCACACTACCTGGCACTAATCCATCAGAAGGGCAGTCAGGCTGTGCACCACCCCGCCACCACCCATCCCCGATACCCGCCAGTGCCCAATGCTGCAGCAGAGGCCACAGCTGGGGGACCGCCAAAGCTTGGTCATTATCAGATGACGGATAGCTTCATATCAGGTGTGTAAAGCGGGCGAGCGTTGGAGAGGGCCATCTGGCCAATGATTCAGGGGAAGTTGGGAAGTCAGGTCTGCAAGCGAGGTATAGCAAGGTGGTTGATGATGATGGATAGGGACAGCAACCTTTGGCAGCTATTATACATACATCCATAAACAAACTGTTTCATAACAACATAAGTATGCAGGCGTGGTTAGATAATGGCTGTTTGGTATATTTATTTCACATTTGCACACGTTCTCACTAACTGGAGGTATGGGGAGCCATTTAGTCTCTACCTAAAGAGAAAAAATGCATCACCCTGAAACTAAAGTTGTCTCAGTTGGATGTTGTATCTTGTTTATTGACTTGTTAACATGAGTCACTGGTAAGCCTTCACTCAGGAATGAGCTAGTTTAGTTCAGAGTTGGGGATGTGTCAACCCAACACCTTCACTATGAAGGTAGGACTTCTGTAGTGCTCTGTGCAGTCACCCTGGCTAACAATAAGCTAGCCGTTGATGGTCAATTAATACCTCCAAACTGTTGACTGGCTGCTTTTTAGACCATAATTACTTGTTTTCTATTTCTTTTAACAACTTTTACAGTGAGTGAGTAATTGATTCCATTTTTCAAGTGACTTGCCCAACACTGCTCAACAAAGGGCCTCACTGCCCTTTTAATTTGAACCTTGATAGTACTGTTTCAAACTGCAATTGAATTTGCATTTACCTTTGCACCTGATGTGGTATATCAATGGGCAGAATCATATATAATGCAGTTCGAATGATATCTCCAAACAAAAATAGGGGAAATAGAGCCATAATTAAAGAAAACAACATTTTTTCACCATTGTTATGGTGATCATGTGAAAATTTAATGACTGAAATGTTTTCCACCAAGGTGCTCATACATCCAAAGGCATTAAATGTCCCTGTGTGATGTGAATAAACATTGAAAGTGTGTTCTTGAGCTGGCGAAAACAGCGTGTCAAGAACACACTTGTGTTTCCCAAGACAAAGGAGTACTGTTAGGTGGTTAATTACTTTCTCAGCTGATGAGTAGTTTTATCATTTTAATTCAACTGTACATTTGTTTTGCCAACATCAAGAGGCTCATGAGATTATTCATCAACCAAGCGACATTATAACAAAGGGATTAGAATAGCTGTCAAAAGAAAAGCTACGAGGGTAGGGTAGGAATTACAAAGGGCAAAACCTTCACAGAAAAGGAAATGCCCATATTGCTTATGCATTTTTATAAATTAGTTCCTCTGTACTGGATGAAAACCTTGGGTATGGTGGGAGCTTCTGTACAATTCAGGTTTATGTATGTCTATGAGCAGTTCAAGTTATATGCCTTTGCGAGTTGTAGTGTGTATAAAATCCCAAGGATACGTAAAGTATATCTGGCTTCTTAATTTGCCCACGCAATTGGAAAATACTCTTGAGATGTGTTGTAAAGCTCTCATTGACTGAGTACACTTCCAGTTGTTAAAACATAGTCCCGTCTTGGCAAATGGATTCACTCCATCCTCCCCGGTGTAAAACCAGGACTCAACTTTCAGAGGTTCTGCTGACTTAAAAAAAAAACAACTTTCTGCTAGACCGACTGACGGGGAAAGCAACAGAACATTTCTTGCATCTTGTCTGTCTTCCTCTTGTCTATCAACTTTTCTTTTTGTCTTTTTTGCGACCAGAGGGAACACAGCAGTGAAGAGAAGATGAGGAGAGAGATGGGAAGAGATAGGCGGTGTGGTGGCAAGGGGAGATGTGTTTTTCCTGTGTTCACATCAAATGCAGATGGAAAACTACAGCACCTCAAAGGATTGTGGGCTATCCTCCAGGCCCCCGCAGAAAAGCAATGCTAGACGTATATGTATCTGCCATTTGGGGATTTGATGTACACAAAGACAATACTGTAGGGATATTTGTCTACTTCCACAATATTTTCTATCATATTTTAATGTAGTTTATTTGTTAAGATGACGACCTATCCGTTTGCCCATTAGACATGGAGTTTGTCCTGTGATATACTCTGACATAAAAAGACATCATTATCTGTAGTGTGATTTGAAAGTTATTGTCTTACATGTCTGCACGCTGTCATGATATTCAGCCAGTCTTCTCTAGAAGTTGAAGAGACTCATTTACATTCATGGAAGAAGGCGAGGATGTCAGTTTTCGCCCACTTAGTTGTTCTCCTTTGCTATGAGCCAGACAGTGGGTTGAATTCCATAATACCCCAGTGAGTGACAGAGATCCCTCTCCAGACACTGTACCTGCATAAGATGCTGCACTGCAGCTGCTATCCCATCATGCAGCTTTTTCTCTATTCTTCCCTCCCACAATCCCTTTCCATCTCTATCTGAGGAGGGTTGGGGATTCTGTTTGATTTGTTGAATTTAATCTATTGCCTTTCACACTTTATCCATGAGTTGTAGAATAATGTAGGCGGCATGCCATATTTAAATATTTATTTTGTGACAAGATAAATAACTGATTTTGATACACTTCAGTATTAAATGTGTGTGTGTTTCAATGGCATGTTGATACTGCAGTCAAGGAGTCATGCCATGTGGCAGCAGTATCTCAGGTTAAAATAATATTTCAAATATTAAATCTGATGTAGTTAACAAAATCCCTGTCTCTTTCAATGTGCACATTCGAACCAATTAACCTTGTAAGGTCATTCAATAAAAGCCACATTGTTTCCTTGACAGACTGGCACTCCCTGTCTCCATCAATGCAACTTTTTTTTTCTGTCAAAGATTCATCAAGTATTCAATCTCCGCTGACTTATTGAGGACAATTCCAAAAGTTACTGTTACCTTGAGCATTATTCTCTAAAAAGAAGACTTTACTTGCTGTTGCACCCAAATTTCCTCTTGTTAATGAGTTGTCTACCACAATTCAATCTGCGGAGGAATTTCGGCATTCAGAACTGAACAGAAATTCATGTCCTTTACTCCGAAAACATGACATTTACACAATGCACACTAATTGGGGTGGTGTATAAATATATATTTCACTTAGTCTCATGGAAAACTGGACTGTAGTCTATTCGTTGTAAGATGTGTTGTTTTGCTACAAACCTATCGCCAAACGAGAGCTGAGAGTGGACAGTTCTGAAAAACCCTGGACTACATTTGATGCTTACATTTTAAAAATTCTCACTTTTCCATAATATCTACACATTGTAACTATGATGTGGTTAAGATTAGGTAAAAATGGTAGTTATGGCATATAAACTATGGCTATGGTATGCTAGGGTTAAGCAACAAAAACACTTGGTTAAGGCAGGATCTTGGTAATGGTTTATAAACAGTCAAACGTTAGTTGCAGGTCTGTGATGGATGCTGAATTCGGACCTGTACTGGGTGACTGGCATCAGCTGATTCCAGTATGCTTCACAATCATTTACTCATTCACAGCTGTGTGGCAAGGAACATCTAATTATATGTGCACACCATGGACATTATAACCTGACACTTATCACTGTTACTCTGTTGATTACAATCATGTCAGTGCTCAACCCTCCACCACCCAAACCGCCTTATGTGATATTCTTCATATTGTTGATATAACTACGATTCCTGTTCGTGTGTCTTTATTAAGCGAGATTATGTCTCTCAGCAGAACCTTTTCTACCATTTCTAAATGTATAACCATTTGCTATAAATGGACAGCTCCTTGACATGCATGTAAGTGTTTCTGCCTGAGATGCAACCTTTTTAGCATCAACATCCGTCCCTCACTCTGTACCTGTTTATCTTAATGTTCCATATAGATCAGAAAATACAGCACTAAGTAAGCTGCTTTACTTTAGTTGTGTGTCTTCTTCTCCTGTTGCTTTTGACACCAGTGGCACTGATGGTGTTGACAGGCTGCTTGGCCTCAGGTTATGTAGATCCAGTGGCTGATAATTAGAAGGGGTACGATTGGCACTTGTTTACTGTCAACTCCCAACTTCTATTTGTCTCATTCAGTATTTGTTCCCATGAATATGAGTGTGTTTGTGTGTGTGTAAGTTTGTGTGCGTGTGTGAGACTATGTTACAGGTGGCCGCCCAGTAGGTGGGAAAATGCAGGAAGTCTGCTTGTCTGTGTGCACATGTATCAGACACAGCATGTTTTTCCCTTTCAGAGGCGAGGTATCCTGTGTGTGTGCGTGTGTGTGTGCATGTGTCCTCACGTGTGTGTGTGTATGTATGTCGGCGATCACACTGGGCGGCTGACTTCCAGGAACCCCTGCAGCAAAAACAGGCACTGTGTGTTTCCTGCTCTCACGCACCGTTATCACAGGACACACACACTCACAAACGCACACACACACGGATCATTGCCCTATTCTCTTTTCCCTTGCAGGTTTCCTCAACGCCTATCTTTGTGCCTCCGGCCGTCAAGATGTTTCGCTGTGATTGTCATGAAAGAACTAGCTCTCCGGGAACAAACCAGAGGACACAAATAAGCGAGGAGTGACGGCATCCTCACGGCCTCGCTGGTTTTTCTGACCACGATTGGTTGCTCAGTTTGAGAGGGCACATTACCTCTAAACCTCTCCTGACCTTTCTCAGTTCCAACTCGGAGGCCACTTTTTTCTCAGACATGTACTCACCACAAACTTCCCTTCTTCCTTCATTTCATCATGAGTCATGTCTGATTTTCTTTTCCTCTCTTATTATCGGTCAATATTCCCTCCCGCCCTTTCCATCCCTTACCCTCTCTCCCTTTATCTATTCACACATCTTGCGTAGCCCACTGACAAAAGGACCCAGACTGCAAAATGGAAGTAGAGCAGAGAGTCCTTGCTCTGTGCTTGTGAGAGTGCCAGGGGACTGTATCTATCCATATTCCCTTTGAGAACACAATGTAACCCCCCGCTGAAGCACTCCAGATGACAAGGGAGAGATGAGAGGGAGAGAGGGGAGAGAGAAAGACAAAATAAAAAAGAGAAATGCATAATGGCAACGTTGCAAAAAATTGCCAGTAATGGCATCATCTTTTCCCCACAGAGATTGCATTGAGTAAATAACAATTCATTGAGTGTTTTACATACAGTACGTGACAGACAAAAGTAGTCAGTGTCACTTTAGTTGTGATGATGCTTCATTAGCTGAATAAGGTACATTAAAAAACGGATTCATATTTGCCATTAAAAACACACTGAATGAGATGATGTTTTTCAGGTATAACCTGGAAATTAGAAACCATGTAACTATCAGTAGTTGATTGTTTTCAGGAAAATGTGTCACAAAAACAGATTGTTGAATGTTCATAAAGGAATGTCTTGGAATTAAGTGAAGTCATCAATCATTCTTGCTAACACCACCATAGTTTGTTTCAGCCAAAAGGCAAGGTGACAGGTACATAGGCATTGCAGAACAGAATATAATAGAAAAGAACAAATAGAATAGAATGGAATACAATGTTTTAATGAGATGTTATGAATGGGCTATGTTGCATGACTTGTTCAACCATGCAGTTCAAGTGGACCAGTTGTTATCACCGAGTTGTAAACGTAGCTTCTGCTCTGTGCTTTCACTGGCTCTGCAGGCGAGATGACTTCCAGATGGTCCGGTGAAAGTGTTTGCCTTAGGTTACTGCAGGCCAGCCTGCCTTTGCCTTTTTCAGCTGAGGGAAAGATAGGGATTCAGTGTGTGTCCGTGTGTGTGTGTGTGTGTGTGTGTGTCTGAATGCAGACATGCATCACGCAGTCCTACTTTTGTTGCACACACACACACACACACACACACACACACACACACACACACACACACACACACACACACACACACAACAGCCAACTAGCTCCTCAAGCACTCAGCTGGCTGGTTCCTGTCCATGACACTCCACTGCTGTCTGTACAAGTGGTTCTCAAAGCGGAGTCCAAGGACCACAAGTACACACCAGGGGCTCCGAACTAAGAAAAAAAAAAAAAAGTTCATTTTCTGTCTGATTGGATCACTGGTTTTACTGTAATGACAAATAACTCATCACATAAAGCTAACATAGATTTAAAGGATAGGTTCACCTTTTTTCAAGGTTGTCTCAAAACAATAGATACATGCCTATATACGCATTGAAAGAATTATTGGTTGCTCTAATTGTTGCTCTTGTCCGTACAAAAAGAGAGCCCCTAATAAAGCAATTTTAACCCCTATTAAAGTAATTTTAAGATAAGTGATAGGGGACAAGTATGGCTTTTCTGTGTCCCATTGTGCCCTCTATAATAAGGCACAAATACAATGCCATAGAAAGGATCTACTGTACTTCTTCTGTGCAAAAACGTTTATCTGAAGCAAATATGTGGCTTAATATGTCAGAGCAATGCAAATCAAGTGACTATTTTCCAAAGTTAGTCATTTTTGTACACAAATTCCCTCTTTGTGTTTTCACAGACGGTAAGTTTCCATACAAATGTAATGCAAATGTTGTTGAATTTCCAGAAAACTGTGAAAAGAAAAGGCATATAAATGCATTTCCATCTACTACCGTTATATGATTTTTAGAACCGGATAAACAGTTGATGGTGCGTATTCTCCAGTGGGTGCCATTAAACTGTTGCAGAAGAACAGGGCACAATGAAGCGGCGCAATTAAAAGAGCTCCAGTCAAACCTAAAACAAACAAAAACCATGAATATGGGATGGCAATGCGGTGTTGATGTTTGCTTTATGCATTCATTTGAGGAAGGTTACGGTCTTCTCATCGGTTCACACAGATCTGTGACTGATGTTTAAGTCACATGTGTCATGTATGATTTCTTTGCTAAGCCTGTTTCCATTGCATTTTGTTTGCTTTTGTTTTTATCGATACTCCACGTTTTCCACCTCAGTCAATTGCATTAAAAAAGTGGATGGAAACACGCTTAGTGTTTTCCATGCTAAGCTGCAGTGAAGGGATTGTAACATAAACAGGGAATTTCATACTAAAAAGAGAGACTGTCCTCCTGTGAAAAATTAGCCCTTCGGTCGTCTGTACAAGCAGCTTAATGCGCTCCATAGTTAGGTTTTATGGTTAGGTGACCGCTAGTGGCCGTGGTAATTATGACGGGAGCAAAGGAGAAAGTCAGGTGAAGTAGTAGGTTATACAGAGTGACAGTGTTACGACGAGGTTGGGGTGGATGGATGGGTCGACAGAACACAGGACTTTCACACAAAAGTCGCTGTTTGTTTCCCGTTTGAAACCAATAGTTATCATTGTTTCTTTTATCCAGAGGCATTCCACAACCTTAATTGCGCATCTATTATTGTAACCATGACGACAAACGTCCTGTAACCTTAAGGGAGTAGCTATTTTAACCCAAACCATTTTTTTCCCCCTAAACTTAACCAAGTACTTTTTGTGCCTAAATCTAACCAAACCGTGACTTTTCTTTAAGCTTAACCGGCGTTTATTACTGCACCCAGGACAAAAAATGTCCAGTATGCCTCCACCTTAGAGGTGCGACTATTGCAGGACACACACCGAGAGGGTCGGGACAAACGATCTATATGGTCGTTCAGGTTGGAGGATTGTTGTAACACCCGAAGGATACCCACTCGTTTTGTCTAAGAATTAGACTTTAAAGTCTGCGCTTTCATTTTTGGACCGCAAGGGGACTGGGACTGTAGATTTTGTCCCCCATCACCTACACTGGAGTTGCATTAGGGAGAAATTTTATCATCACATGCACAGGAGAAACAATTGCAGCGACCTCTGATGCTTCTCATGTAAGCTATATATGAGCATGTTAAGTGCTGTTTCAAGAAAGACTTCAAAAACTCTGGACCTATCCTTTAATTCTCGACCAACACAATATGTGAATACACACGTTTTCCTGTGCCCTTGGGTAACTAACCTAAGGGGGTTATCTCCCTGGGAGCCCTTGACGTGAAAAAGCTTCGGGAGCCCCTGGCACAGACGAAAACACTTCGACTTGACCCGACCCTGCTTTTGCCAACCTGTTTTAAGACACACAGATGCTGGCTGCTGATCAGTCGCCTCCTCTTCCTCCTCCTCAGCAGCGCTTCGGTCCCGCCCACCGCCACCTGGCTCTGCTGCGCACCGCCGACTGGAGGCAGAGCGCCGCTACTCCTCTTCCCCACGCCAACGGAGAAGCAGAACACAGGGAGCCCCGAGACCGAGGGTGTGTGCATGAAATTTTTTTCCCCCCTCATATTTAAAGAAAAACAAAAAAACGATTCATACAATCTAAGAGCGACTGGAAGTTTAAAGGATTCTGGAGGAAAGTGCGAAGACGAGTCAAAGAAATATCAGACGGGTGCCCTGCGCACTACTGCATCCTTCTTCTCCATCTCTTTCTCATCTCTCCTCCTCCTCTGCCTCTGTGCTCTTACAAGACTCCCGGCTTGTCCCATCCCGCGTATCCCCAGTGACTGGTCGTTTACGGCAAGCCGCGAGCTGCCCGTCCTCTTTTGTCGGAGTTTGAACCGCATTTCGGAGCCGCTGGAAGTAAACTGCCAGAGCCCCCTCGGAGCTGGCCGGACTCTGTAGCGTTCGTCTTCCCTGACACGAGTGGATCACCGAGGGGACCTTGCGCGGAGTCAAAAGGACTGGAAATTATTTAGCCCTCTCACATCAACGTACCGCATGGTGGGAATTTCTGCCTCTTTTCAGTGTAAGTTGAGCTCTACCTTGCTATACTGGTTGTACTATTTTCCCAGTTACGCCTTGGCTGTAGTGTTGTGTGCGGTCATAGAGACATATGTGAGCCAAATTAACAACAACAACAAAAAAAAGGTGAAATAGCTGTTGACCCATTAGAAAATTTGACATTTTCGATTTGTGCGTTGTTAATACATTTTATTGTAAAGTAAGTATAATGTACTGTGCTTCGGAATTCCGGCTTTAGATTGATATATGGCAACACTTCGAGCCAGCTACTACGTTATTTCTCGAATTATTTACAGCAATAATTTTATTTTATTTTTACCGTCCGAGGTGACACATCGATCGCAGGAGCGAACGGTGCGTATCTGTATCTGTAACACTATGTTATGGTCACAAACACATTTCATTCCAATGGGAAATGAGTAGTGAGAATAGATTTTTTTTCTTTTTAAATCAGCCTAATTTACGGCCATTTAAGAATCTTTTTAGTTGTAAATTAATTGAATATCGTAACTTTGCTCAAAACCAGCCTAAGAAGATTTCAATATTCTACTTGACCATTTAACCCTTTGGTGTGTCTGGGGACACTTTCGAAGAACAGCCAGTAATCGGTTCATTTTTGTGATATCAAGAGAACAATTAGTTTTCCATAAATGACGGATTCGGTTTGTTGAAACAGGGGCGCCAACTCGCAGCTGCCCCGTGTCTCCATAAAAAGCAGACACCCGTCCATGGGCTCGAACCCAGGACAGAGGGTTGCTCTCTCGGGCAACAGGCGACATCAAGTTGGCGGATCAAGTTCGGTGGCAGCCTTTCGATGTGTCGAGAAGGCTCTCCAAAAGCGAGGTATAGCCTTCACTCCACGGCTGACAACCCCCGGGGAGCACGGGCGCTCAGACTCCGCTTATGAGTTTTATAACGAGGCGTGCATCGCCACTCCTCAGCACGGGATGGACAACGCTGTGCAACGGAGAGCTGCCAGTATGCAGGTCCCCTCATCCCAAATTAAAATAACACAAGGCCAATTCACTACTTTACTAGTCCCTTCTCGCTGAACAAACAGAATAATCCTAAACCTGGTGACCAATCGTTTCTAAAAGAAACGAGTAAACATTTTGTCATTACTCGTTCTTTTCCAAGAAATTGTGGTTGTTGATGTTCGCAGTTTTGGTGGAAAGATTTTCTGATGCAGCGACTTTGTCATCCCTCTGTGTTTTCCGGAAAGCCTCCTCCTCTCCTCTCCTCTGCTGTCACCTCTGCCCGGGCGTCCTGGAAAGCATTTAGAGAGACTTTGCATTTCAGAGTTTGCATTTGAAAACATACTCCGGAGCTCTGTTACAACTGTCAACCGCATCTTCTCGAATCCATGTGAAGTTTCCATCTCCACCCGCGACGACTTTGTCATCATCACATACAAAAAGCGCGACAAAAAAAAAGGAAAGAAAAAAAAGGGAAGCAGAAAACGGATTCATTTTTTTTTAATGGACTGGCAAAGGGTTGAAATTAAAGGGTTTGGGCTATATTTTACTCCAGTGGGAATCTTTTCCCCCGACTGGGAAAAGAGCAGGCATGCGGGTTAGGGAGGGAGGCTGCTGGGACACAACCTGCTGCCGATGCCCGGCTGTTCTCACGGCTCGGATTAGAGGAGAATATCTCCTGGAAACCGACGGGGCTTTGGACATTTCTTACGCATGCCGAATAGTCCCATGCAAAGCTTTGTAGGCCTCCAAGAGGGTGATTGTTAACTCCTCTCAAAAGCTTGACCAACTGCTGATGGAGTCTTTGCTGAGTTTTATGTAGATGGGAAGGAATAGAGGTGTTTATGCGCATTTTGCATTGATACAAGTTGTGTTTATTAACAAGAAAACAAAGTATGTAAGTATGTTAAAATTAGAAAATCTTGTCTCCTGTGAATCCAAGAAACTAGCATTTTTATTGGGCTGTCATGATGCATATGTATTCTATCTATTTTGAGATTCAGTATCATTAAGCTTTTTTATTATAAGTTTTAATTGTCATTATTTATTATTATTTACTGCAGTGGATAGACTGTTAAAATTATTTACCCTGGCCATCATTTACTCTGTCATCTCTTGTTTTTTTTCCATTCTTTAACCACTGGGACTTCCATTAAAGTAGTGACTTGACTGAAAAGACCATTACCTGGAGTGTGAGTGTTTACAGAGATAAAGAGAGAGAGACAGACAGAGAGAGACAAGGAGTAAATGAAAGGTAAACAAAGCTGGTGATGAGGGAAGAGTAAATGAAAAGTGCTGTTTGCAGGTTAGCAGTGTGTGTGTGTGTGTGTGTGTGTGTGTGTGTGCCTGCGCGCATGTGTAGCTGCATCCATGTGTACGTCTGTGCACACTGTATAAACAGGCTTGTATTAACATTAGTTGCTAACTGTGGTTCAGGCTCTACAGCATCAGCTAGCACTTCCAGGGGCCATCTGCCCAGCCACCAGCCTGCCTCACACCTGTTCCCCCTCCTGCCCCCCCCCCCCCCCTCCAGCTCTCAGGCTATAGGGTCAAATGCATCAGACCGCTTCTCGCAGACACGGACGTGGCCTTGCAAAAAAATGATGGCAGCCATTTTATTCTCGCTTTCACACATACATACACACACACACACACACACACACACACACACACACAGGCACAGAAACAACCAGAAACACTACATATCCCTCGTTGGCAGGTTGAAAAACACTCCATGTGTGTAGTCAGCACACACATAGGCTGTGGTGTGTGGATGGCACACACACACACACACACACACACACACACACACACAGTAACTTTGCTTTGATTATCTGCATTTTTTCCTCTTCCTTTTTACACCAACAGCATCTTATAGCTTTCTAGTGGTGTACATGCATCCAAACACTGCATTTAGATCACGACCCCAAACAATAAATTACTATTATTTTAGAGGCGAAAAGAGCTGATTTTCCCTTTAATGTAGAGTCACACTGAGGCTCCAGTGCTGTGATATAATTACAAAGCACTTCTTTTAAGTATGACACACAGAAGTTTGGATTCAGTCCAGGTTTGCTATATGGTGAATAAGTGATGATGACTCAACAGAGTTAATATGCCAGCTACACCGCGAAGCCCCTTGAGTATTTCTGTATCAACTGGAAGGTTTTACTTTCTCATAGCTACATACAGTATGTATATGAGCCATTCTCCCACCGGAGGCCTGTTTATTCAAACGTGTTGTGTCTCCATATCCTCATTTTGTTTTAACTGAGCTAGTTTGGGAGTACTTGAAATGTTTAGCTGGATACATGTTTTGTTCGGCATGTTGTTCTTGTCATTTTAGATCTTGGCTTGCAGAATCTTCACAATCCTCACGAGCTACTTCATTTATGATTGGCTATATAGCTGCAACCATTAGTCAGTTAATCGATTTACGGAAAATGAATCGCCAAATGTTTTCATGATAAATAGTTTCGGTCATTTTCAAGCAAAAAGGCCAAACATTCTCCAGTTCCAGCCTCTACTGTTACATATATGGGAGAAAACTGAATAGCTTTAGGTTTTGGACTGATTGTCGGACAAAGGAGGCAAATTGTAGACATCACCGTGGGCTTGGAGAAATTTTATATGGCATTTTTCAATTATTCATTCTCAAATAATCAGCAGATTATTCGAGAATGAAAATGATGAGTTCCATCCCTAACTGGCTATGCTATATGGTATAAATGCTGTAGGTTCTCAAGAGTTGGACAGTTTTGGTTGCTAATTTGTTTTACAATTTAATACTTGGAATAAGTGAGCTTTCTTGGTGCGTCAGTCAGCTAATGGAATGTTAGATAAATACAATGTCCTGGAGTTGAGTCCAGTCTGGAGGGTTTGTTGCTGTCTCCTTTGTAAAACTCAAAATATGAATCATTCAAAACACAGCAGAATATGTATATAAAGATAGAGATGGCAGGATGTTTTGAAATAGGTACAGGTTTCATTTGAAGACGTTTCAGTCAGAGGGCAAATGTCTGCTGTAGCGTTGGATACTAAAACCACTGTTCCATGCACTCCTTCAAGATGTATAGATCTGTACTGATTATTCAGAGCCGTCTGTCACCAAGTCCCAGAGTGAATTATAGATAGATTCGGAGGGTGTGTGCGCGCACTAACATACACACACATGCCCTTGTAGATCGATAGGCCCATTGATGGTTATCAGTGAGAGGGCAGTTCTCTTCACTGCTTATTGAATTTCATCACCCATGAAAGAGCTGCAGTGGTATAAAAGGACTTGCAGGTATGTGTGTGTGTCTCTGTCTATGCATTTGTGTTGCAAGTGTGTTATAAATGTGCGTTAGTGCACCCTCTCCTGTGCTCACAAAAGCAAGAGGGCTTTATTCTAGTTGTGAGTTGGCCTTTACAGGGGCTTATTTAATGTCAAAGTCAACAGTGAGCACTACAAACTGAATTTATTAGCCTTGTTCGTGTTTTTACGCCAGATAACATTAGACTTATAGGGCAACTGAAGAAGAGGCCAATAGGGCAGAGTCTGACAATTCATCATGTTTCATGGACGCAGTAAATTCTTCACAGGTTTTACACTTAAAGCCATTTAGGAACCAAACGGGGAATCATATTGATAGTAATTCACTTCCTGAATGTGACCGAATCCAACTTTTTCTTCTTCCCTCATCCTCAGTAACACAGAGACAGCTGTACAAGCAGCATCATCAAAGCTGGGAAATGTAGTTTTTCAGTTGTTCGGGTAGATGGCCACGAGTATCTACCACCGTTCAGGTTTCTCGGGCTAAAAAACACACTGATAGACATGTGCAGGGCAACATAAACACACACACTCTCTCACATACACTGCCCTCTCGGTCCTCTGTATATAGACTGGGATTGAGTCGCTAATTAACTTCACTTTCTCTAACTGTATCGCACACAGGCAGACTGTCACACACACACACACACACACACACACACACACACGCACACACACGCACGCATACATACAGAATCTCTCTTTTAGGCTCCTTCTCATGATGTCTGTCCCCTCGATCTCTCTTTCTCTCTCTCTCTCCCACTGTTTATTTTCCTGCCTCCATCTGGAGTCGGCTGATATTGTAATCGCCCTAATGCACATTGCCTTCCCCTCACGCACACACGTGCGCACACACACACACACACGCACACACACACAAACACACACACACTCACACACACACAAACACACACACACACACACACACACACACACACACACACACACACACACACACACACACACACACACACACACACACAGATACATACAATGTGCCATCCTGACAAGCTCCTTTTCTTATTCCAAGAGATAAACCACTGGATGTGATTCTCTGACTGTGTGTTTGTGTGTGAGTGTAAGTGCACATGCAGGTGTCTATACAGTACGTCTAAAGAATACAAAAACTAAAACACACAAAAGTGTGTTTCTCCCTGCACTCCACCAAAGGTAACAATATTGAATAGGAACTTCTTAGTGATGTGGACCAGTGATAATGTGGCCGAGTGAAGATGTTAGGCGTTATCGCTCACCTCCTCGGAATTCACCTGTCACACAATTTACATTTAAAGACTAGACAGTGGAAGGGAAAGGAATTCAGGGGTGGTAGAGGAGGTGTGTTTGTGTGCCTGTTTGGTTGTATATGTTTATGTGTATGTTTACATGTCTTTTGTGAAGGTTGGTATGAAACGGAAAAGTGTGTGGGCGAATGTTGAAAGAGATTACTGCGCTGTCATCTCTAATAGCTTTTGTTTTGAGATTCTGCAGAGGTTTGGGATGATGGAGAGTGGGAGCACACACACACACGCGCGCACAAATGCTGAGGACACACAGACAGGTTTGATTGATGGGGGGTATGAGCTGTGAAACTGTGCGATTAGGAGCCTTTTTTCTCCCTAGTTCACGAGAGGACGATTGTTAAAGAATGGACCAGCTTGCTTTGCTACAAGTCCATAAAACCTGGCCATAAAAGTCGTTTTTGTCCTTGTGCGTGTGTGTGTGTGTGTGTGTGTGTGTGTCTGTGAGAGAGAGACAGAGTGAGAGAGGTGGAGGGGTGGGCACAGACAGACAGCTCTTAAAACAAACAAACAGGCAGGCAGAAAATCAGACAAATTGACAAAGAGAGACACAAAGAAAGAGGAAGTAGATGAGAAAGAGGGAGAATGAGGGTGGGGGAAAACCTCAAGTCATTCCCGTCACGCTTTAGCAGCTTTAATCACCTAAACCAAGGTTGCTTACTGCATAAAAATCCTACATTGTTAACACGGACCTGTACGAGCATGTGAAAATAATTCTCTTCCTGCCCTCCTCTTTCTGTTTTTTTTTAAAGACATAATTTACGATCACCATCCCGGCTTATCAGCTTGGATACCCTTGATATTTGATTTACAGCTCCGTTCTCTCACATTAATTTTGTTGTATGGATTTGGACGATACACTTTATGAAAAGGGCAGCCGGTGGAGTGGAGCCTCAGCTAGCCTGGTAAAAAGAAGTGTAATTAAGATCAGCAGACAGGGAGAGCGAGAAAGAGAGGAGCACAGATCAATAGATGCAGACAGTGGACCTTCTGTTTTTTTCCCTCCGAGTATTGACGTGTTCAGTCAATTACAGCTAGAGAGAGAAGGAGAGATGGGGATGTAGGAGTCTGTGTGTTCAATTATGTGTGTATGTGTGTGTTAGGAGATAGACGCATGCGTGCGTTCACGTATTGGGAATGTCTACACCCATGTGTGTATGCGTGAGTAAGTGCAGTCAACACATCTGCGTTTAAGATGTGTTTCTCTAATATTCACGATAAAATATAGTTGACGACTGCAGAGTAGACATGCCCACTGTTGTTGTAGGACTTCTAGTTGCTCCAAGCCTTTTATCAAACATCAACAGACACTGCCAAATCATTGTTTCCTCTCTATGCTGGTTAAAATTACACCACTGCAGCCAAATAATGAGGCCCTCTTCTTTTGTGGTTGAATTTGACTTCCATGATGGGTATTGTAGGAAGAGGGGGCTTCCAGCTGTTGTCAGTTAGTGTCACAGACAAACAGGGAGATAGGACAATGGAACGGCGGTCACTTGCTCCGTCCGATTGTCCTGTTGTCAAACCAACAGCAGGTGCCTCAAATGATAAGCGCAGAGTGTCAGTTATTTCACGGAATGGCCATTTTAGAAATTGGTTCAAAGAGAAAGAGGGAGGGTGGCAGAGGAGATAGTGGGGGTTACAAAAAGAAATGGAAGGAGTTAGTCCATTTTCACCAAATGGGGCCAAGTAAAAGCCCCATTTTGTTAAACTTCTAGTGCATCCTGTCTGCAGTATTTCCCTCTCTTCGTGTCCCCCCTCATCCCCATCCAATCCTCAATAGCCTGAATTGTTGCTAGCCACCCCGCTAAGTGTTTGTATGCTCACAGTCGATATAATCTTCGCCGGGAACAAAATTACAGTCTATTTTATCTCAACAAAAATTATATTTGATGGCATTTCCACCTCCAAAAAATAGAAGATTAAGCTCAGAATAATCACACTCACTGGGTTTTGGGTTTTTGGGATAAAAAAAAACCTCCTGGTTTTCTGGCTGAAAATGGTGGTTAAGTAGAAAGCTGTTGCAATTCCGTTTGGGCAGGGGGATTAGGTGTGAGGCTGTTGCTGTGTATCGATGAATAGATGGAGATCTCAAGAGCGGCCTCTCCTTGGATGTGTATATGTGTGTGGGCTTGTGTGTGTCTTACAGATAGAAAACCTTAGAACTGGGAGAGACAGAGTGCAGTAAATAAAAAATGACAGAGAGAAAGTA
This sequence comes from Xiphias gladius, assembly GCF_016859285.1. Lineage (NCBI taxonomy): Eukaryota > Metazoa > Chordata > Actinopteri > Istiophoriformes > Xiphiidae > Xiphias > Xiphias gladius. The sequence goes on along the minus strand of NC_053423.1, from coordinate 12,919,707 downwards.
AGTTTACATTCTAAATTTACACACTACCTAGCTATCTAGCTATCTATCTATCTATCTATCTATCTATCTATCTATCTATAGTGTCATCTGATATACATTCATGACCCCAGCTGCTCTTATGGATTTGCGATTGACAGCCCTTTCATCAAAGCATCTGTTCTTTCCCTCTGTCATACTCTCGCCATATGGACATGTCATCCTCAGCTGCGCGTTTCATTGTAGCATAGATGATTTGTCTCCATGGTAACCAAACTCCACTTTTAGAAATATGATATGTATAATGTTTTTGGCCCCACATGTGCATGATGTCTACACACACTGGTGTCTGTATTGCAATGTACCTTGACATTTATAGTGTTTCATATCAAGTTAGGGAACTTGTGCAGACTGAAGTTTTATGGCTCCTACAGAATACGGACGTGTTTGTCTTTTCTACACGATAAAGCCATTTGTGGAAGAATCCAAGCTTTTTCCAGGATTTAAACAGCTCCAGATTGCGGCAAAACTCTTTAGTCCTGGTTACACTGAGAGTAGGCGCGGAGCAGAGGAGGGAGAAGGGCTCTCACGGAGCAATAAAAATCCAGGAGAGAGCATAAATCCATCTCCCCTTGTAAGGTCCGAAATTTTTTTGCAGATGTTTCAAGATGTTTGGCCCAAGTGACGGTAATTTCTTGCCCATCTGTCTTCTCTCCTCCCCCTATGTCTCTTTATCAACATCTGGTTTTCGGTGCGGCAGGGAAACAAGTATCCTTTATAAGCCAAGGGTTCACAGTTCCCCCTCTGCTTGTGCTATTAACTTAGCCTCAACTACTGCTCTCTCTCTGCGCACACATATTCACATATGCTAACCATTAGAAAGTCATACCATTCAGAAAATGTAATAACTTTCAGTTAGAGGGGGAGATAAAGTATTTTGGCTTTTGTGTGTCTTCATTTTTTCCATAACTGCAAAGAATTTGGGGTTCTGGTTTTTATGCCTCCCCTGTGAGAGGACAAATTACTGCCTCAATGTTAGTTTGAGGATGCTTTAGTGAGAGAAAAGCCCCTTCCCCTTAGCATTCAAGTGGGACCCTTGGGTCTCTCTCTGCACCTCGACTGCCCATTTAGGAGTGAAGAGCATAAAGCTGCTACTCAGGGTGATAGCATCAGAGACGCATCACATCATTTCACTTGTAGGAAGAAGACACGTTTGTTAGGGAATAAATGCAGCCAAACACTTTCTGCACACTTTAGCAGTACAGCAAAACCAAGATCTTAATTTGCTATTTCCTCTTTGGCAGTATTAAATTGTCCACGTATAATTCACAGCTGCGCAGGGATCGCATATTGTGGCGCAGCTGCGAGTTTATGTTTGCAAATTTAACCATGTCACACACAGGCCTGAACTACACATCAAATACATGCACACACATCCCCAAACAGACACACAGGTGTGCACTCATCATATCGGTCTCCCACATGCTCACAGACAGTAAGAAGTTGAATATTCAAACAAAGATATGCAGCTCAGCACCATATGGCAGGGTTGTCAATCTAAAATGAAGGAATGCAAAGTGTGCTTTGAGTGTGCCATGTAAGGTGGTGTATGTCAGTGGTGCGTATTTGATAGGGTGAGCAGCATTTGAGGATTATATGGCATGACATATTACACAAACGGACACGCACGTACACACAAATTCACAAAATCTCTACCTCTGTTTCTTGTGTGCACGAGTACAACATACATACCACTCTTACTCCACCACGTACCCTTGTCATACTTTTTGTCATTTAACTGCCTAACAAAAGCATGCTGAGCTCATTGTTAACGCCAGTTATGTTCCATTAAATCAGTGTTTTCCTGTAACACAACACAGTCTCATAGAATTTTATGAAAAGAAAATTAACCCTAAAATGCAGCGTCAAATACATTTTAAGACCACAACGTGTACCATACCACACGCACAGTCTCTGTATTTGGATGAAACAAGAGTCTTTGGTTTTGCCATGTAGCCCAAGGCTACAAGACACAATCACACAAATACATGTACCCACACATGACAGATGCCCCTTACTGCCAAAGACACTAATGCATTAGTCGTGCACTGCCCCGGGCTTCTGCCTGGTAGGGTAATAACAAGACCAAGTCACCAGCTGATCAAGGGATGGAGGAAGCACAAATACACTGGTTCAAGCACACTGGTGTGTTTAGACTGAGCCCATGTTTGTATACCATTACCATATAAAAGGGATTACTCTTGTAGCTAAATGTACTAAGTTGGTTTTAATAATTCAGTGCAACACCCTAACACACATTTCCTTGTTGTCTGTTTTTACATGATACATCCAAAAAGTAGTTTTAGTGCAAGTGAATTAGCACGGTCTCTGTGTTTATATAAGTACTGATACAACCACAATTTTACCAAAAATCTCTTTGCAGGTAATAGTGTGTTGAGATGAGGATTGAGCCTGGTGATGGCTGCTTTTGTGTCTTGCAGACCTCTGTTTACTCTCTGCGTTGATTGTGTGATTGTGTGTGTGTGTGTGTGTGTGTGTGTGTGTGTGTGTGTGTGTGTGTGTGTGTGTGTGTGTGTGTGTGTGTGTGTGTGTGTGTGTGTGTGTGTGTGTGTGTGTGTGTGTGTGTGATGGGGGCGGATGTGGTATCTTCATGGGGAATTGATTGCAAAGGATTAGATTATGATTACAAAAGGGGAAGGGTTGACAAAAGTAGAGATTGGGGAGAGAGAAAGGTGAGCGGTGTCAAGGAGAGCGGTGTAGCAAGGTGAAATAGGGAGACAAGAAAGGAAAGAGATGAAGATTTGTACCAAAATAAGACATCCATCATGTGAGGAAATAAGGTGCAGGCTTTGCCAAATTGAATAAATATTTCCTCGTAATAATCAGGAAATAAGTTTTCTATTAGATAGTCTAGTGATCTGACATACTGTAATTCTTGTGGACTGAACGCTTCTATCTGTTGCGAGTGCTGACTTTCAGGCATTAGGTACCAGCACTTAGTTAGACCAGTGGGAACAATCCAAAATGAGATTCTGATGTTTTAGAATGAAAGCCAGGTTATTAGGCAGGGTGAGTGAGGTTGTGTGTCTGTGGCTCTGATGTAAGCCTGTTTGTCTGTGCCAGTTGGAGAACAAGACCCTGCAAATAGAGAAAGTGGGAAGCGGAGAGGAAAAGCAAGTGGGACACATTTGTGAGTGACTCTAAACCGCTGGAGATTGACGCCAGAAGCCACAGAGGGAGGGAGATGGGGGTAGTGGCAGACAACAGAAAGGGAGGGGGAAAAGAAATAACCCCGAACAAGATGTTAAACAACATTTATGAGTTTCCAAATTGCTGAGCTCGGATACAAGCTTCAGCTTTCAGACCTCTAACGTGTTTTTGAGATTCTCTGTCTCTCTTTCAGGCAGCTAAACTGCTTCTATGCTGGAAGCATTTCAGCTTTTAGGGAAAAACAACATATGAAATCAGTCAAACTATATTTAACTAGTCCATGTCAAGGAGTTCACACAGCAAGTCTCAACCACAGCTACATGCGAGCCAGAGTATACACTATATATAGCTGCTCTACTGTAATAGAAAAGTACAACTAGGGATTAAGGGGTTGGGAAAAATGCTGTATTCAGGGTATGTGAAGAACGCTTGTAAAATGTGACATACATAGCCCACAGCTAAAAGAACCAGCGCGAGGCTGCCTTATTTCATGAAGATGGATACAGCTGTTTTTTTTTTGTTTGTTTTTTTTAAGAAGCCAGTAAAGACAAAACAGCTACTGCGTTTGTGCCACTAGGGCGTACCAATTTGGAATTTATTGCTTCTTCTCATTTGAAATGTGCCAGTGTTTTTATTCACAGCCTGCAAATTAAATTCAGAATCTGGATGGCAATATGAATGTGACAGTGAAAGAAAATTAAATTCATGAATAACAGACCTTAAATTTGTATGAATGTATATGCTTCTAATACAGAACTGAATCTTGTTGTTCTCCGGGAATTACAGCGATAGAAAAGACAGTATTTTTCATCCCTACATAATACACAAGTAATGCCTCCACCGCATACATATATTCACATGGACACTCTGACATCCCTCCATCCCCAGAAAACCATCAATTCTGATACTGCTGAGTGGTTTTGGTTTAGGAGGGGCTGTACAGTCCCTGTCTTTCTCTCTCTCTCTCTCTCTCTAGTGTCTGAGAGCAGCAGTAATGGTGCCCTTGTGCCAGAGGAAGAAGCAAGGACACAGTGTTTTATTTTACCAGTCAGACACATGGTGAGTCTGGTTCAGGCAAAGACAGGTGGAGAACATTGGTTGATGAGAAAAGAGACGCCATACTTGGGTTCAGGTTTTCTCTAGTGGTAGGTACGTTGAAAGAGGTATTGGCTACTTCAGCCATTGCCAGCAATAAAATCCGGAGTCCATGTTCCGTGTAAAAATATATTTTTAAATTCAGCAATCTTAGTAAGCCAATCCTGCTTTCTTTCTCTTTTTTCTCCCTTCTCTTTCTGCTGTCTCTTTATTTTTCAGCTTCCTATTCTCTCTCTGTCACACCAGTAGCTTAAGAAGTGCTAAAAAAAATAGCACTATTAGCACTTGCCTATCTTTGAACTGCGTGTGTATATTTGCATGTGCATATATGTGCACGTGCATGTGTCCTTTGACAGTTGGGAGAGCATATCTGCTGCTCCTGTTGTCATGGAAACAGTGGGCACTGTGTGTGTTTGTGTATGTATGTGTGTCTCACTGGAGACCCCCGAAATAGAGCAGGGAGCAGGTCTGGTCAGGAGGACTAGGGCCACATTCAGACCGCTTTCTGCCTCTGACTTAATTCACTTCTTCCACTTTTTATTTTTTGTCTCCACGGTTTGACTCCCATCAGTAAATAGACCACTGCTACTCTGGTTTGACTCACTGTTTGATGCCCCAGGCAGTGTCTGAGGAAGGCAGATAGGACAGTGCGCTTACTCAAGGCAGGAGCCACGACAGCGAGGTCAGGTCCAAGGGCACTGGTCACACCGCCACCCTCCAACCCCCCTTCCCTGCTCCATCAACTATCCTCTATCCACCTTCCATCCCACAATTGCTGTTCCAGCTTTAATTACTTGAAAACAGGCAAAAACATCCTGGACCCGGAGAGACAGAACTAGTGACTGAGTTGATCATGTGTGTGCGCGCTGCTGTGTGTGCATGTGTGCAACCCATAGCATGTTTTGCATGGGAACAAGACATTTATCTCAACAGTGCAATACGGTCTTCCACACAAACACACCCCAACACTGTCCCCTTCGCACACATCCTGACCCCGACCAGCCAACTATCCCCACCCTTCTCCTCTCCCTTGCGCCCCTGGGTTCCCATCCTCTAGGCTCCCATCCTCTCCCCCCTCCCAGGTTCCTTCTGGTTCCCTTTCTGGTTCCTGACCAACAGGGCTATCTCTAGATGGCCGGTGGTTCCTCTCATTCTGCCGGCCCATTGTGTGGTGAGTTGGGCTGGGCCCTGGGCCCCGGGGGCCGGGAGGGGAGCCAGGAATGGCCTGGTTCCTGTTGCTGTACTAGTTAAAGGAACTGTGGCACTGTTTCCATTAGTCCATCATAACTGCTGTGAAACTGATTTTAAGGCTATTTTTGTGGAAACAGTTAAATCCCTGTAAGTTGCTTCCCTTGTTTTGGGTGAACTGTGACTTTGATAAGGAGAATTGAGTAGTTTAATTGGATGCCTTAGGTGTTAAAACAACTTAATGGCACAATTTGTTCCACAGCTGTTGCATGATAAAGGCGGTTTTACATGTAGAAAATGTGATCCAAAAATGACTTGCTCAGGATTATGGGGAGAGATTCAGAAGCAGGTACATTTACATACAAATCTAGCAATGGCAGACCTTTTTAATGATATTAAATAGATAATGCCACTTTCAAAATACTTTTTATACAACTCTTTTTCAAAAATCAAGGTCTGCAGGGAATCATCCCTCAGGCTTTTTAACCACTTTTTAGAGTCTCTACATTTAACACTAACTAATATGGACGACAGTATTTTTTAGGATAATTTGGTACTTTATGGCCAAATACTGACTGTATCAGCAGCCCAGCAGCAATAATTATCCATAGTGAAGACAATGATACTCAAATGAGTGGCCACGACAGGTCCCTTTCTTCTCCCCACCCTTAAGAATAACTTGAAATTTGCACACTTACCCCTCATTATCTTTGACACTGAGTGCTTCAGGTGTCTGCACAGAGTGTCCCCTGGTTTGAAGGAACACATATTTCCTCAAACCCTCCCAGCCACAACTCAAACTGTGACCTCAGTCCACTCTGTGCCTTGTGAATTTCTCCCTTTGAGACTCCTGGCTCACTGTGCTGTGTTGCATGGAGCGCTACACTAGCTAGTGCACTCGGTTAATTATGACTGCCAAGCCAGGCTGTCACAGTGATTCACTTTGGAAAGCGAGAGAGAGGGAGGAAGAGAGGACGTGGAGAGAGTTGGCAGGTGTACAGATGTATCATTAGCGCCACCTAGTGATGCAGAGAGAAGAGAATAGCAACTCCTGCTCAAAATGGACTTGAGGGGGAGTTGATTTTGATAAACTGTTTATCATTCTGTCTGTATTTCTACACATTTTTCTCTCCTCTTTTCTTGTTCTCATCTATTCTTCTCAAATGTCTCCTTCTGCTTTCCTCTATTCTCTCTGGCTTCTATCGTGCACCTCAATCTTTCAACACCGTAGAACTCCTTTTTCTTGCTTGCTTGTTTTTTTTTTTTTCCTCTTTCGCCACTTCTCTTGCCAATGTCAGTTGTGCTGTCTCGTGTACTATTGCAGCAAATCAAGTGCTCCATTCATCTCGTGTCATATGTGTTACAGAGAACTGGAAATGTGCACACGCTCCCCTCCTCTGTCTCCACTGACAGCTACATATCCACTTTATCATCGATGAGCAGATCAGATTGGAACGGAGCCAAGTCACTCAGTGCTGGATAAATAGAAGTTTGCTATGGGTGAGGATTTAAAGGACTGGTTGAGGTTGCCCCAGCTGGAATGAAATGGGGTAGTGCCCTATTGTGATCATATGGTTTATTTGCTATTGATCCTTGAGGCACAGTGGGAAGATTATTTGAATTATAGTTCCCTAGACTCTTTGTAAAAAGGGTTACTGGATACACTGGGAGTTTACTGTTTCCAGTGCCTTAGAAATCAAGCATCTGAGTGCAGAGACATCAGATCATGTTAGAGCAAACTGCTGCTATCTCGTGCCTTCAGGTGAGAAAAAAAAATGGTTTCTGCATAACCATCAACAACTCTTACGGCAGTTAAGACTGGTTTGGTAGCGAGCAGCTGAGATTGGAAGTATTCAGCAACGCATCCACCCACTCACTCACACGCACACAGGCCCGCACACATGCATGCACCCACAGCAAAAAAGTCATTTGTTCTACCTCATTAGCATGTATTGTGGCAAGCGGGCGTAACACACTGAAAGGTGAAATGGGTCCGCCATGAATAGCACACCAGTCGGCAGAGGAGAGGAGAGGAAAAGGAGGGGGGAGGAAGGCAGGGGGAGGAGGGGAGTAGAATGTCCAGATGGCTGGGGACCTGCCGTACATACAGGGAGTCTCTCGCTCGCTGATTCCTCCGCTGATTGCACCGTTTCGACTACACTCGCTTTCACTTGCCGTCCTTCTGCAGCTCCTTCTTTTTCTCACTACCATCAACACACATTGATGCACAAACAAAGGCCAAGCCCATATGTAACCGCCCTTCTTCCAGAATTGTTGTTCTCATGCAGCCATTGTGCATGTGCACACACATACACACACACGCATGCGCACACACACACACACACTCTCAGAGGCATTGTGTGACCAGAGGAAGAGTGCAGTTGACTGCACCCCATCGGAGCGCCTGTTGTGACCCATTGCACTTCTACACAAGCTGGTTCTCTACTTTCCTCCTCTCCTCCTTCATATCTCTTTCAACCACCTCGTTCTTTCTCTTCATCCATCCTTCCTCCTTCCACCTTCTCATTTGACCTTCCTTTTTCTATAGGTGTCAGCTTTAACTCTTGCTTTTCCCTTTTTCTCTTCTCTTCTCTTAAATTATTCATTTACTGAAATGATACACGGCTTAATTAAGGGCTGACACTGACTAGAGTCCGTTAGATACACTAACTGTCCAGCTTAAAGTCTGACACATTTTGGACAGATTTCACAAAGCCTCTTTCTTCAGTTTGATGACTAGGGTATGACTATGTTTGATATGCAGTATTGAGATTCTGTTTCTGGCGAGTTACATCAGATTGCACCAAAGCTGAGGCCATCTTTGGTCGATCCTTTGACAGCAAAAGAGGAGAAAGGGAGAGAAAGTCGCAGAGAGGAAGAGAACTGACGTTTGCCCTGATATTCCCTTTCCTTTTCTCACAGTGTTGTGTAGCGCTGCCAGAATATCTCTTCATTTATCTTTCAATCTGCGTGTGTCTGTATGCCAGTCTGTCACTAACCCTCTCTTTCTATCACCCCTTTTCTCCGATTCTCTCTTCCCACCCCTCACCCTCCTCTCCTCTACACTTTTGCCTCTTTTTCTGTGTCTCTCTCAGACTATGTCTTCCCTGTGTGTCTAGTAGAGATTCAGTAATGGTCTCCACTGGGGTTGGATCTGTGAAGTTCTGTGTATTCTGTAGGCTTTGCACATTCACACACATACACACACAAACAACCACACATCAATTTTTGACAGCACACAAGCAGGGGTTAGTGGGCAAAAAGGACAGGAAAGGGAATAGAAGGTCTGTCTGGGCGTGTGGTGATGTGTTGTACTTCCATGTCAGTCCAAACACAACCCATTTACATGCTTTTGCATCTATGCTCTTTTTGCAGATTTCTATTTCTCTTCTTGCTTCGCTTCCCTCCCTCACATCGCTCTGTGCCATTAAACCTGCACATGTCGAGTGACCGGAGGCTGTCTCGTGGGACTTCTATGTGTGTGTTTGTGTGAGAGAGAGAAAGAGAGCATTTTGTGCATGTGTCTCACTCCATCACCCCCACTATTCAAGTCCACCTCATTGACTCATCATTGAGTGGGCCCTCCAAAGCTCTATTGAGTTTATCAAGTCTTCCACAAAAAGTCACTCCCATTCTTTCTTTCTAAAGCAAGCTACCCCCCCTTACACACACACACACACACACACACACACACACACACACACACACTGATACTCATAGGAAGGCTCCGTCCCACACAAAACAGCATTGACGCTCGGATGAAATCCTCTAAGCAAAACATTTCTCCTCATCAGCATTGTGTGACTATTCAGTTTGTTAATGCGCCTGTAATAAGAAAGCCTTTTATTTGCCTGTTTTGAATTTAAGCACATATATTAACCCATATACTGAGAATGACTCTTTAATAGTCTGAAAAGGAGGTGAAGGGGGGTGTTAGGAGGCAGGAAAGGAGACGAGAAGAGGGCAATCTAGGTTTGGGATTCAGCAAGCTTACTTAAAGCCACAGTATTGTAGCTTCTTGACACGTTGACTTGTTTAATACTTGCATAAAGTAAGCCTCTGATGCTCATTCACAGACACACTCACACACAGAGAGTGTAATTTAACACAGCACGAGTCATATCCCATACAATTGTAAATGTGGTATTTGCAATGCGAGTGCCTCAAATGTATTTGTCCCTTTTTAATAAAAGTGTCCAAATGGCAGGGAATGCCATTATAAAAAGCAAATATTACAGGTTTAGGTTTTACAGAACGTACACCGATGCAAACAATCATCACTATTTGGCAGTGGAGTTTTGCAAAGCTTTTGTTGCTGTCAGTTGGATTATGTGTTTTGGCAAGCCTCTCGCTAAAGTATTTGTTTGTTTGCCTGCGTCTGTTGCTGTTATTACATGTTTTTGTTGCGGATGAGATGGTGAAAATGGGACTGATTCCAGGCAGTCTGGGACAGAGAATGAGAACAAATGACTTGAAAATAGGCTTCAGTATCCTGCAACACTGCGCTTCCACACATATGAGATGATTTCTTTGGGGCTGTGAGCCAATAAATCCTTATCAGGTAAAATTTTCCACTATGCTGACTGATCTAGTTTGACTGGCACGGGCTGGTACTGGTTAGTATGGCTGGCCTTCCTGGCACTAGGATTGAAAATAATCAAAAACAATAATCTCTGATTACAATAACTGGAAGCTGGGATGTGAAGTTATGTTCCCAACTGCTGTTTATTGAATAAACCAAATACATTGTATCAATTTCTGCTAATGAAATATGAGCTTAAAGAGAGAGACTATGTGTATGTGAATGTGAGTAATTTTAGGGACCACAAGTCTCAGGGGAGCTGCTGGAGCTATTGCTGTTGTTTATCAGCATGCACACATGCACACACACACACACACACACACACACACACACACACACACACACACACACACACACACACACACACACACACACACACACACACAGATATTCTCTCTCTCATCTGTCTCTATCTCATCTCTCTTGCTGTCTTATTATATTTCTTTATCCCTTTCTCTCTCTCCTCCATTACTGGCATTTTAAGCAGCTCACTAGGGAATGGGAGGCTTGCTTGCTTGCTAAGATGCTTTGTCTCTCATCCTCACTATAATGGGCACACACACACACACACACACACACACACACACACACACACACACACACACACACACTCACACAGAACCCTTTCTGTTCTAAAGTAAATGCAGTTAAAAGGAGGATCAGGGGAATTTTGGTGCCATTTTTGTCTTCTGCTTTTCCTGAACCTAAGACATTATGCATGAGATTGTGTGAATTTGTGTGCCTGTGCGCAGATGCCTGCAAGCTGACAGGGAGTGAAAGCCCAGACATATGTTAATCAGATGTTGTGTTGATGGCAGAGCAGAAGGAGAGAGCGAGAGAGGAAAAGAGAGCACTGGGGGGAGGAATGAGGGGTGAAAAGAAACGCAGGGCTTTTAAAAGACAGAGTGAGAGTGGAAAGAGAAAAAGGAACCATGCAGGAAGAGGAGGAGGAGAGGTATGTGGAGAGAAGAAATGAGGAAGAGAACAGAGAAAATGACAGGAAATGGTGCAGTGACTCATTTTCTAACTGCAAAAACCACTGCCTAGAATCGATTCAATCCATTAGTTTAACTGAATGGACCTACACTATAAGTTTGAGGTCACTGAACAAAAATGATAAATGTTTCCTGTAGGTACTGGATACATTAGCCATCCACAGTGTGATTTTTTATTGTCATTTTTTTCAAATTTTAGTAAAACGTTGTTACCCTGCTTTAGCCGGGGAGTAACAACTGAAATCTGCCTTAAGAATCATATAAATGAACCCAGCGTAGAGCTGGGCAATAATTCAATATTAAAGTTGCTATAATCATTATTTTTATATTAACAATGGATGAAATGGCTAGATGTAAAGGCAATCAGGTAGCTGATGAGCCCACCCACCCAGAGTTATCGCCAACTCTGCAGTTCCCCCTGGCTCTACAAAGCTTTTTAATATTTTTAAGTTTAACATTTAGCAACTTGCAGTATGATTGTTTCGTGAAGATGAGATGATCCTATTGCCCCCTTGTCAAATTCTTTTTTTCAAATCAATGATTTCAAGCAATGTCATTAAAATTTAAGAAAGTGTTGGTCTACTATGTGTGACGAGTTTTGTCTCATGTAAGTGAAAATATACAGTATTATTTTACATGATAAAATTACATTATTTTGCATATATTTTCATTACTGAAACACAAATTGATGATTTACTTCTTTTCGGCATCATGATATAAAGCCCTAGCCTGGTGCACATGAACACATGAATATAAAGCTAGTACAAAGGTGGGTAAGTGAGTGGCTCGAGAAACAGATAAGACAGCAAAAATGAGAGATAGAGAAAGATGTTTAGAAAGACATGAAATGGAAGAGGCAGAGGAAAGAAAAGGATAGATGTGGGGCATTTCTACTCAAGAGAGTTTACAGGGGGCCAGAGAAGCAGCAGACGGCTGCTCCAAATGGATTTTCCTTGTTTGTAATGAGCCTACTTCTTCTGCCACTGCCAGAGCATGTGGTGTTTTGGGGCGGTTGAATGGAGAGAAGGACAGAGATAGAGAAGGATGAGCACTGGGTGGATGTTAAGAACATGTTAGATCTTTCTGATGGTGATATGCAGTTGCTAGAGGGACGTTTGTGGGGGGGGGGGGGGCAATCAGTTATCGTAGGTAGTGGTGTCCAGTGAGATGGAAAGAAATGAATACAGCAAGGAATAGGAAGAGAAGGGAAATTTGTGATTGACAATATTAAAGTTGTTGTGTTGTAGAGGAGGAAAGTAATAGCTGGGTGGTATTCCAAAACTGTGATGTAGGAATGAAAATATTAAGATAAACGAAACACAATCTGGAGAAGAATAATGATTTTTTTGGTACTATGTTCAGAAAAATTAGCTAATTGCCTAAATCTCATATGGACATACCGCCACAAAACGAAAAAGGAAAAAAAAAGGACATGCAATATGTGTAGAGTACTTGTGTCTTTCCTTGGCCTTCATTTTCAAACAGTGGTTTAGAGGGTTTAAATGAGAAACATATGAGAGAGAGCTTCACCCAAGGCAAAACTCTGGTAAGACAGTGACCTGTTTTAGCTTTTCTTTGATGTGAATTCCACAGTTCTGAACTCATATTACCCCTGACTTCTCTTCTCCTCCTCCTTTTTATTTTCTCCTCACCTCACCTCTCCGCTCCACTCCTCTTCCCTCCTCACCTCTTCTCTCCTCTCCCCTCCTGTCTCCTTTTATCAATTTAAGCTGCTGTTGTCACTGGTTTTCTCTCTCTCCATTGTCTTTGTCATTTCCACTCTGAAGAACGCTGTGAAGAACACTTCTAACTAACTCAGATTCACTCCTTTTGTTTCCACGTTTTTCATCTCTCCTGCTGGTTTTCAAAGGTATTATGTGATGTATTCAGGGTAATCTGACATTGGTTTTTATATGTGTGCATGCCCAAGCCTATATCTATTGCATACAAATGTGCTTTACTATGAGTAAACCACCTAAGGATACGTCTTTTGGTCCTTCATCTCATCTGTACATCTGATTGGGAGGGACTGAGCAAAAAGAGGAAAGGATGTTTAACAGAGAGCCTCTGTGGACCGACTCTGTCTTGTTCAATTTCGGGTAACCCGAAAAAGACCTGTCAAGTGTTGGCACATCTTAATCTTATATGCCATGTTGTAAAAAATACATGTAAAATGTCAATACACAGGTGGTCATGAAATAATGTAGGGTTCTGTGGTTTGGAAATTCATCTGATAAGATGAGACACGATGAGAGAATGTGAGGAAGTGAGGAGACGGGGACCGAAACTTTATGAAAGCAAAGACAAGGGCAGAGAACGAAGCAGAGGGAGAAGTCAGAGGCAGCTCACAGATGGTGAGCTGTCAGTGGCCGGCTGGGCATGTGCGTGTGCCTTTATGTGTGCGCAGTGTTCATAGCATGTATATTTGTGCACACTGCATGTATGTGGAGTGCATGTCTGCCCTTGCTTTCTTGTGTGTATCCGTGCATGTGTGTGTGCCTGCGCCCTCTGAGCTGAGGAGAGGTACTGTATGTGCGCAGAGCTGTTCTTCCCAGATGGCACTGGCAAACAGACACTGCAAGGCTGGCAGAGTTGGCACGTCTACGCAGTACACAGTTGGCACTGCCAGCCACCATGCTCTCCCCTATGTACCGGGGCGAATGTATCTGCTGCCAGCCGCCTCAGCTCATTGACTGACTAGCAGGCTGTCTACCAACTGACTTCTTCACTTGGTAAAGTTTCTCTGTCTTTGTTTGATCCATAGAGAGGGTCCTTTCACCGTAAATGAAAATAAAACCTCCTGATTTCAAGAATTGATTGCTCAGAATCAGCACTTCATGAATCTGTTACCGTGCAGCTGCAGCTAATGAAAAAACCCAGATTCAAACCATGAAGCAACATCAGATTGCCTTCACAAGAATTCGCGTCACAACTTGAGCATTTAAACCGGTTTCAACTATACACAGCTGCATTGTAATTACATTGTGCTGATTCTGTTGTTCCAGCAAGAGCTTTCATGTCTTAATTTCATTGTCGAATCATTAAACAGTGATGTGTCTTAACACACTCCTATGATCATGCCGATCTATAGGCCTCTGCTGGCAGGTTGCCAGCACTGGAGGCTTTCCAGCTGAATGCCTTGATGTTTTCTCTGTGTGGCGAGAAAACAAGCAGATACATACAAGGTTGAATAGCTACTGAGGAGAAAGGACCATATTAGTGAGTGTTTGTGTGTGTATTTGTGTGTGGCAGATGCACAGGAATGCATATGTCTGTCTGTGGTGGTGGCGATGGGTTGTGTACATGCATGTGCGTGGGTGGGGAGTGTGGACTTTATATTTCCCATGCTTTAAACAGGAAGAGTAAACTAAGCACAGATGTGTGCGCGCGCGCGCGTGTGTGTGTGTAACAGCAATCCTCTGCTGTGTGTACACTTTGTGTATGAGTGAGTCTATAAGTGTGTGTGTACCTCTGAGGAAGCAGCTGTGCAAGTGGTAGCGTGTTGCAGGACGGGAACACTTAAGCAGATCCAAGACACGGTGTGTGTGCATGTTTGTGTCTGCATGCGTGTCTCTATTCTGGAGCATATGTGTATGCCTGTGTGTGCGCGTGTGTGTGTGTGTGTGTGTGTAAGCGCATGGGCCTGTATTCTTCCATGTTTGTGTGTATGCAGGGGGGTTATTTTGGCCACCCATCTGTGCTAGGCTATTTCGCTACCGTTTCTGCAGGCACACACACACACACAGTCATACACATACACACACTCGCACACACAGAGCACTGTGCCAGGCAAGCTGTTCACTAGCTGGCCCTGGCACCGCTCCAGAGAGAGTGGTGGCATCCATCTGTAGCACTGGAGAGCGGTTAGGCTGTGTGTCTGAGTCAGTGTGTGTGTGTCAGTGCGTGTGTGTATTTGTGTTTATGGTGCAGAAAAACAAAACAATGGGATTGTCGTGATGATGCTATTAGTAGTATCGGTGGTGGGTGTGGGGACAGAGTTTAGAGTTGGGTCGGTTAAAAGCTGCTGTTGTTTGATGGAGAGTGGGAGGTGGATGTGGGAAGGTCAGTGATCTGAAGCGCCTCCTGCAGAAGAAAGACGGCAACATGTGTACCACAGTGCAGAATGAACTTTCATGAAGTCTTAGCAAAGTTTTTACTGTACTGTTCTGAGGATTCTGGCTACTGAGGGCTAAAAGCAGATAAGAAAAAGAACTGATTCTACCCACACAATTCAGATAAATGATGGCATTGTCACTGATATTTAGTAGCTACATTTATTAAAGGACCAGTTTTTAGGAGTCAGGGGGATCTATTGGCAGAAAAGGAATATAATATTCCTAATTGTGTTTTCATTAGTGTATAACCACCTGAAACTAAGAACCGTTGTGTTTTCGTTTAGAATGAGCCCTTCATATCTACATAGGGAGCGGGTCCTCTTCCACGGAGACCACCATAGTGCACGACCATGTTTCTACAGTAGCCCAGAACAGACAAACCAAACACTGGCTCTAGAAAGGGCCTTTGCACATTTATACGTTACCTGAAGGCCACCGGAGGTTCTTCTACACATTTGGAAAGGGAGGGGTTACAATCTGCAACCTCACCGCTAAATGCCACTAAATGCTAGACCCTGGTCCTTTAATAAATTTCAGGTAACAATAATTTTGGTTAATTGTGTGTATTTTTATTATGACATATACAGCATATATAATATAGTAATTATAAGGCTCATCAATTTCTCCAGTTTCCCCTGAAAGATGCCAGAATTTTATAAAATGAGCAGATCATTTTTCAGACTGATAAAAGTTGTTTTGTTTGCAGCTGCAAAAAGACACTTCACTGTCGTTTATAGTAAAGGTGGTCCTTTTGCAGTCAGGACAGCTCAGAAAGTTTTGGCTAAGAAAATGAGGGGGAAAGAAAGAGAAATCACTCAAAGTAACAGTAAAAACACACACACATTCATTCGGCACTCTTCTATGCAAATAGCGCTTTTCTATACACACACACAATCACACACCGATGATACAAAGGAGGCAATTTGGGGTTCAGTATCTTGCCCAAAGACGTTTCGACATGCGAGCTGGAGGAGCCGGGGATCCGACCACTGACCTTCCAGTTGGTGGACAACTCGCTCTACCTCCTGAGCCACAGCCGTATACGCTTAGGTTCCATAAACCTACAGAAGGAAGTTTTATGAACTTTGGTGACAATCTGGAGAATCATACCTGGATTTGAGGAGGAAACAGGAAGTGACACTAGGCTGGTGGTTTAAGTCCTGTGACGCCTGCATATTTGAGCTACAAATGGTATTTTCAACTTGATTTTCACCCTCCTCTTTGTATTATTTGTGTTTTCATCAGAGGGTCACAAGTTTTTTAATATTTAAATCAATAACAGAAATAATCCTGAATTTTATTTGCCATAAAAACCTCAAATAAGTTATGTACTGTTTATACCACACATACTGAATAAAAGACAGAAATTTGAGTTCAACTTTATGCTTTGTTAGCATGCAGGTCGCACTGACGTCAGCGACAGCTATGCTGTTCATTGCAGTTTTCAAGTGATTTGCCAGACTTGTTGTATATTTGTAATATGCCAGTTTCCTTTGGCATATCTGGCACTTGATTTTTTGGGAGTCACCTTCACAAATATGGAAGTTATTCCAGATGCTTGATTTTTTTTGCTTCAATTTTTTGAACTTGTAAGCCTGTCACGTGGTCACGTGTCACTGTCCCAGCGTCAGCGCTGGTAACGTTAGATGAGATGCACAAAACTATCACTAAGATTAAATGCCTGAGACTAAGTAAGAGGCATTTGAGTCCGCCCTATGTCAAGGCTTTGTTGTGAACTGGTATTCTTGCCCAATGTTGAGAAGCTCTCGTCTTGTTTGTCAGTGGACCCAGGTGGCTGTGGACTGACAGGGAGGTGAGACAGTGAAAGGTGAAACCATGAGAGGAAAGAGCCAGGAAGAAAGTGTGTGGTGGTTAAATCAAAGGTGACAAAGACACATTGGTGACCTGGAATGGCCGTGGTGGTACTGCTTACGTGTGCGTGCGTGCGTGCGTGCGTGCGTGCGTGTGCATGCGTGCGTGTGAGCGAGCAGAGGCAGTCCCTCCGTCTCCTTCGTCTCTAGCCCTACTCTACTCTCAGCCACTCAGAGCCATTAGCAAACCATGGTCAACATATCACACACAAACACGCAGGTACACACACACACTATGTAAGCCTTGAAATGCCCTGATGCGAGGTCACACCAGCCACCACTCTCTGGCTCCCTGCTCACCAGATGTGACTAAGACCCCGTTTTTAAACATCTTCTGCTGCAGGGGAAAGGGGGGGTGGGGTGGAGGAGAGGGAGAGGGAACGTAAAAAGAAAAGAGAGTAGCGGTTTTCAGAGGAGGGGCGGTGAGGGGTAAAGGTTTTTTTTTCCAGTTTTGCAAATCTGGTTCTACTTAGCAGAGCTCTGGAACACATTTCATAAATTGCAGACATATTTTTTCGGAGCGGTTTTGGGGACGATAGTTAACCGGCAGTAATTTCCAACACATGGCAGCCGTCATGTGATATTTTGAAAACACCAGGCAGACGGTTTGTTCCCTCCCCCACCGTCCCCCCCAGGAACCCTCCCTCCCATACTGTTAGCCTCTGCCCTCTTTTTTCTGCACTCGTCCTCTGCCTCTCGTGTTTGATTTCCCCATCTGTCTCTCATAGGCGCTTTTTATCTCTCATTTTCAGTCCCTTTCTTCAGTGTCCTCACCTCTTTTTTACTACCTCTTCCTTCTTTCTTGAACTGTTTTTTCCACATGTTTCATTCTTTCGTCCATGTCTGTTTTTCTACCCATCACACACAATAACTGCACCCTGATTTAGCCAGCACTGTATATCACTCCATTCATCCACCAGTCTTCCATCCTTCCTCTCCCTCTGCACCCCTGGCTCTCTCCACATACAGTAGTAAAAGATAACCAACATGTAAAACATGAGAGCCTTTACCGTCTGTTGAAAATTGATTTTGTTCCCCAAGACAGGAATATGATTCCTTGCGGCATGGACGCACAAACACGCACACACACACACATATAAATTAGCTGCAGACAGAAGCTTCCATTTAGCTTAAGGGGGCATAGCAGGCAAAAAGATACAAATTGCCACTTGGGCATTTGTGTGTTTATCAGTGTGTATCAATGAGTTCATGTTTAGAGTTGGAGTGGATGCATCAGTGAATTTAAATTGTGCTTGTGCTACAAGAGTCAAGCAGTTCATAGGGGGTTTATGTATGTGTGTGTTACTTGTGCATTTTTTTCTCAGCACTGACTGCGGAAAAGCTTTGTGTTTATAGACCTAAAAATGTATGACTTACAATGAGACCTCCACAGCGAGGTTGTTGTTGTGTACTATACAGAGTATTGTCTTGCATATGCTGCAACAATATTAACCTTCAGCCACACAACATATATACATACTATATAACAAAGGCAAGAAAGGTAACCCACTTGATGTCCGTGAAGCTCAGGAAAATAAAGCCATGTATCGTTAGCATTAGGACGTGTGTTGAGTGTTTAGTGTGAGTCGTCATCTGCTGGCATAGAGTCTTGTCTGGGAAAACACCCAGATCCATTTGGGTTGACTTGGCCCTGTGTCAGCATGGCATCAGAAATGAACCAAACTGTAAACAGAAAGCAATTTTCAACAGATTGGATTCCATCAAATGGACAATCACAACTCACCAAGGTTTACATCTGATTTTTATCACTCTATTTTACCTAGAAAACAACGTTTATATCATTTTTTTAGCATCATGTTGTCAATGGCAATGACAGACCAGCTTTATAGAAATAAACAACACTTTCAATAGTTTTCTAAATATGCTGAGCCCTGCGAGGCTGTGCTGTGGAAAAATGACTAATGGCAATATGTTTCAGTTCACCTATTCCTATAGTAATGGACAACTCTTCCTCTTGCTATCTCGCTCTGTCACACTGTCATGTTTTTCTTTACCTTTACCTCTCCATGACCTTTTTCTTTCCCCACTCTACCCTCTTTCTGTATTTTTTTCACCACCCATTCCCATTGCCTCTCTTTTCTTTTACAAGACCCTGTAGTTCAATTTTGCCTGGCAACAAGATGTGGCAGGAATCGGTTCGATTCAAGAGGACGTGTAACGGGCACTGTGAATCATTTTTATTGTTCCTTAACACTTGCTTCCTCTCCCACTCTTTGCAAGAGAGGCCTTGTTTTAACAGATGGGTAAAACAGACATTACTATAAATCTATTTTTCGAAAAAGAGTGAAGGACTTCTAATGTTATGCACGACATATGTTTTATAGTCGAGTGTCTGTGTGTGTGTGTGTGTGTGTGTGTGTGTGTGTGTGTGTGTGTGTGTGTGTGTGTGTGTGTGTGTAGTCTAAGGATTTGTATGTTTAGTATATGTATTTTTGTGTTTGTGTGCATATGTGCAGGCTTGTGTGTGTTGATGTTTGTGTGATGGAACAGATGGTATTCAGACCTTTGTGTGCGATTGAGAAATCTCCTTATGTCTTTGCTGGCTTGATAAATTGTAAACACACGATGTTGCACTGAGAGAAAAATACAGATATGGGGAGAGATGTAAAGGACTGTCAACACTGATCAAAAGCAGATCTGTTTGCAGTGCTCTACTGCTGTAATTGTACCATCACTCTTTCATTATTATACTCAGTCTATATATAAGTCTATTTATGTATGGCATTAGGGTAAGATAGTCCCATAATTTAAGGAAAGATAGATGCAAAGCACACTTCAAACTCAAAACATTTAGAATAATGATAAAGGGAAAACACTTATTCTGGATACTGCAGTTTCTCACATATTCTTTTGCGTTGTATTCTTATATTATAATTTATTACACGGCTAAAATACAGTTTTTTATCTAAAATAGGACCAATATGATGGACTTCAGGGCCTTTTTTCTCATGATAGAAATATTACATCACAAGCTAACACTGTGACCTTTAACCCCAACATTCCTCCAGTATTAGTTGGTCTCAAGGAGACACTCCTGCCTTGCTAGTGAGCCATTTTTCAGATTACCAAATTCCCAAATGCACCATATGTCTAAAATATGACTGGTGGTTGGAGAAAATTTTTTTAAATGATATTCAGATTAGTGGACCACATTAAACTCTTAAACTGCTCCACCAGCTGTCCAGTCAGGAAAACATTAGATGGTACCAGTCCACAGAATAGTGTTTTCTTTTTCCTGTGACAAATTACTTCAATACTAATCACAAAATTATTACCATTATTAAAGTCTTCCTTGAGTCTCAGCTCCATCCCTGATTAGTTTGAAAAATGTCAAACTAATATTCTTTCATGGTCAAGGTTTTTCCATCCAATTTGATTTAATAGACTATGAGGATTCCAGGAACATCAAACATCAAAAGACACAGGATAGCTAAGTTTTGAAGAGAGAAACTAACATCAGTGTTTTAGTTGTGATAAAAAAGAGATTTAACTAATAACTATTTGAGCAGAACCCATGAAGTAACCTGTAATGATATATGCATTAAATGCATAATGAGTAATTGCTGATTTTTTGAATAACATCCTCATTAATGCCAAGGGGAAGCTATATCACACTGTGCCCAAAGTCTTTGCATCGTTTACTGTAATTTTGCTGGGAAACGAGATGAAGCAGCAGCCACCGGTGAATAGGAACCGACAGGAGGAATGTGTGTTCACCACTGAGTCTTCACAGAGGAGAAGGAGAGGAGATAGAGAGAAGGAAAGAAAGCTGGGACCGACGTGAAGAAAATGAAAAAGAGAGAGAGAGAGAGAATGAAAACAGAGGGGAAGGGTGAGGGTGAGAGTGAGAAATGGGTAGAAAGAAAAAAAAAAGAGAAGTCCAAACGGGCACACTGATGGTGTTGTTGCTCTCCTCTGCATCCTGCATCTGCTGGGGAGAGAAATAAATAACATGATGGAAATCAGATCTATGTGTGTATATAAGAGAGTGAGAGACAGAAAAAGGGAGAGTTGTGTTGTTTTGCTTGCGGTATGCGCCTGCATCCTTGCAACTCTGTGTATGTATTTGTGTTTGTGGGTTTGCAGTGGGGCCATACATCTTCTTGACAAGCGGGTGGAGTTTGATGGGACATGCTCTGCATACTGCTCCATCTGGCTGCCGATGAATCTATGTGTGTGTGTGTGTGTGTGTGTGTGTGTGTGTGTGTGTGTGTGTGTGTGTGTGTGTGTGTGTGTGTGTGTGTGTGTGTGTGTGTGCATGGTCTAGAGGAGGGGATGATGGAAAGAGAAGAAGGGTTGGTACACTTGCATACCGATAGATTCCTCTTGTTTCTCTGTGTACACCATCTGAATCTCAATCACCCCACCTGTCCCTCAGCTGTGTTCTTTAACACATCCGTCCTCTCACTCTCTCCATTTTTATCTCTCTCTTGTGTCTGTCCCCCCCGCTCCCTCTCTCCACATCTGTACCAAGCACACAGAGCAATCACCACAAGCCACTATCACACCATCTCTGTATCGCTTCATCTATTCCATTACCTATCTGTCCTGCTCCCTCTCTTCACACATTATTGTGTATTGTGTATGTATGTGTGTGTGTGTGTGTGTGTGTGGGCATAACACACCCAGAGGCACCATTTTGCACAGACATTGGCATGTTCTGGATTTTGCTGCTCAATTCACAGGCTTCCTGCAGCTTCAGAGGCTCGCTGTTTTCATTCAACACCTACATATCAACGCGTGCGCTGAAGTTGTTATGCATGTCTAGATTGTATGTTTGCCTGTGTGTATGCAGGGCATAAGTGGGTCACCTTATATGCATTTTTCCATTTAACTCCATAATGATGATATCTTATGTCTGACTAATACAATGTTGTGCTCTCCCAGGCGCCAGCACACCGTAAATTGTTTATGTCACAGCCGCCAACTCTCGAAAATTCACCCAGCGTGATTGAAATCCATTGTCGTTTTGAAGAATGGGATTTGCCCGTGTGAAGTGCTCTCGAGTGGCATATTACTGCCACTGTTATCACATCATTTTCTAGGTCTCCAACTGTACGATCAGAGTGCACATATACACTCATGCAAATACATACATACACACAGGGCAATTCTAGCTTATGAAGTGTGTGAAGGAGCTTGTTTGACTCTATCTCCTGATGATAGACTTTGAAGTCATTTTAGCCTCTATGAATAATCTAAAATACCAAGGTTAGACAATCTTGTCCTCATTTCGCAAGGAGATTTGAATACGGAATGACCTCCTTGCTTTGTGTATGGGGATGAAATGTATGAGGTTTTGATGTAACATTGTATTTTTGCCTCGAGTTGTGGTTTAGCAAAGTCATTTCTGTAACATATTGAATTGTTTCTCAGGGACCGCCTTCTTTCTAGATATCGTTCATTGCAACGACCTTGTTTTAGGCGAGTGATGTAACTTGCATGTAACCTTAGAAAAGGCGTGTATCACAAGTCAGCAGGGGGATAAAATCTCCTTTCTTTGAGCTCGGCTGAAAGAGGGTACAAGCGAGAGGGAGAGAAAAGGCGAAGAAGGGAAAAAAAGGAGATTTTGCAAACACTGAGGATAACGCAATCATGGACGATGCAAATGGGTGATGTAAGTGTGAAGACATCCTTGTGAGTGGCAGGTAGATGTCCAGGGTTTTGCTTCATTTCTAGGGACGCTCTACAAGTCAGAGGGATAGATTGTAAAGAGATTAATGAAGTTACAAACAGGAGCAATTCAACTTTTACTTTGTTATTTTCACAGGGAGCCTCCGAGAGAGTAAGAGGTTAGTATATTCAAATTCTTATGTTTCATTATCAAATGATAACGAAGTGTAGAGTAAAGCCTAAAATACGGTTTATCCATATGTACCAGTATACCAGTGATTTCCAACCTTGGCTGATCCAGTAGGTTGAAAATAAATCTGAGGGGCACAAGATGATTATTAAAATAGGAAACTTTCCTTATATCTTTTGTTTTTCTCTTGATATCTATGAATGTTTCATCACTCTTCTAAAAACTGTTCACAGTTTTCTCACAATCCGTGAAAGGAACATCACTGCTCACAGCTCAAAGACATATACAATCTGTGGTAGAGAGTTCAGGGAAGGCACTGTTGACCAAAAATGGTGGGAACCACTCATTTATACCAAAAGATTTCACACTACACAGGATGCTAACAGTGTTTTGCTATTAGTGTAATCCTGACTTTATATAGACAAAGCAAATTCAACCTTATCCCTCACGGGAGCACTTAATTCAATCAGATACCAGTGTAATTATCATTGACAGTACAATATGATAGCTGGATGACAATGTAGTAGATACTGTACATTTAATCAAGTACCACTACAGCCCTGGTATTCTCATGGGTTTGACTCTCATTCGGGCCACCTGTATTACCAATATTTGCACTAAGAGCTCCTTTAAAATGCTTGATATGAAACCACGCACAAGGGCTGGTTGTAAGACATTAATCTCTGTCATCCATAGGCATGATCATCAATAGTTTTGGCACCTCTGTCTGCATAGAGTGCACAAGTGAATCAACATACATTTGGGAGGCTCTTCTGTTCCTTTATAGCTAATTGCTGCCTCTTCAACAACCATTGTCATCCTCTTAAATCCATTAATTCCTGGACAACAGCACTTCTGCGAAGTCGTAAAGAGAGTTAGGCAAAGTCAAAGCACTCATCGCTCCTTTCCATTAAAGCTCTTCACATCGATACCTGTCCGGTCCTGGAATGCCATCCGTCTGCTGGCCACAGATCTGCTGCTTTGCTTACAATATGCAGCTGATGGTGCAGTAACAGGGCTAATAAATGGACAACAGATGTACATTAAGTCCAGCCATTAACTTTTAACACATGTATTAGACTGGAAGAGACGCCCGAGTTTGTTTTCAAAGTTGTTTAAGAATGCTTGTTCTTTTTGAACTGAATTATGCATGAAGTCACTTGCTATTGTTCAGCCTCGCCCTATCGCCATAATAAAATGGAGGCTCGTCTGACTGTTGTCTCTGCATACATTTTTTATTTTAAGATATATAGTATGTACATGCTGTATTTGCTCGTGAAAATGGATAGTACACAGTCATGTCTTTTCACTTGTAAGATGTATTTTTCTTTTTCCCAGAGACTGGGTAAATTACCTTGTGGAGGGAGTATTGCTATCGATTCAAGTGGCATAGTAATTGCTGAGTGAATGGTGGGTTGCAACCCTTGTTGGTTAGCATGAAGCCATTGATTTTATTCTGCTTATATGCTTTGCAGTGCTCTCAATCAAATAAGAAACAGAGAAGATTCTGTTTATAAATCACAAAGTGCGTGTGAGCTTGTGTGTTTATGAGAGAGAGAGTGAGAATATGTTATTGCCTGGGTGTGTGTGTATGTTTTTGCTGTGTGCATGGATTTCACACTAATTCATTCTTTATCCTTCATCTTCTTCACCTGAGGGACTGCGGATGAGTTTCAAATGCTTTCAGGGTTTATGTTTCTCTCATCTCTACCGGACGACTGCCATCCAATGATAACACTGACCCAGGTGTTAATCCCCAATTACAAGCCTGTAACCAAACTCATCTTTTCATACTGCCGCGGGGCCCATGGTGCCATGCTGGAGTTCAGGTGGATCTTGAGTCTAGACATTTGTGTTTTTTCCATCCTTATGTGTTTTCTTTTTGGGCTTCAAAATGACTTTTTAGAAGTTTTTATTTATGAAAAAAATGTTTTAAAAAACATTTTTATGTTCCTTTCAAATGAATGATACCCCAAGGAATAATGTTCCAACCATCTCTTTAAACACCCCACTTTGCTGTAAATTGAAAAAAGAAAGAATTATTCTGTATTATTTGCACCCTAGGGATTCCAAATTGCATCTTCAGTCATTTATTCTATCAATTTCCTTATCTAGTCTCAAAGATTAAGGTAATTATAAGATGATTTAGATCCTAATTTGATGTCCTACTATCTAACAATAGATCATGTGAACTGGGCCAAACATTACCACACAATTAGAAAAGGCAATATACAGCACTATGGAAGGCATGAGCTCAAAGATCCACTGAAACAGGATAAGTAAAACCATGTGTGATATGGTGACTTCTCTGTATTTAACTTGGGCTCCTTAAGTATATACATGTATGGTCTTTGTGTTTGACTGGAAAATGATGAATTACCTTGGGTCCTGTCACCCGGCCGTCTTTTTTAATGACCTTGTATTTTCATAGATCATTTTTTAGGCAGGCATACAGGATATGATAGCTGGCAGCCTGAGGTAAGATTATATGTTTCCACTAGCTATTCTGCTGTATCCTGAGTTTATAAAATAAATAGTCAGATGCAGACTTTTTTACTGTGGTGAAATTAGAGTAGTAAACCTTTCTCAGTCTGGCAAGGTTGGGAGGATGGAGAGTGAATGTGCGTGTTTGTGAGCGTGTGTGGAAAGAGGTAGGGAGAGAGAAAGACAGAGACAGTTAACCAAATGTGAAGCACAGTGGATAGACAGTTAAAGGTTTGGACAGTGGCTCTGTTCTCCCTTTCTTCCCTTCACATTGACTCTTCTTTCACTTCCATTCCTCTATTCTCTGGTTTCCTAATCACTCGGCTTTTTTCCACTAATCTCTACTCTGTCTCCATTCATGCTGCTCTCCTGCAATTTATCCCTTTTCCCTTCGCATATCATTGCAATTCTCCATTTATAAGCTAAAGCTTCTATTTAGTGTTAGTCAGTGATACACTTACAATAATAAATTAATTTTAACAGTAGAATTAAATATCTTTTTTAGTCAAACGCAAACCTTAAAATTTGAGAGATTCAGAGCAAATTGAACCTATCCAACTAACCCTAAAAGGTTTGGGCTCAGAGTCTGTTGTGTTCTTGTTTTCAGTCTTGGTCTACACCTCCCAGTTCACCCTAAGAGTTCACAATTTCTCACCATGTAAAAAGAGGATATCGTGATGACAGCATTTTCCTGCATATATACGTCAGTTCACCGGTGAGGAGCTCTTGGACTGGCAGTGTCAGTCAGTGAATGAGTTCAAATCATTTTAGTTTGGTTGAACATAAGGAACAATGTAGCCTCTATGAGCAGCTAGTTGGTATTTTAGACTTGTTTCTTTGAAAACTGTGCCAAGAAATGATTCCCCACTTTTGCCACAGTGCTTCAGGGTAAACATTTAAAGCTTAGAGAAACCAATCATTACCGCTCCTGAACGTGTTACTGGTCAAGACACTTGTGTAACTGGTGTGTATTTGTATCTTGTATATATCTTGTGGCAAGCTTGATTGTTTCATTCAGTTCATATTCCTTCTGCGCATTTCTCATAAAGTCAACAGAAGAAGAAGAAACCAAACTGTCCTAAACATTGAATTCGGAAATGGAGCTGTGGAGCTTTGGAGCGTGCTCTATTTAGAAATTCAGTGACATCTCCATCTCTCACTCGCTTGGCTGCTAAAGCCGAGTTAGCGTGACTAAAGTAAAGCACCTCGGCAGCAGCAAGGCAGAGTATTACTGAGGCTCGGGCCTAGCTAACAGGCTTAGGCTATCCTGTCTCTCTCACATCCGTATTTCTCTTTCATTTTGCCTAAACGTAACACTATGGATCCAAACAGTCGGCACAGAGGAGCACTAACATGTATGTAGTCTGTTGTGTATGTACTTTACATGCTTGAATACATGTAAAGGGAAATGTTGAGGGAAAAGTATGAAAATAAACATAGTTCCATGTTAAATAGAAGATTAAATTGCTAAATTGCGCGCGCGCGCACACGCACACACACACACACACACACACACACACACACACACACACACACACACACACACACACACACACACACACACGTGTGAGGGTCTTTGGTGTCCCTGCAATGATAAGAATGTGTGACAGGGACCACCTTATTTCTGGAACATGTACCCTCACTACCCTGATTACAGAGTGTGTGTCTTTACTGTGCGTGTGTGTCTTTGAATCATGGCACATGCAGTCCCTCAATGACTGTAGCTGTATGTTTCCAATGTCACAGATAGTACTTTTGTTTCTCTTGCAGCTCCTCCCTTCCCTCCTCTCTCTCTCTCCTTTATCTTTTCAGCCTCTGCCTTCCTTCCTCTCTCTTCCTTTTTTTTTTTCTAATTTCCCCTTCACAATGTGCCACAGAGACAGTTGATAACATTCGGTTGACTCTGTGACGAGCTTGTTACTGTTTTTAATGAGAGAAGTTGTGTATCTTACCCTGCACAATATGGGCTCAGCCCCCGCGCCAGTGCAAGGCTCTGATAATGTCTTGTTGCTGTTCTCGTACATTTGATATGGTCAGTTATCTGCTGAGCACAAAGCAACTAAATTAGGTGAAGATGGGCGTGCAAACAAAGAAAATGTTTTGTATTTGATTAATGTTTTTTCTTTGAAATTGTTTATAAGTAGTGTGAGTATGATTATGCTGTTTTTTCTGCTGTTTGCTTTAATTTTCAGGTGTGGGTTCATTTTGTCACAAGTATCATTGAATATCAAAGGTGAAACACAAGTTGAGAACAGTTAGCTTGTGTTTGTTTTTGAACTGAAATTAGTTCATTGACTAGTTGGTTGTCTGCCATGTTCCCATCCTGAACAGATGTGAGTATACAGTATCCAGAGATACAAGTATTAGGGCAGTGTGTGTCTGTGTGTGTGTGTGTGTGTGTGTGTGTGTGTGTGTGTGTGTGTGTGTGTGTGTGTGTGTGTGTGTGTGTGTGTGTTTGTGTGTATAATGAGCACTGCGGTCGTTAGCAGGGAAGGGAGGGGTGTTGTGTCGCCGTTCTGTACAGCGGGCATGCAGGATGGCACAGATGGTGGTGGAATGAGACCCGTACTCGCTGCAGATTTACGCTCCCCTCTCAGGCGTCTGTCTGTGTGTCTGTGAGTCTCTACTTTCTCTTTCGCTCTCATTTTTCATTTGACAGTCTGAGCATATGCATCAGTGTCATTGTTGCAAGACACGCAGACATATGATGTGGTGAGCCATCTATTTTCAGATCTAGTCTGCCTGGTGCACTTCACAGGAGCTTTGTTATCATATTAAATCTTGCCACTGTTTATGTTCAAATGATGATATAAGTCTTTCCAGGCACACAGACTTGGAATGTGTTGCCCTGAAATGTTGTTTATGTCCTATGTTAAGCTTTCGCCCAATTTGTTTGGTACTTTATTATAATCTTTTCTTGGCCTTCTTTGTCCTGCTTCAGATCACACTGGGAAGCGCTCCACCATGCCCGACTCACCTGCGGACGTCAAGACACAGTCCAGGTTGACCCCCCCTACCATGCCACCCCCACCCAGCACACAGGGAGCGCCACGCAACAGCTCCTACACCCCCACAACTTGTGAGTAAAGAAAGATTTATATTTCTGATTTAAGGGTTTACGGTGTAGCAGCGGAAGTGCACATCACCTAGAATCCTCAAAAAATAAACGGTTATGTTGTTAGATGGTTGACATTTTAATAATTATGTTAGTCTACAAGTTTCACTTGCTGGTGGAGACATCAAGCAGGTTGGAGAAAGGCACAGTAATAATTTCCTTGTCTGTAACACACATCTAATAAAGCCATTTTCAGAAAAAGTTGGATTACTGCATCCCCACATAAAATACAATGGTGATGCTCAACTTTAAAAATCAATCTTAAGGTGACAGCAGGACCAATGTACATCAGTCGACAGAAGTATAATTCCACCTTAACGCGCACTATGAAAATACACACAGCAACACAGACTAAAACAGAGCATATACATGTGCTCCACCCCTGTCTCCTATTTGTACATTGATACTGAACGTATCGGAACATGCTGTTACCTCTGCTGCCATTAATAAATGTGTGGATTAAGTCATTTAACAAATATGTTGCCCCTGAGTGTAATGTCTGAATCCAGCCATAATTGCATAGAAACGTTATTTGTAGGAGACAGCGTTGTGTGCTCACACATGCAAAGATAGATGTGATATACAATTGTAAAATAAAAAGACAAAAAAAACATCAACATCCCCGCACCTTCTTAACAAGTTGCATTGAGCTTTTCTAAATTGCAGTCATTCCCAACAACTCCCCCAACAAGTTCATTAACGCCCACGCTTGGAGCTTTGCCATGACGTGCACATAGCCCATGACGAGCAAATTACACCGTAGTATTCACTTAGAAGTACATACTTAACCACTTGCACGAAGAGCACTAGAATCAAAGAATCAGAAGCCCTGTGGTTCTAAATGCTCAGAGAAACTGCACTAGTAGTGCTGGTTCTCTGCAACAGAGGCATTATTTCGTTCTCTTTCAATCACTTACTCACCCTTTGTTAGTCTATGGTATCTATCTTCTCCCTCTCTCTCTTTGCATCTGCCTGCCTCTCTCTCTCTTTCTCTCTCTCGTGCAATTGCTCACACTCCACAATTAACGTTGGGGCTTCCGTGCGATGAGGGAGGAAAGGCCCAGCTCTCTCATTACGCATGCCGAAGGTTTTAACAAAGCAGTATGCTTTGATTTCCACCCGACGTAATTGTTACCAGATGCAGTTTGAGTATCTCGTCTCTCTCCTCTCTTTACAGTGGCGGCTTTGGACGGCGGCCAGAGGGGGAGTGAGTGGATCGCTAGTCAGAACCTAATCTCATTAGAGAGAAAGCTTCATGCCGCCTTGTATCTCTTTGTACACCAACTCCCCCACAGACACAAACACACACACACACACATTGCTCCTGTGCTCTGGCACAACGTGGGGTCATACTGTCCCTGCTTGTTTAGACTGCACGGAAGGAGGGAAAGGGAGAAGGAGGTGGAGAGAGGCAACATGTCTCCAAATGCAGAAATATGTTTTTTATGAGAAGAAGCCGCAAACGATCAAACGAGCCGCGATGATTGGAAACAAATGTTGAGGATTGTGAATGTTTTCAGGGGAATGTAAATCATTTCCAAATCAGTGGTTAGGTCTCCATGAAGCTGACCTATGTTGTTCTCTTTGTTGGTGTTCGTTAAAGGTACTGTCAGGTTTTTAGGTTATTCTTAGTGATTTGTCTACAGCAAACGTAGTGATGCGTAGTGTTTCTGTTGCACAACAGTGTGTTTCTATGGAAATTATACTTGACAAAAATATAATCGCTCTCATTTTGGCCTTCTTCCTCTTAGTACTATTATTTGTGTCTTTGTCTCACGCAGTAACCAATGGCAGTAGCCACTCTCCTACAGCACTCAATGGCGCTCCATCTCCTCCAAACGGCTACAGCAATGGTCCTAGCTCCTCCTCCTCATCCTCACTGGCCAACCAGCAGCTGCCGCCGGCCTGTGGCGCCCGGCAGCTCAGCAAGCTCAAGCGCTTCCTCACGACTCTACAGCAGTTTGGCAACGACATCTCACCTGAAATCGGCGAGCGGGTCCGCACATTAGTGCTAGGACTAGTGGTGAGTAGCTACTGTGTGCGTGAGCTGTAGTTCAAGGGGCTCATAGAGTGAAAGCTGACACCAGGTCTTAAATTAGCAGGAGTAAGAGAATATATAAGTCGGCTTTTTGAGAATAACTCTTAGCGTTTGTTCAGCATGCCTGAAGTACCAGATGGAAGAGGTTTACTGAATCAAGAAAGTTTAAATAGTGTCAGGTTAGTTGTCAGTCACAGAGATGAAGACTTAAATAACTTTGAAATACTTATTGCTAATTATGAAAAACCGCCAGGGGTATTTTTGAAAAGCCTTTTTTATTTTCTTATGTCAGAAACCTCACCCATCTGGCCCTCCAGCCATAAGTGTAAAATAAACATTTGGAGAAATTTGCAAATCTTTGCGTTCTGGATGGACATCCATCAGTACTTTGCCGTGTTTTCTTCGGTGTAAAGCAATGCCTGCAAAAACACTGAAAGTATGTTGTTGTCAAGGACAAAGAATGGCATCAAACCCTCAAACTACCATTTTTGTGCACCTGATCCATTCTGGATTGAATTGCCATCGCATTCATTTAAATTGAAATACAACACGCCACAGCATGGAAAACCAGAGCCACAAGGCGATAAGGATTAGGCTTCTTCTTTTAACATCAAATTAATGGTATCACTAAGGTTGTGCAGGTGCCTGATAACCCAACATGACTCAGCCAGTTGCAATATTAAGACCTTCTTTATTTATTTGGCTAATGAATAGAAGGAATTGCAATAAATAGATGATTGTAGCTTTAAGAGGATGCACAAATTAAAGCATTACAGATAATCACTTCCAACCCAAATTAGCATCCAGCGAATAGAGGAAATAAAAACAGCGTGCTATTCAAAGTCGAAATCAAAATTTGTATGACTTTACAAATAATACAGTATATAAACAACACGTATGCAAAGAATAACAACTGGACCTATGTAAATGTTAATTTACATCATGTGCAGAAATATTTTCTTCACCAGAGATTTCTTCATTAGTAAAATTGCAAAGAGAGATTTGATGAGACAGATGTGTTTCTGCAGCTTAGCTGACATTGTTATATCAAGGCTATAACACCGAGAGCATTTGGTATAAAATATATGTGCAAATCTAAAGATTTACCGCACGTCTGTGTGATCTGAGAAAATTTGAGCATAACAAACAGGGGAATACAGAAATAGTGACTGAATGTTGTGCAGAAAGGAGGCGGAGGAGATGGAGGGAGGAATTTTTTAATTAGCCACATAGAGCATAGCCTCCTTTTGGCTTCACTATGTTTATTTTTCTCACCGTCTGCATATGCACATGCCTCTCCTGTGTCCTTTTGGCTTGCATACCCCCCCCCCCCATTTCTTTCTCCAGCTTTCCCTCTCTCTCTCACTGTCTCTCTGTCTCTCCCCCTGCCTTATTGAAAAGTGTGACACCGTTAATTAGCTAGTTG
Source organism: Xiphias gladius (assembly GCF_016859285.1). NCBI lineage: Eukaryota > Metazoa > Chordata > Actinopteri > Istiophoriformes > Xiphiidae > Xiphias > Xiphias gladius. The sequence continues at coordinate 12,887,767 of NC_053423.1, read as the reverse complement.
TGTGCTGGAGAGAGGGAGAGAGGGAGACTCAGGAGGTTTCACTAGCTGTCAAGAACAGCCCCTACGCAATCTGGGCGAACAGATGTAAGGCTGAATGTAACAAAATTCAGGTCTGGGAAATAAGGCTGAGAGTGTGGGGAGGAAAAATAATATCTGCAGCTTTTTTATGTTCTCTGTCTCCCTAGATTTTTTTTTTTTGATTGTATTTTTGCTCGTTATATAGCAGATTCTTCTCCCATGTGCATCACCTCTTTCTCCCTCTTTTTCCACTTTCTCTGCATCTTGGGAATACCTAATGCTGAAAATTAAAAATAGTGTCACTGCTGTCTTGTCAGCCATTAATGTGAGTTACAGGCAGCCAAAGGAGAAAAGATAGAGACCAGACTTTGTTTGCATGTTGAGGGGTGACAAACTGAAATGCATAACCCACTTTTGAAAACACACACATACTGTATATGCTTCTTGTTTGCAACCATACAGATAACATAAAAAATACCCATAAAGTATACTACCCCCCTCCCTGTCTACTGCACATTTGCCTGGTCCACCCCATGCAACTGTAATTTATTTTGGTCACCTTGGTCTTATCTGGTCTGTGAAAAGAGGCAGGCAGTTATTCAGTTGGCACTGATGAGGAGAGGGAACACAGGCGGGGAGCATTATGGCACCCGTGTGATAGGATCATACCGTTTACTATGTTGATAAGCACAAGGATGCCATGCATGTACAGGTATACAACAGAAAGCTTGTGTGTGAACTGACATGTATTGTTTTACTGGACAGAAATTAGGGAATGCACCGCAAAAAATTAGTCCATCTTCATTCATGTCACAAATACGCAGACCTGCACTAATTGCAAAAATAGACTGAATGTCAGAACAAGTCCACAAACCCTTCAACTGCAAGGAAATGTTTAGACAAGTATGTAAACGAATGATAAAGCCCAGCAACATTCATGTCCATGCTCATAAAGAGCATACTCGGCAAAAAAAAAAAAAAAAAATCTATATCATGCTGCATATTTTTTGATGATGTGACTTCTGCATGTGTATTTGTTTTGCTGATTGAAGGAGATGTGTGTCTTTGTTTTCTGTGGCTCTTTTCACTGTGGCCTGCCCATATGCTTCCTATTACAAAAACCTGAAACATTCACTCCAGGCCAGGATATAGCTTAGCTTCCAATAAGTAATATTATCGCTTAATGCCTTCCACATGGATTCAAGTGTTTGCTCTCTGTCTCTCTCTCTCCTCCAGAATTCCACGTTAACCATAGAGGAATTTCACTCCAAGCTCCAAGAAGCCACCAACTTCCCTCTGCGACCTTTTGTCATACCCTTTCTGAAGGTAGATATTCAAATATACAATTACTGCAGAGGGTTTGCCTGCCTCCCTGCCTGCCTGTCTGTCTGTCTGATTGACCAAATCTGGAAAACCTTTAGCCAGCCCAGATCCAGATGTGCATACTTATGTTCATGATATTTTTTCCCTATTTTCTCACTATTGTTGGAGTCTCTCTTCTCTTCAAATCTTTATCTCTCTCTTTATCTATCTCTAACCTGGTTTTTCCTTGCTTGTCACTCAGTTTCTCTGCAATTTCACAAGCTACTGTCGCTCTCATTTTGTCTGTTAAGTCATCTGCTGTCATCTGTTTTCTTTCTCTTAATCTGTCTGTTTCTCTCTCCACCAAAATTAAATAGTGCATAAGTCATTTCAGCCCTGCCTCTTTTTGGTTTACTCTTTTTAACCTACAGTTAGCAACTGTGTTCCGACTATAATTTTTCTGTGCACTATAAAGAAGTTTTTGTTTTTGGTTTTTTTTTTAAGAATCTTTCTTAACATGTGCCGGAGCTGAGCACAATGAATGTGGTTTTGGCACAAGGACAACATCCCCTTTCACGTGCTCCTTTCCAGCCTCCTTCTCCTCTTTCTCTCAGGCTTGTTTTATCATCGATTCTTCATCCCACTAAGCCATATTTTCAGCAAGTATGTCCCATTTTCAGCCATTAGCATGGTATATTACCAGAGGAAGGAGTACTCTCTTAAGCACCCAGCCGTGACCTTGCTTCAACTCATTTGTCACCAGTCACCTTATTTCAGTCAACAACAGCACAACTCACATTTCTTTATTCCAACCTGGGAGATAAAAATGAAGAGAGATGGTGTTTCTTCGGTTTGTATCTACAGGTGGAATAGTGGCCATTTATGTGCATTTTGTGTTAAGTAGGCACATATTCTGGATGCCAGCTGGATTTGAGGGTCTAACACGTTTTTTTTTTTTCTTTTTCCACTCAATCCTCCTTTTGATTTATCTGCCTCTTCCTCTCTATATATTCTCTGTCCCTTATCTGTCAGTCCCTGTTCTGTTTGTGTCTGAGTGACAGGCATGAGAAAAATGTTATTTATGAAAACAAGACAGTTAGTTCTCCCTGAGTACAATATCGACCCTTTTTCTGTTGTCTTTGTGGGCGTGCAAGAGTGAATTTGCAGATGTGTGCATGTGTGAACTGACATCCACAAGCTTATACTATCCACTGAGGTCCTGCGTGGATGTGGGCAGAAATTGGTCCCACTACTAGCCGTTAACAACACAAACAGGGACTTTGTGTCCTCACTCTCTCCTTCCTTACATCCTTCCCTTATCCATACATTTTCTTCATCCCTTTTTCTTTTCATTCACTTTCTCGTTTTTCTTTCTCTATATCTATATCTATATCTATATCTATATCGCTTTCCTGTCTCTGTTTATATACTGTTTTCTATCCACCCATCCTCCAGTCCCTCCTTCCCTTCTCCTCTCCTCGCCAGATGGTTAGTGTATCACTGGGATGGCTGCAGAATCAAAGATGCAACTTTTTTTTCCCTCCTTCGCTCCTTCTCTGCCTCTCTCTCTCCCCAGTCTAATTTTAGTGTCTTCCCACTGCGGGGCCTTTAATGCAGGCTACCATATGGTAGCAGCAAGCGGTTGGAGGTGTGGGGGAGCTTTATAGGTGCATCGAAGCACAGCTGCAACAACGGGCATCAGGGCCAGAGTTTTTCATTACACTAATGTTAGACTGAGCCGACCCCTCCGGTCCCCCCACCCCTACCCAAACCCACTCGACTTCTTTCCCCTTCTCTTAATACTAAACCACAAATTGGTTGGGACTCTTTACTGGAAGGAGGCAATCATAAACCACACAGCTCCAGTGACGTGATATGTTGGCAGGATGCCCGCCACACGAGACAGCAGGCTTACAAAAGTAACAATGTTTCTCTGGTTTCAAGTTAAAGTTGTGCTGTTTTAAAGTTTGCTCTCATCTTCGCTTTCAAGTGTTTTGTTTTTCTTGTGTCGGGCAGAAGTGAGGGGAGTGCTGTGACACAGAGGAATACACACATTTAGCTAAAGAGAAGGAGAATGGTGATAGGAAGTAATTGAAACGAGACAATATAACGTGCAAAAACAAAGTCACCTCGACTCTCCTCCAACAGCAAATTACACAGAAACAGAAAGTTGATGAAGTGCAGCATATCCTGGATGTGGCATATTCTGAATTGTTTTTTGGCACCGTTTGACAAAAGGACAAATCCAACATTTTCACAATAAATCATCCTGAGATGATTTTAGCTGCAGCAGCTGAACGAACACTACTTGAAATGTTCCTTTTACGCAAGTACAGATGTCGGTTACTGTAACTACACAGAAGCAAATCTCCATACTTTATCATATGAAAAATGATCAGTCTCTTCAGTGGTCCGCATTTCTTGACTCAGTCTTTTTGTTAATGCATCCCACATCTCTGCCAATTAGGATGACCTCTAATTAATGAAAGATGAGTTCACCAGGGTCAAAGCAATCTATTTTATGTTCTTTTTTCTGAGAGTAATTATGATCATAAACTATTAACGGACCATTAACTCAGGCAGGTAAAGTAAAAGCCAGTGCTTGGCATTTCTGTTACTACAGCCAGTTACTGGAGAGGGATTTTTGTATGATTAGGTACAAATACTACTAAAGAAATCATGGTTATGTTTTGCGAGTATTGTTTTTTTATGCAGTTGGCAAAGGCAAGATCGAATGGTCAGAAACACAGAAGCAAATTCATCAGCTAATGTAGGACGAGAGGAAAAAAGGGATGGAGTGGATAAAAGCCTATAGCATTGAGAAGATTATAAAACTCAAAAAAATAAGGAAAGGAAAAGACCGAGCAAGAGACTTAGAGAAAGATTATGTTATTAACAACAAAACAAAGATTAACAGACCTAAAACTTACAAAGATTGGACCCTCCAAAGGCTCTTGTGATGTACCTTGCCAAAATAGCCCCCACTCTCATTATGAACCTGCCTGACGCAACACTTTCATCTCCTTGCTTCAAAATGCACCCCATCAGATGTCTTTGAAGTCGATGCTCACATACCTGCATGAACCTGTAACTCCACACAAGAAAGCAGACCCCGATGTTACTGAGAGAAAATAGCTGCTGTTTCTTTAAAAAGAAAAAGTGTATATGCCATAGAGAAAGTGTTAATGCACTCTAGATCACAGGAAGTGGTCCTGGTTCAGTGGTAATGAGCAAACAGGGGTTAGGTGACATGGAAGCAATGGATCTCTTGTTACCTCAAATTGGTTTTTTTGGAATGAAAAGACTGTAGAAAAACTTATTATTTTTATATTATTATAGCAGCGTATTTTTATGTGAGTTTTGGACTTTCTGTTCTCTCTGAGGGATAGTAAGGTTTTATGTGTTATCGGATATATTTCTTGGGAACAAGCTCTGTGTGCCGATTCTATTTTGTAGAGCTTTACATTCTGAGATGCAACAGTTTTATTGAATTAATCTGTCTTATGACATAAAACATTCAATAATCAATTATCAATCAATAATCTATAATATTTTGATGATGAGTACCACTTCTATATTTCAAGTGCATATTTCCTCTTTTAAGAGCCTAAGTTGACTTTAATTAGCTCTACAGCAACATAAACACAATGCATTTGCATTTTATTATTTTTAGAATTTTATAATAAAACATTTTTTTTGCATTATTTTGTTTTCACTACAAGGTCTGAATGTTAAAAACATTTTAGTATACACAGCTCAGCTCAGAATCTGACGGATTATTGTCGTTGTTTCCCAATTTAGCTGAAAAGGAAACAGAGAATTTCTTAGAAAGAGGAGTGTTTCAAACAGTTTGCCTCTAATAATTCAGTGCTGTTTCTGTCTAGGCCAACCTGCCGCTTCTTCAGAGGGAGCTGCTGCACTGTGCCAGGCTGGCCAAGCAGAACCCAGCTCAGTACCTGGCCCAGCACGAGCAGCTGCTCCTGGACACCAGTACCACCTCCCCAGTAGACTCCTCTGAACTCCTGCTGGATGTAAACGAGAACGGCAAGAGAAGGACACCAGACAGGTGGGTGACTCAGAAAGTTAAACCCACTTTGGAAATAGGATTTCAGTACTGAGTGAATCTTACTCTACTGAGTGAATTTTTATTCTTCTATTATTTGATCCCATGCATGAATTCCTTTGAGTCTGCCTGCATCCCCATGAGCCCATACATTACTCCACAGACACAAGCTGAGCCAATACAAGGAAACAGTGTGATCTGTTAATGTATGTATGGGAGGTTTCTGTCAGTGCTCCACTGGGCCTCATGACGTGCTCCGTTGGACATCTCTGCTCCCAGCTCCCGCTCTTAATGTGCCAGAACTGAGGAGACAAAGAGATAGGAAATGTAGACCTGGATGCAGCCAGACACACAACCATCCCGAGGACAGAAAAACGAAGGAGGATAGCTGTGTCTTAATGAAAAGTGTGCAGTGTGTATGAATATTTCCGGTGTGTATGTTTCTGACACCTAAGTTATCATTTGCTTCCATGCTTGAAGTAAGCCCCCAACCAAATCATTACAATCATTTGTTGTCACGGACTTCCGTAATGACTCAATGTTCCCTGCTCTAATGGACAAGCAGTGAGACGTGCCTTCCAGGATCCCACAGCAGTGTAAAAACCCATAGTCCTCTCTCCAGTAGTCTCCCCCCGAAGCAGCAGAAATGAAAACGAGCACAAAAGCTTTCCAGACCAATGTTGAACATTTGTGCATGTTTAAAACTGTGGCTCATTCCCGGCTGAATAAACGAAACATTATGTGTTGGAAATTTGCAATATTACTTAAACATAACTTTAGAATCTACATCCAGATTTGTATGCATTTTCTCCGAAAAAGGCTTTACAAAGGGATTTTACTAATCAGAATAATAACTGAAACTAACAAACCTTTAATAAATTCTATTAGATATGCCCATGCCCATACAAATGCACTCTCTTTAAACATTATTGAGCATTGTTAACTTCTTAGAAAGAAGTTTGTGAGCATTTTTGTGTTTGCGCTTTGTTGTGAGTTTGTGCCTGTGCTACGAGTACAATGCATGCATGGTCTTTTGAAATAGAGAGTAATTCCAGGGGGTCTCAAATTTTGAATGCAGACAGGGGAGAGGAAAATGTACTTTTTTATATTTTTTGAGGGACAAAAATGCTGAATGCGATATTAATAATTTTCACCTCTCTTTTCCCCTGACAGTCGGATAAGCAGACTTTTTCTGTAATACCTGCATATTTGCAGGCCGTGTGGTGCATAGGGGAGTGAGCTTAGGGGAAAAGATGTGCGTGTAAATGTGAAAGAGAATATATGGAGAGAAAGAGAGAGAGAAAGAGAGAAAGTAAGTAGGCATCTGTATTCAGTGAGAAAATGTGGTCTATTTGTCTGAATGTGTGTGTGTGTGTGCATGATTCTCTATCCAGTGTGAAAGCGTAAGGATGGTTCGTGCGTGTGCACCTCTGTACATGTGAGTGTGTGTATGTGTATGCATGTGTGTACCTAGGGAGATGGGCTGATAACACATACAGATGAGGCTCCAGCACCAATACGGCTGGCTAAGCACCTCTGCTTTATGCTTACCTCTGCTCTGCATTCCCGGTTATTGGAGTCCTCTTGTTGGAATATTGGAATTTGAATGGGAATCCTTAATTACAGACAACAATGCACTATCAAAGCATCCTGATTAATACCATGGTCTGCGAAGCCAGACCAGTGGTATCGCAGTACAATATGCATATGTGAAGAAAATGCATAGATATAGTGTATTCCATAAATTTTCTAACAAAAGCTGATATTTAAATAATAGCTTGGGGTACGTGTCTTGTAATGGTATGCATGGTAAATTCAATATAATTCAGCATATTTTAACAGCATTATTTCATCAATGGCATACAATCTAATTATACAATACTCAACACTCCATTGCTCTGAGTTTTCTTTTTAGCAGAAATACTGTTCTCACTCACTAATTGATTAATTCTTATCCGTTTCACTTGCTTTTGTTAATGTAAGTTGCCACATATTGAAGATGTTTCATAATAAAACTCTTCCAGGCAAGTGAAGGAATCATGACCTCTGAAAAACTGAAAGGTTTTTAATGTGAAATAGGGTAAATGTTGAATTTGTATAACAGAAAAGGGGAGCAGACCAAAAAACAGAAAGTTATTTTTACAAAAACATGATAAAATCTACTTATTAAACACAGGAATTCAGAAATAAAAGCCCTGTCTCTTGTAACAGCCAGTCGAAAATAAAGGCAGGAGTCTTTCTACAGATGAGGTAAAAAAAAAAAAAAAAAATGCTCATTCACTATTTGATCAACTCTAGAAGTTGTATATGAATGTTGCTCATTATGAGATGCCGTTTAATCTCATTACCAAAGAGACAATGCGAACCCAGTTGCTGAAATCTTGACATATGTGTGTGTATGTGTGCGTGCGTGTTAGTCATGATAGAGCAGGGGTCCAGACTGAAGCTTGTGTCTTTCATAAACAAATAACCGTAATAAAATGTCAGGTTTGTTGGCATGTTCATGTAAATTGGGCATGTATTTATCTACAGAAACTTAATTATGTGCGCACACATGATTGCATTGTATAGGTGACTGTGAATGTGTTTGCATGCATGTACCCCAGTGCCTGTAGATATAAACATTATTCGAGCAGGAAGGCTGGGGAGATAAGAGTGTGGTTGGTAGGGGGAGAAGAATGGATGGATGAGTCAAGGGAGGTAAGGAGAGACGGACGGATGGAGGGAAAGAGCATATGGAGAGCTGTGGATGAGCATTAGGAGCCCATAAAAACAGCTCATTAAGAAGTTCAATCTGTTCATCGGAGAGAGAGATGGGGAGGAAGAAAAGAGAGAGAGAGAGAGAGAGAGGAAACTGGAGGAAACTGCAGATAGTCGGGGGAGGTTGGCAAGATTTAACTGTGAACTGACAAAGCTAAGAACACACACACACAGACATACAGGCACATATGTGCAAGCATTGCACACACACAGACACACCTGGCCACATTAATCTTCGGAAGCAGGCTGACAAAAATCCACCTGATCCCCTGGAAGCTACTTGTGTGAGTATGTATATATGTGTGTGCCTGTTAATTTGTGCGAGCACACACATTCAAGCTTTAGTTGTGTATGTGTGTGTGTGTAGGAATGGACAGGTATTCAATGAAAGAATTCCAGGATTATTCCAGGAAAAACATTCTTTTATGGAAGTTTCTTGGTCTGGAAAGAAGTTGAATTCAAATCTTTACCACAGCACAAAGGGCAGGAACAGTTGTTGTAATGATATGTATCAAGTTTGGCTCTTGTATGTAATAACTAACAAACACATTTTGAATCAGTCATTTTTACGAAATAGGTGTGATATAAACAACACACTGTGCCTGGGTCCTCTCCACTCCCCTCTTTTTATTTCCTTTTTCTTTTCTCCTGATCCATGAGAGGTCTTTTGTTATTTGCCAGGCCGTCAGTGTAACAAGAATGTGTTAAAATCTGGAAACAACAGCAAACAATTCAGCCATATTTGGTCTCATATTCAAATCTTAGTTTACTCGGAACAAGTGAAGCATTTTGCCAGTATCGTGAAATAATTCTGCATTTATTTAATACAGTGTTGGTTGTTTCAGGATTCTTGCAAAATTCTATCCTATTAGAAGCAAATTAAATTATTGCACCCCACTGGGAGAAAAAGCGTATCAATATACAGTGCTAGATGCAGTGATAATGAAACAAACTCAAAAATCGTCTTTCTCTGTCTCCACCCAGAACCAAAGAGAATGGCTTTGAGCGAGATGGTGCCCTGCACCCAGATGTTCACCCCAGCAAACGGCCATGCACCATAAGCCCCGCCCAGCGCTTCAGCCCATCCAATGGGCTCTCCTACCAACCCAATGGCCTGCCCCACCCAGGCCCGCTCCCTCCGCAGCACTACAGGCTGGACGACATGGCCATCGCCCATCACTACCGAGACACCTACAGACACCCCGCCTCCAATCATCGGGAGATCCGGGAGAGAGCCAGGTCCATTGGTGAGAACATGTGTGTACGTGTGTGCTTGTGTGTGCGTGCGTGCGTGCGTGCGTGCGTGCGTGTGTGTGTGCGCGTGCGTGTGTGTGTGTGTGTAAGTATATTTGGATTGTGAGACAAAAACAAACCCCACTATATGGAATAGTGTCAAAGCTTTTACTCAGTAGTTTTACCAAGAAAAATATAAAGGGGATTATAGATACAAAAGTAAACAGTTACAAAAGTTACATAATTTTGACATCATGCTCAACCTTCTCACTTCTTTATATACCAAGATCAGTAATTTTCATATTAATGATAATCAGTCAGTGTCCACTTCAGCCTGGTGGATGCTTGCTGGTACAGCATGTGGACTGAGTCTCTCCGACTGCAAGGCCTCACAAAGCACACATCAAAACTGAGCCCACTGAAACCTGATGGCCGACTGAAGTAATGCACCGCGAGATGTACGAGCGCGACACAGAAGCACATTTAGTCACAGTGTCGTCGTATTAGAGAACTTTTTCTGTGTATACGAAGCCTTGATGAAGCTATAATGACAACTTCGGCTATGTTCTAAAAATAGGAGACATTTACCATGTCTCGCCTTGTGATGGATGTTTATTGGACTAGGATCTCAGTCATTTGAGTACTGCCCTAAGGGTGGGAAAGAGATATGGAGACGGCAAAGAAAAGGGGAAGGTAGGGAGGGAGAGAAAGAAATTGAAGGAGAGAGAGTGCCAACCAGGGACCAAAAGAAGGATAGATGAAAGGGAGAGCAAGCAAGTGGCTGATGAAAGTTATATAGATCCTTTGTATCATACTGACTTCCCCTTTGTTTATCTTTCTATCTGTCTGTCTGTCTGTCTTTTTTTCTTTCTTACAGGTATGCATGCTGGGACCAGGCAGGAGGAGGTGATTGACCACAGGCTGACAGACAGAGAGTGGGCTGAGGAGTGGAAGCACCTTGACCATGTAAGAAAAGTAATAACATTTTTTATTACTATACCCTACAGTTCTGTCTCTGTAAGACACAGAGATTATCTAAGTCTTCATTTCAGTTATTTTGAAATTATTAAATGGCCATACCCAGTATGACATTTTACTATAAATCTCTGTTACATTGTAAAATGTGTGTTAACTGCTATTTACAAAATAAAAAGACCTTTACATGTTTTTTGGACTGTTTTTAAAAAATGATCAAATAGATCAGTCAAAACAAAGGTTTGACACTGCATGCATATCAAAACTAATAGTCACGATTTTTTATCTAGAGTGGAGACGCGCATGTGCATGCCTTCATGTAAATATGTTTGCCTGCAATGAAAATACTGATAAATTGTTGGTTGCGTGTTCACCCTCAGCGGGGTTAATCCAGTCCCTTTAAAGATGCAATGTGTAATTTTCCATATGTTTAAAATACATGAAATATGATAGAACATCTAATGTTACATGTGTGATGCTGTTTCCCCTCACTGTTGCTGGTATGCAGTGAAAATTTATCAGCCAATCGCATAATAAGAACACCAATAAATTAATGACTGAACTGATGAAGTAAGTGTAAGGTGTGAATAACCTGATCAACATTTCAACAGTGAGAGTGTCTCCAAAATATTCAGCTATTTTTTCACAACCACACTCACAACCACAACCACACCACACAATACAGATGAATAGAATAGTGATGCACTAACAAAAATAACATGACAGATGTCGGCTTTAATTTAGAACCCCACCACATCCTTACTGAATTTCAATCAATCATCCACGTCTATGTGTAAACTCAGCGCCATGTCTGCTCTCTGTCACTCCCAGCTGCTGAACTGTATCATGGACATGGTGGAGAAAACAAGGCGCTCGCTAACGGTACTGCGGCGGTGCCAGGAGGCTGACCGCGAGGAGCTCAACTACTGGATCCGCCGATACAGCGATGCTGAAGAGCTGAAGAAGGGCACCACTAGTGGGCAGTCAAGGCAGCAGAGCCCCACAGCACAGGAAAATGCAACATCAGGTAGGGGACCACACATACGTGTATTAGAGTTATTAATGAACATAAAATGGGTATCTGTAAGTTTACAAGGCTGTTCCATTAAGATTCACAGTCAGACTCATGGTGATTCCAACACACACCAAATAACCAGTTGGTAAAATTTGGTGAATTATTCAATGCAAAGGACTTTTTTCATGTAGAGGTCAATTTAAGTTCTGCTCTGATATCTCCAACGACTTTAGTCTTTATGGGTTTATATTTTAAATAAGACATCAGTAGCATTTAATTGTTTGAAATTTTCATTCCACCTGCTCCAATTCCCTGTACACAGTACTATAAACACTTCCATTCAATCTGTCATTTTTCCTAGTTTCTTAAATATGCAGTTGTCAAACCACAGCCTTGACAGCCCTATAATTATTTATTATAAGCTGATCTAAAATCTTCCATTCTCACTTAGCTGGCTAGCATTCTACATGAAAAGGATGGTATTTTTTAATTTTCTCCAACAGTTTTATGTCTAGAGAGGCTGCTACTGAATCTGGAGTCCCCCAAGGTTCAATTCAAGTCCCCTACTCTTAAGCTCGCCTATACCGATGACAGTCAGCCTTACATATTACACAGCTTAACATGTTCCCATCCCCTGAAAACCTATATCTCACTAGTTTATTGCATCAGCCAAAAAAAATTGATGTTTAGCTTTTTAGGTTTAGCTCCATTAAACCTTTTGTCGGAAATATCGGAGTAGTCAACAGACTACAACATGCTGTTGCGTTCCACAGTCTTTCGTATTATGTCATGCAAAATATAGGCTGATCTTTGGTCACCGTGGCTGTGTGTTTGTATCTTCCCAGAAATTCACAGGGAGCTGCTGCATCGGCCCGTGTCTGGCTACGTCCCCGAAGAGATCTGGAAGAAAGCTGGTGAGCTGCACCTTTATGCCAGCCATCATCATCATCTCACACACACACACACACACACACACACACTCTCCCTCTTTCTCATTATCTCTCTGCAGATTTTAAGACATTTTGCTTCGTAGCAATCAAGGCCATCTTTTTCACCCAGATGACTGAGGGCTGGAAGTGGTTGAGAGGCCCTCCTTTAAACCCCATTCTCCCGTCTCATCCCCAGTATAGTCTGCTGTCTGCAGCCTCCTTCCATTGTAGAACTGAATTAGTGTGTCAGGCTGCTATTAGAAACATTTATATTTGACACAGTAGGAAGTTAAAAAAATAAGGGTGTCACCACCACGCTTGGTACACTCCAAATATGATGTCAGGTTGTACAAGGATTTAATTGCAACACTCAAATAACGGACATAAGTAGCTATTACAGCTGGTCCAGTGGTTCTGCTGTTACAAGTACAGTAGAAAGATGAGGTATCTTTTTGCTTTTGGCATTTTTGTAATCCCCTTAGTGATAGACATTGCAGCTAGTGTCAAGTATCGAAATTTACTTTAATAGCTTTCATTAGTTGCCATTAATTTTTTAGTGTTCACAAACAGCATTCTTTAAACTGATGAGTGCAAATGCAATCGCCATTATCACTGTCCTGAAAAACTGAAAGAATTCTCCGCCGAGGGTTCGATGCTTGAGGAAATCCACTTTGTATTCACCGTCAGTGATACAGTATATCTGCTTTTTAAACCCCTTGGAGAAAAGAAATTGTCCCCTTGCTTGACCAAGCATGATGTGTGAGATACTCAGAACAAGTAATATGCATTTAAATTGAATTGAGTATCACCATCGGGACTCTGCCTGCTCTCCAGTAATCTCCTCCCCTCGCCAGCTTTGATCGATCTTCCATCTAAGACATTTGGTGTGTAATCACAATTCCATGCAAAAGGCATATATCACAAGGCACCATGGCAATTTCCATGACTTCAGGCAGCACAGTAGGTTAAAGACAAACCACCCTGGTTTAAAAATTTGGCTCAGTCATAATAAAGAGAAAATGTCTGTGTCTTTATGAGAGCACACATTCTGTCAGGTATTAAAACAGATTTTACATTTGTAATACAAGTCTAATTTGTACAAAGGAAATTAAGTAAAATGAAGCATATTTGTCAGACGTAAAGCTGCATTTATCTTTTGTCTGTAGGATAAATGTTGACTGCTATTTTTCATTCTCTCTGCATCCTTCTCATTACTTCTGCTATCCTTTTCACTTCAGTCACTTATATTCTGGCTGAGGAGAAACTGATTTAAATGTGACCCAGGGAGAATTGCGAAAAAAGGATTTTTAACACAATGGAGTGTGGCGGTGAATACATCTGTTTGAAATGGGCAAAATGTTTACAGTTGGTGATAAATATTCAAGCACCTTGCACGGTGTCCTACCAGTTTCCCACTTCCCCTCACCGCATGGGCCTCTGGGATCACAATGGAAATGCATAATTTAAATATAAATTGCCTGATTTGCATACACAATTAGTCAAGTTACAGGCTTGATGGGAGCAAACAAAAAGCCCTCCTTTTGCTTTGACGTTCGGTTAGAATTCCACCGCTTAACACCCGTGCGGCAAGGTTATTCATTCCACAAAACAAGTATAAAATAACACATTGCTCCGGCTCATAAGCACATTTTCTGAGTGATTACCTGGGATTAATTGGCTCATGCTGTTGTCTCGAGGATATTCTTCAAATTAAAAGAAAAAATAATACATATATTTTGTTTGCTTATCTTCAAATAAGATAATTTCAGCTTTTTTCAATTAAAACACCACACCTTGACCCATTAGAGGATCTAAATGATTGAACGTGTCACAGTGACTGTCATGAGAATTTATTAATTAGATGCGGGTATGCAAAAGTGATGATGGTTGACAAATATTCATTCCTGAGCGCCTGAATAATTTAATGAAAGCAACTCATGACTTGTGTGTTATATATATTTAAAACATTTAGTCTTGATGCTTGGTTAAATTTGGTGTATTCTATGCAGAAGCTACTCTATGCTTAAAACTGATCTTGGAATTAATAAAAGCTATAAACTAAAACAGCTAAAGTAGTTCTCCTTGCCATGAGAAAATAATTTTCATCATCTCCAGAACTACAAAGTATGTCTTCTCTCAGATTTTTTCCTCACATAAAAATGAGCGAAAGCGTTGTTTTTTTTAGCAGATGAAACAGCTTTTCACCATTAATCTTTTGGAAGGCACTACTGCTGTTGAATGAAACTTTCAGAAAAATGTTACTGTTTTTATAATGACACATATTTTCAAAATGACTCTGTAATTTGGAATTGGTTTCAAAAAATCTAACTTTATCTAACTTTATCTGCTTATTCTCATTTAAAAACTAAAGTGAAGCACCACTCTATATAAATGATCATCAAATCATAATGGAATCAATTTTTTTATTTCCTTTTGTTTGTGTGAGAGATGTTTCTATCCAGAAATAGTGACTGTGGTGTCCTAGACAAAAGTAAAAACATAAATGACTCTTTTAAATTTTGCAGTCTACCAATTGAAAATGAAGTCCCAACGGCAGGATGATATAATGCGAACTACATTGCAGGTACGGGAGGCTTGACTTCCTCTGTCTCCACACTCTTTCCAGAAGAGGCGGTGAATGAGGTAAAGCGGCAGGCCATGTCAGAGCTGCAGAAGGCCGTGTCAGAGGCCGAGCGCAAGGCTCACGAGATGATCAGCAGCGAGCGGGCCAAGATGGAGCGCACGGTAGCCGAGGCCAAGCGGCAGGCAGCCGAGGACGCACTCTCCATAATCAACCAGCAGGAGGACTCCAGCGAGGTAGGAACATACACATACACAGACACTTCCAAACATCAAAAGGTGTGCCCTCAATCTTGCGAACACATCACGACAACTGTCTCTGCCGTCCTCTTGATTGGCAGTTGTGGTATTGTTGTCACTCTCAATGTACTTTTGTTGCCAGCTGTTCTAGTGACTCAAAAATTACACATCTTCTCTTATAAAGACCTTCCTGTTCATCTTATCATCGTATTAGTAAAAGGTTGCTGATTATTTGCAGCTTTAAAAGTGTCCCTGCACCTAGAGGTTAGCAAAATAAAGCAAAACAAAGCCAATCCCCTCGCTTTCCTCCGTTCTCTTTTTTTTCCCCAACAGAGTAGCTAGCATGTTTAGAAAGGTGTTACCAATTCAGCTGAGAGCAGAAAAGGGAAGGCGCTTTCATTTGCTAATCACCATTGGAGACCTTGCCGTTTAATCAGTTAAGTGAAAGGGAAATATGGCTCACATCTGCCATCAATTGCAGGAGTGATGTTTATGAGAGAGAAGTGCCCCAGAGGAGAACTTTCAGAAGCTGTTTGTAACCTAAGATATAGATGGGGGCCCTAAGTGTAATAAGATATGGATTTTTGATCTGTCTGTGGTTTGTTTTAAGCTCAAGTGTTGTAAAAGCAGAGGTTTGTTTTATTACTGGTGCACTGATATCTGTTGCTCATCTTGTTGTCGTGTCTGCTACTTCTTTGTTTAATAAGGCTGTATGCTGGCTTTCATCAAACAGATGATTATATTTTTGTGTGAACAGATGCATAAAATAACAAAAACAAGGGCTCCTAATTAGAGTTTTATCGATTATCAGTTCATCAGCGGAACTAGCCAATGATCTGTCTGATTGTGAATCCTATTGCTAAATAATTTTTTGTGTTAGTTAACTTTGTCTCTATCTGTCTGTCAGAGCTGCTGGAACTGTGGCCGCAAGGCCAGTGAGACATGCAGCGGCTGCAACACGGCGCGCTACTGCGGCTCCTTCTGCCAGCATAAGGACTGGGAGAAGCACCACCATGTCTGCGGTCAGACCCTCCAGGCCCAGCAGCAGCAGGCCAGCCAACAGCAGGGAGGCGTCCCCGGGTCAGAGACCCCTGCTCCCATCAGCTCATCAGCCTGCACCCCAAGCAGCGGGACTGGGAGTCCGGCTGCCACCCCACCTGCTGCTACCACTCGCTCATCCACCCCCAGCACCCCGTCCTCCTCTGCCCTGGATGGCACACCGCGCTAAGAGACTCACACAGAGGATGGAGGCAAAAGGCCTCCAGGGCCTAACAGCCAGCCCTCAACCCTACAAACAGCATGACTGTCTACATTGCCTTGCAAAGATGCTAAGCTAACATGGCTAACAGAAAGAGATGGCAATGCTTCTGTCTATCTTGCAGCGTAGTCATAGAAGGAGGAGGGGGTCCATAATCAGGTCATATTGACTTGCCATGACTTTAAAGAAACACAAAGATATTCTTTGTTTTGAATGAATGAATTTAAATATTGACATCCTTTTATCGTTACACTTGCTACTCTTGTTGTCTGTTTGTCGTTGTGCTTGTTGTTGTTAATGTTGCTGTCATTGTAGCTTATCTTATTTTCTCCTGTAAATATGAGACTGAGACTGAGCAGAGATAGCCGTGAACTCAAGACAAGTATATCTGACCTCCCCTTTTTTTAAATGTTTTTATTTTTATTTTCCATCCTTGAATTAGCGCTTATTTCCTTCCTGTACCTGGGACATGAGACAAGTCAACCTCAAGAAGACATTTTACCAAACAGTATACCAAGGGAACATAACTAACTAGCAGAATGTCATCAACATTCTTTGTAAGGAAAGAAATTAGATTTAAATACTCTGAAAGACAAACAAATTTGCTGCATGGAGAGGGGAGAGGGATGGACTCAATCTCTGGTCCACAGACCGCCATGAAATGGGCAGATGTGAAGCAGATTGCAAGCAGAGCCAGCTGTTCAACCAATGTTATTTCCCTCTCACTTGTAATAATATCCAGGTCAGTGGGCTGGGAAATACAAATCCGTCTCCCTGAAGGATGTAAAAGGAAGAATTCTTGGACAAGATACAAAACTTTGCCAACTGCACATGTGGAGGATGTACTGACTACAATTCACACGTGCATGCTTGGTGGATCAGAGAAGCTCTCAAACAGGAAGTGAAGTCATCATCCCACTGGTGAGACTGTCAAATCACCCGGACAGCAGCCGCTGGGCCACACAGAACTGAAAACCTACAGTGTGGAGACTCACCCCAGACGCTCCCCTCCTTTCTCAGCTCTGAAAAACATTTTCATCTTTCTTCATGTTCTTTTTCTATAGATGTCATGGTGTTTAAGACTTCTGTCCTGTGGTGTCATCAATGGTTATTTATTGTATATGTGTTGGACGATTGTGACAATGCATAGTACTTCAACCAAGTCACAACTCTAAGTCCTTCATAACTCTCTCTCTCTCTAGCTGGTGCAAAAAGAGATAAAAAAAAAAAAGTGTTATACTTTTTCCAAGCTGCTTTTCTATTCTGTGTGTAAGTGGTAGATCCCTGGTAGTTACTATAAGTTTTACTTCCCTTTTTCCTCAAGAAAAGACACAAGCTATATCTCAGAGCTGCTACTTGAGTCCGACCCAGATCTTTTCTGAGAACTAGCATGTTGCGCGGAATGCTAACCTAAATGTTTTGTACAAGGGACATACATAAATGTATTTGCACTGTCACAGAGGTTATTTCGGCATGCTTCTTTTCAACATACTTGTGTTGTCGGTATAGAGCCATAATTCATCAACCATTTTGTATGTAGTGATAGCATAATCTGTTTTTACATATTTGGGGTTGCGGGGGTGGGGGCTGGGGGTGGAAAAATGTAAAATCACCAAACCCACTTTTTTTTTCATCCTTAACATGCTAACAAAAGCAGCCATAATGTTTTTGGGTTTTTTTTGCATAGTTACGGACAGTGCATGCACATTACTGAACGTTTGTTAAATAGTTGTTATTTTTTAGAAAAACTGAAAAACAACCAAGAAAAAAAGTAAAAAATACAAAAAAAAATATTCTAACAAACTAACTTTCCAAATGCAGAGGTGTAGACTCCGATTGACAGCTTTAACACTGCAAAGCACCAGGTAACACACAGTATTAACACAAGAGATAAACAAAAAAAACACCAAAAACAGCCAAAGACTGACACCAAGGACCAAAATCCTGATTTAAACAATTTTCAAAAGAGGTTTGTTCGTAGAAACATTTGGTTATTTATTTCTGTAGATTTTGTTCACACTTACACGGAACAAAACCAACTTCAGTTTCATAAAGTCATTTATTTTAATCCCTTCTGGAAACCGATAGCACTCAACTTGCATTGTGAAATGAGAAGGTGTGAATTAAACATAATGAACATTCAACTGGAGCAATAATAACTAATGTGACATGAACACTGATAACTTCTGTGACCATTTTTGAAGAAATTCTTGGGATATTTTTCAATCTTGTTTGTGCATTTTCTCATTACACAAATGTCAGATTAAGTGCCCATTTCAGCTTTAAGCAGTTAAGTTCTTTATTCTTAAAGAGGTGAATCTGAGACTGGGCTTTCACACCAATGCCATTGACAGCTGTTTTATATTCATTATATTTTTATTATCAGAGTATGTCATTTTTTTGGGATAGATAATCAGTCACAGCTTTGTTGTAAACCTTCAACATAAATCAAACAAACCTCTCATTCGCAGTAAGAGAGCACTTACCCTGACGCACACAAAGGCTCTTCACCCCAAACTCCTTGGTGCTACACAGAAGCGCGTTACAAATTCAGACCTCAAGGAACAAGTGGAGGCCCACAAAGGTTCTGGGCAGTTTTCTCCCTCTGTACTTCCTCATCTCTCCCTTCTTGTCTAAATAAAATACACACCTACATTCTTGACTCTAAAGGGTTAAACAATCCAAAAAGGTGTCTGACACCCTACTTGCGACTCCTCAGAAGCTGTGAAGAAACAGCCAAGCTGTTTTAACACTAGTGTATTTGAAAGTATCCAACAAATAATGTGTGTGTTCATCATTATCAGGGCAAAACCTGGGTTAAAAAAAAAAGAAAAAAAAAGTAAGACAAACATTATCGCTCAATGATTCTTTGAGAAGCTCTATTTTTTTCTTTCTTCCCTCCTCTATGTGTGTTTTGCTACAAATTCCTCGGTGGCAAACAAGTCTCACTCTACCTCTTACAGCACGATAAGAGCATCAGTCGCGACGCTGATACTGGTCTAGTCGAAACCAAATGGGCACAAGAGAACAGGAAAATAAAAAACCCAAAGTTGAAGCTCATACAGCTGCAAAACCATATCACTACTTGGTAACAATGCAGACCTCATAAATAAATGAAGCGTAAATGAATAGAAATGAGAAAAAAAGTGGAAAAAAAAACCTTTTGTTATGTTCCTTTATGCCTGTGGCGTTTCTAGAGTACATAAAGAGTTTGAACTGTTTGAACAGACTTTAAAAAAAAATTGTGCTAATTTTAAAGAAAAGTGTTGTCAATTCCTATTTCGATGACACAAGCTAAGGTCACAGATAAGAAATGTTGTTTCTCTCTCGCTCTTTTTTCTCCCGTTTCCCCTCCAACTTTTTCTCCTTTTCTCTTCTCTGTTGTGAAGACATGCTAAAGTGCTTGTCGACTTGTCAGCGTGGGTAAATTCAAAGGGGGGGGGGGGGTATACAAAAGGAAAAGCTTGTAAAAAAGAATAAACAGATAAAAAGACTAAGGCTATGAATTTAGGCATGCCTGTTTTTCACAATAAGGGGAAATGTTATTTAAATTTCCTACTTAACAAGAAACATCGGGAGGATGTGTGGGGCCAACAGTTAACAGTAGAGGCCGTAGCATTAATCTTGGGGAGTGAGTTGAACTTCAGGGGTGGGAGGGTTTGTTTTTTTTTTGCGTTCTCTTGAGAAAATTTATTGTGAAAAAAAGAGCTCAAATGATTTGAAGTTGTTGTGCAATACTTAATTGAGACATGAAAACCACAGGTTAGTGGTAGGCTGACAATGAGCGGTCTTTCCATCGCTTAGGGTCAGTGTCCTCTAGAGAACTTTCCAGTCTACTATGTCAGAACTGTGGTTTCTTGTTGATTTTATTTCTTTTACTTTCTTTTTTTAAAATCTTTTTTGGGCTGTAAACTATGGTCTGTCAGTCTGTGAAACTTTGCAGTATAATTCTGGTATTGTTGTTCTCTTTACGGTGTAATAAATATGTTAATACCTGCCTCGGAGATTTGAGACTCTTGTTATTTCATTATAGCTGCAGTATCAAAGATAAGCAGCACTATCCATATAAACAACAGCATATCCAAAATTAAAGTAGCACTCCATTAATTTTACTGCCCTAGTTCAGGGTTATCTTAGCTTGGACTTACAGTGAGACTTACATTTTTTACAGAAATCCTGCATTACAAACCGGAGGTGTGGAGTTTGAAAGAAGTAGGCATTTAGGTGGGCAGGGGGATGCTACTGAGTTGTATTAAGGGATGTGTAAGATCCCATACTAGACATTAAAGTCAAGATATCTTGACCTCTGCTGCTTTGACTTTGACCACCTTTTATTTAATCTGTCTCTCGTGAGTCTCCCAACTTTATGGAAGTGCAACACTAAATCGCTGGAGTATCCTGAACGTCCTTATGGCTAGATATATACTCAGAAAGTGCAAGGTCAGATTAGACATCATACACCATGCTGAAAATGCCAAGTTGTAGGCTGATTAATTTTTAGAGCCAGAGCCTTCAATGGTGGGGCAAAAAGCTAGTTGGAAGTGGTGAAGGGCAGTCGTCGAAGAAGTCGTTGCTCCAAAAAGAAAAAGACCGCAGTATAGGTTGCAAATAAAACACTGCATTTGTAGATCACACAGACATAGCTATGTTTTCTGATGTGTGTTGAATACCAGCTGTGTGACCGTAAGGTGAAAATGTGAAATGGAGGTCTAGGAAGAAGACATCTGCCAATGCATATCTTACTGTTGTTCAGAACTTCCCAATTTCAGTCCCCCCCAGTAGTAAATGTAACATACAGTTACTGTACACACACACAAAAACACGCACACACACGCACGCACATGCACGCATGCACGCACACACACTAACACGCACACACACACACACACACACACACCAGATGTCTTGCTTACTATTTATTTTATGGGTATAAATTTCAGACAGGGTGGAATATGAACAGATCCAAAAGTGTGACATTACAGTCCACAGTCCTTTATCGGACTCATGGCTACTTAGTGCAAGTCAGTTTCATGAGAATAAGTAGTCAATTTCAATTTAAAACATGACTGTCTTGTTCTAGTTTGAATTTATTCAGCAGTTGCTGAAATAGAGTGGACATCCAGGCAATAAGAAGTGGAAAAGCTGTTGATGCTGATGAAGGCCGTATAGCTAAAAACTGCTGAGTACATACACAGCTTCTTCATTTTTCCAGCGTGATGGCTGTCCTTCCTGTTTCCAGGCTTTGGCCCTCACAGTCTTTATTACAGGGCACTTTTCTACCATTGCAGTGTTTTTAGAATTTTCTATTGGCTTGTCCACCCTTCAGCTAAAGACACAGTTTGGAAACTGTGCACTTCATCTTTTATTTTGAAGAACTTATCAGAGATCTGGAATATGTCGATGGGAAATATGTGAATTATTATCATTATTCACAAAAGATGGTGTGATAGAACCTCATTATTCCAAATTGTGACTACTTTAGCCATCACACCTACAGATCATCCTTGAGACACCCAGACCTTCCTGAAGAGCTTTTACCGTAATCAGGGATACTGTAACAGAATAATTGTGGTCTTGAAATGTACTTCTTCTCTCTTTCCTATCCATGACTCCTTAATTTCCTGTGACTGACTGTCTGTTTCTCTCATCCGCTCTCTAACACACTGCCCACATTATGTGCTGCAACAGATACAGTTTGAACCGAAACCCGCAGAGAAAACATTATACAAACTAATTCTATATAATATCCAAAAGATAAAGTCTTCTTTGAAACACTTTAATTGGGCATGACAAACAGATGTAAATACTTAATGAAAGAAAGGAAAAACTTGCAATCATAAAAATATTTGTCTCTATTTTTGTCTTATAAAGATGGTATCCTGGGGAAATTTTATGTTGACATCATGCGGGAGGGACATCACATCACCAGTCAACTTTTTGCAGAGTTGGTCAAATGAGGGATTGAAATACTTTCCACTGACAATAGGGCACCATATCTATTCAATCTGCTTAAGACTGTCACATATGTCAGGATGTCTACAAATTTCCCCTGACCCTTCGTCTGACTGGCTGTCGACTATTTTATTAGCAGTTTTAAGTCATGTGTATTAGTCTCAAGAGATCAGCCGCCATTATTTGATAAATGAGCACTGGTAGCTTGGAAAACTAAATGACTGATTTTGAGGGTGCATGGCAAGTGTTGGGGCTCGCAGTATTGTTTGAAAGAAGACAAACAGTAATCAGAACCAGCTAGAGCCAGTTTGTGACCTAGTAAGCAGTGATTACTATTCCATTAATATGTTTCCTGGATATGAAGGACTATTTGCTCGTAACATGAGAAACAAACCAGCCTGATCATGACTGAATCTAGTATGTGAGATGGGCTATATCAAGTAGCATCTCAGACACCTGATTAGACATCTGGTTGCAAAAAACCTTACCCTCTGCCTTAAAATGTCACCAAGCATAGCTGACAAGGCTGTAGGAGCTGTGAAAATGAAGGAGAGCGATACACATTACAACAAAGCTGTTAAGATATGAGCCTTTGATGGAGCTATTTATATGCTGCTCTGACAATGGTACAATTAACCTCTTAACTAACCTCAGGTTTTTGCCTGACAAGATTGTGTTGGACCTCAATGAGCTGGGATCAGCTGCTCCCTTTCAAAGTGAATGACAGTGAAGCCATAAAGCAGCTCGTCAGCTCTGGAAGCTCTGCCTTTTCACGACCCCCCCCCCATCCCCAATCTTTATCTGTGTTGAACCACTTTGGAGTTGATAAAGCTCAGGGATGAGTTGGACTGCTGTGATATTCCTGCCACATTCTTCTACATAAAGTTCATTGTGACCAGGGCTCTTTTCTTCTCCCCCCTCATCTCCAGCTCTCTCTCCCCTTGTCTTTTTTCACTCTGTCTTATCAAGCCAGGCAGAAGCAGACAGCGACTTGAATTAAGCGCTGGTCGGGGGGGAGCTGCTTGGAGCCGATAACAATACAAAATGGATTTTCTCAAACAGAGAAAAACAGCTGTCTCCATTATTTGAATGCTTCACCTTTCCCCGCTCCATTAATTGGCTCTTTGATCACAGGCAGAGGTGCACGGTGACTGATAAGGAATAGGTTATTAGTAAAGTAGCCTGGAGGACCGAGAGGCGGCCGGCCGTGCCGGGCTGCAGGAGATGAGATAAAGGCGTGGTAATGCCGGTGTGAGAGAGTGCCGGTGAGTGATAGGGCCGCGCCGCCTGGCCTCTCGCTCCCGCTTGGCTCACAGGCGGTGGGAGAAGGAGCAGCAGCAGGACGAAGTGTGATATCGCGGCTAATGCAGGATTGCGATTCAGCTTGTGGGGGATAGAGCGTGGGATTTGATTCCACAACGGCCTGCTCCTTTAAGTGGTAGTTGTCTCTCTCTTTCTCCCTCTCGCTCTCTCCCAGTCTGCCACTGCCTCTCTCACCCACCCTTACAAAATCAAACTGTGTGACAGGAAATTTCCTCTGCGCTTTTCATATGGGCCTGATATGTGGTAAATGTTAGGCCTATGATAGCACACCGGGAGAAGAACTAGAGGGAGGGGGGGGGTGACATTACCCCATCCAGGGCTTTTTAAAAGATGGGCGGCTCCTTTGATGTTGCGCTGAGTTAAATTCACTGCATTAAATCTGATGGAATTTTCACTATAAGCCTGTTTATGTATTTTCTCACATCCACGGACAAGGGACGATTTGCCACACTTCTCAGCAGAGGAAGGGAATCTTCAAGAAGTCACTATCTTGTAATCCCCCTCCCCCTTTCTCTCTCTATCCGTCTCTCTCTCTCTCTCTCTCTCTCTCTCTCTCCCTCTCTCTCCCTCTCTTCAAGCAATAGTACCGGAGGGGACAAGCAGGGTATTTGTGTGTTGTAAAGCGTGGTAAGAAAAGAGGGGAAGTGTTGATATTAAATTACCGAACACAAGGTTATCTAGTTCCTGCACATGGCTAGGCTGCCCTGGGCCAAGGGTAATCTGCTAATAGCGTTCACACCGAATGACATTATTAAGGAACTGGGCCCATGTGTCAGGCCTCTCTCTGCCTCTCTCTCTATCCGTCTCTCTCTCTCTCTCTCTCTCTCTCACTCTCTCAGACACACACAGGGAACAGTAGTGAGGAAGAAGAAAAAACAGCAAAAGAGACAGGGGGCAGAGATGGATGAGGAGTGCTGGAGGAAAAGATGGGAGTCAAGGAACCAGACTGAGAAAGAGACAGAGAGAAGGAGAGGGAGAGTGAGGAAGTCAGGGGTAAAGGATATGATGTTGAAATGCTTTCTTGTTATCAGTAGCATTTGTTAAAAATGCCCCGCAAATATCAAAGTTTCAAATGATGTATGACTCAGTGAAAGCAAATAACAATACACTTTTATATAGGAGATTGTGACCCAATAAACCACTTTGACTCCCTCCTGATCGGAGGAGGGTCATGCATCAGTGTTGAATTAGAAGGTAGTTACTTAGTTAGTCCAACACTTTGGGAAGGAAAGATGCCATGCATCAGACACAAGCTTGCAATTGCACCACAAAACACTGTAGCTTGCTGAGCGAGGGAACGCCCTAAGCTTATGTCTCCTCAGCAGTGCAGTAGAGTGTATTCAGCCGTGGCACATACAGGCCAAGGACAAAAGCCCATGCAGCTATCAATGTCAAGTAATGGTCTCCATACACTGCCCAGCAGGTGAGTGGAGAGAAAAATATACAACGCTTCCTTACGTCCCTGGGGGGAGAGTGAAAACTCACCAGGAAGATTCAATAGAAAAAAAAGTAATCTTTTTTCCTTTTCTTTACTCTCCACCCCAACCACCACCACCACCACCACAGTCCCCCCCCTCAGCCATGGCAACATCCTGTAATCCAGTGTGCATTTGTTCTAGTAGAAACAGCCACAGTTGTTTCACACAAAGGGAAATGCACATTCAAGCATACACAGTCACAGACACATATGCTTGTTCAACAGGGAGAAATAAGGTTTGTGGTGAATTCAGATCACATTT
Source organism: Xiphias gladius (assembly GCF_016859285.1). NCBI lineage: Eukaryota > Metazoa > Chordata > Actinopteri > Istiophoriformes > Xiphiidae > Xiphias > Xiphias gladius. The sequence continues at coordinate 12,862,380 of NC_053423.1, read as the reverse complement.
GTCTGTTGAAAAACACTGTTACATGTAACAGCTTTTCCCCCCAGTTTCACAAACAGCATATCAAAGATTTAAAACACACAGTTTTCTCCTATCATTGTCAGTGGAAAATATCCTATGTGACAGTGTAAGTGCAAAATAATAGAGAATCTCCCATATACTGGGAAACAAAAAATCTCAAGTTGCATCTTGCACAAAATAAGATGGCAATCCATGGTTTTCATTATTAAAATAGCTCAAAAATAAGTTCAAAATGGAAAATGCTGCCCTTTTACAGTGCTTGTTGTGGTGATTAAAGACGCTCCCTTGACATTTTCAAATTCTCATTGAACTGTACAGGATAAACAAGCTATTTAACTTCAAGAACTGGCAGACCATCAAATCACAAATAAGTAGCGCTGCAGTCTCACAGTGACTAACCTCACAGTAAGTAAACATTTCTCTGAAACTCCATATTTGACATTGACTTCATGGGTGAGCAAGTATATGATTTCACTCCTGTGCATGTATGTGCGCGCGCGCGCGTTTGTGTGTGTGTGTGTGTGTGTGTGTGTTTATGTGTCTGGGTGTTTAAGTGCCAAAGTGAACATCTTGCTAGGACGTGAAGACAGGAGGTCTCTTCCCATGCAGGCAGCCAGTAGAGAGGAGGTGATTGATGGCCAATGAGAGCTGAATGAGGAGCTGAGGCCAAACACGCTGTATACTTCCTACTGCGGCTTTACCACATGATGGATGACATGCTGAGATACAGTATAGCACCCACACATACACATGATACTATTTGAAGTTTATGTGGATATGCTTCTACATGTGGTCTCTATGAAAGTGTTGATGAAAGAAGTGCATATTGATATGGAAAGGTTTTTTGTAAAGCTGATTATTACAGTGATTTCCGTGATTATTTTATATGTGCCCTTCATTTACCAGGTAATACACTTCAGTCTCACCACACAAATCACTGGCATTAGCTGATTCCTCATGGTAACTTTACAGCACTTCTCCAATGTTGTATTTTCTCTCTCATTCGGTTCCACTCTAAACCCACTGAGCCAAATCACATCCAAAAGCAGTTTACCATAACGCACAGCGGGACATCACACTCCATCCGTCATGTTGAACCCCACTGTTTCCTGCTCAGTGGATCCATCCCATACCAGTCAAATACCACACAGACTTCTCCTATAGACACTGCATGAAGCCTCGTATAAACCCTGCAACATATGGATAGTTGGGAAATCCTTTTTTATCATCCACGTTTAATTTGATCGCTAATGAATTGGTCCATAGATAGAACATAACCTTGACTGAGATGTTTGTTTGTGCAAGAAAACATACATGACTTAAAACATACAAGCGATTACGATGGCAACTAACAATTATTAACATAATTTTTTTCATTGTGTTCTTGATTATTTGATTAACAGTTTAATTTATCAAAAGTCAGATAATAGTGAAAAATGTTGCTGGTTAATATTCACTTATTCACCTTATTGTTTCAGCTCTACAGTTTATAAACTTACATAAATATATAATCATTTTGACACAGTATACAAAAGACATACACGAACATTGCACCCTCATAAAAAGTATATAAATTCACATAGTGAGATTCAAATACATTTTTTTTCTAAAGGGATACCACAAACCAGAGGACATTTGTCAAAAGTTGAATGCTGTAAATATATATAAATGAACAACTCTATTATCTGTATTGTCTAGAAAATAATCAACAATTGAAAAGATCATGAATAAGAAAGTTCTGTCATGGGTTGTTTTCTCTGTGTGCTACCTCTAGCGGTATTTTCTTTAACTCCTGAAATAATCTAGCATATTCAATCTTTCCACCTGCTTTCTGAACAGTAATAAATAAACCTGTTCATTGACCTGACATACAAAGAATGGTGGTGTGTTTCCCTGAAAAGTGCCCGCTGCTACAAATGGGTCAGTCGAGCCTATAACTCTTTCTCTCTGGCATTGGAGGCATACAGAGGCAAACATTAGCTGCATACTTTGGGCCAAATCACACATTGGAGCCATATATCAAAAAGTCAAAGTGACTGACTGTGGCCACATTGAACATTCAGAGTATGTGACTACTGAGTGCTTGTGATGTATCTTTTCCGATCTTAAATAAAGCACCGAAGGAGGGCTGTGAATCAGTAGGAAGTTTTTTCTGCACGCGACGCTCTTCTCTCAATCTCTGCCTCCTCTTTTTTATTCTTTCTCCTGTTTACAACCGCTATTATGCTTTCTTCTTTCACACTTACAGAGATCTACTCTTGTCTATCAAGAGGGACAGTAGAGAGCACAGAGCAGAGCTTATTCTCAGAGAGAAAAAAATTAACTAACACCAGGTGTGCATGATGAAACTGGGCTCACCACCACAGCAACACCATACTTTAGTACTGCTGTCTGGACAGACAAGGAGACGCCATAAGCACCCGCAGTGCTCCTGAGGAAATTTATAGCTCCTTCCTGAGCATCCTTTACACCCCCTGGCCCCACTTCCATCCACCCATCCCTGGTCCTCTGTCTCCACCATCCCTCCTTATCCACCACCCTCCCCTTGGCTTACCCAGCTGTTGTGCACCTGGATGCTGGCCTAGGAGAGGGATGGGAACACATGCAATCCATCTCTCTGAGGGGGCATGTGAGGTATGTGTGTGTGTGCAGTTGGGGGTTCTGGAGTTTACAGGAAGCAAAGGGATGGGGCGGGGTGCTGCTACAATGGCTCTGCATTTAAAGGTGGTTTTTAAGCCTAAATAAAATGTCAATACGTTTGGTTGGGTATCATAAACACGTACTAAAGTCTGCACAGCTTGACCAATACACTTGCAAAAGTTAGTGAACAGGACAGACTCATCTCAAATAAATAATGCAGTGATTATTCGGTTTGATAATTCTTCATTGATTTTTCACTGATGATTCTTCATTAGACTCATCTATGTCATTTTTAATTGGTTGGATGTGTTCTCACCTGTCAAGGGTAGATTTGTTTACACCAGTGACAAGTAGTTTTTTATGTAGTTTCAGGAGGATGATACTGCAGAGGTTAATTTATCTTTTCCGACAATAAAATATTGGCTGTATTTCAGGCAAAAATACACTGTTGTCAAATTAAAAAAAAATTAGTAAAAAGAGAACCTAGAATTTTTTTTCAAAGTTTGTCTTATTAGTTTCCTGCTGTCTTGAAGAGAAATGTATTAATTTATTAACAATACACTCTAAATGTTTCTCCAGTGTGCTATTTTACATGTTATGTTTGTCCTGATTGTCAGAAAAAAACTTTTCATATTAATGAGTTGACGAAAGTTGAAGAAAAGCATGACAGAGCCAATGGAATATTTATGACGGAGCACTTCATTAGGTTGTCCCTGCGGACAATATAAAATGAATTTATTCCAGTGCTATGTATTAATAAAAATGTTCAAAAGTGATAGAAACACCACAGGCACGTCAAACCATCATCTTGATTGAAAAGCTATTCATTGGATAATGGTTTGTTTGTGAAATAAATTTTTCATTCTAAATGTCAAATTTCTCTGAGTTTTGCAATGCGGATTGGCTGAGATATTTTGTTGAAATATACATGGGACTTCTTTGCCCTCCCATGACACACAAATGTGATTGGTGTGAGAGCGGGGAAGATTGATGAAGATTATCCAGGATCGATTGTCAGGGGGCAGAGGGAGGTTGCCATGTTGTTCTGTATCTGCGTGAAATGTCTCAGATCGGAAATGGCAGCTCCCATATGGATTCAAATCCAGACACAATCCGCCACTAATAAACAAACTCCACACAGAGACACACATAGAAGGCATGCACATGTAGGATGACAATAGACCATAATTACCACGCAATACCTCTCTAAATTTTAATAACATACACTATAAATAAACAAAATAAACAAAAATATCACACTACTTGAGCAACTCCTACTACTTCCTGCTACTCATGTGTAAAGCAATATTAAGTAATATTACAGGTATACATATTGAATCAAAAGACTGACAATTCCACTGAGAGTCACTAAGCAATCTTCCACGTTGTGTTGGTTTGCCGGTCTCTATGGTTGAGTTGCTGATTTAAAAAACATCAGCTGCGGCGAGGGAAGTCAAACATCTAGCGGGGCCAAGGACACTTGGATATTTCTCTCCAGTGATGTAAAGCCAAACCAGGGATAAGTGAATGCTGGACTTGCAATTGATGGAGGAAAACCAGAAAAAGAGCTCCTGTCACTGACTGGGTAAGCAGTGTTAGCCGTTTGCAACTGAATAGGTGTATGTAGTGTAGTAAGTGTTTTTCTACAGAGTGGTCCAGTGGGACATCAGGTCAAGGTGAGTAACTGTTACTTTATGTGGATTACATGTGTTCAGTATGTGTCATGTACTGTTTGTTTTGTGGTATGAAGTAGACTGACAGCTCGCATGAAGGGCTAAGACAATTTTCTATGCGGAGACTAATACGTTCATGCATCAGTTAATGCCTTTATCTAGCTAATTCATCAAGCCTTGTTGCTGAGTTTGCTTCGGAGTCTATATTTTTAGCTCTGTAGTGGACAAAAGTAACTTAATGCAGCAATCATGTGGCTACTGAGCTCAGACAATCAACAATGCATGTTAGCATTAGCAGGCCAAACTAACCCTAACTGTACAGTTCAGGGACAACATCTTTAAATGGATAAGGAAATAATTCACTTTGTGCTGTGCTGCTTTTATATTTTGTAAAAAGAGGTAAATATGAGCATAATTTGATAGTCAGAACTCAGTTCCTGTCTGCACCACCCGTCCAGCTAAAATGACTAAACTTTGTTAGCCTGTGCTTCAAGTTCCTTCCAATGAGACTTACAGAATATCTCTGCCAATCCAAAGTTCTTTTCCTCCACTGTCGCCCACACACACCCACACAGGGTATCACTGCAACTTCAACTTCACTCCAAATGGTAATATCCTGAGAATTAGGTACATTTGATCCCAGTGAATCATGATTCCAACTCATCTCCTTCATGGAGACGTGGGACTCCATCAGTGGTAGGCTGGATTAGGTCAAACAGCAACTGACAGACAATCATGAAACTATTTCCTCCATCAGACCTTCCCACTCTGTCGTTTTGTTTCCTCTGACACCATGGATTCATCTTTCCTTGCTGCTTATCTTTCTCACCCATTCTCTCTCTCCTGCAACATCTTGTATTTATCATTTCATCTGTTGATTTCTCTTCTACTATCACTCTTTGTCAAATGACATCTTGCATTTATCAATCCGTCCTTTACTATTCTAACATGTTAGACTCATCCATCCTTCGTCACTTCGTTGCTCTCCCTTTCATGGTCTGTCTCTGTCTCGCTCTCTCTCTCAGATCTACAACAAATGTTTGACCAAGTTGTGCCACACTATATTATTCAGCGCCGTGTGTGAGCAGGCGTCATCAGGCATGTATGTCTGACATGATGCATTGGCTCTGTTTAATTATAGAGATGCTGAATAAATATTTACAGATGGCCGATCTGTCTTCTCCCGGCCAAGCCCACAAGTGTGATTTATGAACAGTCAGTTAATGCGGAAAAAAAGCCTGTCATTGTTTCTGTATGGAAGCTGGATTTTATGCACTGCATGTATGTATTACAACCAGCTATGTGGTATTTTAATGTCTTAGACACTGCTGTGTTAATACATGCAAGCAACTGCTACTACAAGCCTGGATGGAATTTATTCAGAGTTTAAACAGGTTCTAGACACTGTATTAACCTATAAAGGGTTTTTTGTGGCCTTAGCTTCAATAGCTGTCAGGTCTTGTCAGATATGGTGAATTCCGCCAATGGTAGAAGAGTAAATGGAATATATTAAAGTTTTAAAACTCTGCCCTGAAAAAAACCCTATTAGGCATGGACTATGTTTTAACCTGGCCTGAACCTAAATCTACTACTATAATAGCCAAAGAGTCATTTTAACCCTGGCTTGCTGTTATTCTAAAATGACCTGGCCTTTTTACTGAAGTAAGATCCATTTGTAGATTCTAGGGTGCTTCCCAATAAGATGATTACAGGCAAGAGTAGGGTATTAACAACAAACTTTAACATCAAAAATTACAACATCAGATGAAGAATGCTGTTACATTCAAAATATACTTTAATTAATTCAAAATTCACACAAGCTTATAACTATGCTCTAATTTTTTTTTTTTTTTTTTTTTGGGGGGGGGGGCTGAATAAAATTAAACCTGACCTAATTCGAGCCAGAGGGAATTACATCCTGAATCAAGCCAAACCCAAAGAGGCAGGCTAATCGGGTTTGGGCTGAGAGTCAAAGCTCTAGATTAGCAACCCCTGGATCCAAAGCAGTCTATTACCGGCGTGGGCGGCTGTGTGGAAACTGCAAGGCTAGTTATGTTGAAATACTGGTACACAAATACTGTGGGTTTACATGCAATATGCTTAAACAACTTTCATATGATGTGTAACATGACTTGTGGCCAGTGGGTGCTTAAACTCGTGATTGCTGTTAAGCCACTTTTACTCAGTTACTTTTTAGAAGCAGGTGAGAGAATGTACACTGAAAAAAATAATGGTCTAGCAACTTGGAAAGATTCAATTTGCATAGAAATCTTTAGCTACAGCAAATGAAACAGAAGAAATCTCATTCCATACTAGATCCTGTTTGACAAAGTGTAGCATGGTTATACAATAACAGCTCAACTTTAACAGTACCATATTTTAAGACATGCATAATTTCCTTGTTTATACTATCTCTTCAAACTGTAGGCAAACATTTCCATTAGTAGCTTAACTCACATGCCAACAAATTTATTTAAGCACCAAAGCTGGAGTCCAATAAACCCTCAAAATTTCATCCTGATCTAGTCCAGCTTTAGACTTTCAGATTGACATTTATGTGAGCTCTGAGGTAGATTGAGTTGTATTGTATATGACTGTGTTGTGCATGAGTTCTACTACGGCTACTGGGAGAGAAGTACAGTAAAAACACATTAAGCACTTCGCTTTGAGACTCACTGGAGGGCTGCAATGTTTCCTAATGCTCTCCTTTTTACTGCACACAAGAGTGTCTCTGTGTGTGTGCATGTGTATATAACTATGTATGTAACGGTGTGTGTTCTCATGTTTGTGTTTTAGTGTACTAGCCTGCCTGCTGGTGCTCCACAGCCATCTGGTATCTGGTCAGTCTAGCGAGCCTCTGGAGGGAACCTGGCCAGCAGCTTGCTCACCTGGCTCTTCTAGCCCCTGCCAACCACCACACCTGGCCTGGCCAGCACACGGGGAAAGGGACCAGATTGCATAGTGCAGTCAAAAGCAGTCCTACACTGCAGCATGAAATAAAGCAGTGATATAGGAAATACATTTTTTGCTTTTCAGTTTAAAGTTTTAAAGAAAAGTAAACATATATAATATGCAAAATGTGAACATGACATTTTAAGGTCCTATATAAGAGATGGCATTACCCACACCAAGTGTTCATTTTCAGATATTAGTCACCAAACAGATCTCGGTGCTTCTGGAAACAATGCTTCAAAAATCATTTGTTAGGAAAAGAGAGACTCAACGTACTCATATAAGATTTCATTATGAGTAATGTTGACTTCTACTGCATCTGTGCCAATAGTTTATGCCAGTCTGTGCCAAGCTATCCATTTAGCATACTGTATGATGGCACTTCCTTCCTTCCTGCAGGTTGTCCTCTGCTATCAATTAAATTCTCCTCTCCGTGCAAGAAAGATGCTCTTTGTCCCCTGTCGCACACACACACACAAAAATGTGCACACATGCCACGGACGCAGAGGGACAGACACCTGCAGAGTGTTTGTCACCTCTTCTGTTGGCATCTGTGACCGCTCAGCATTGTGGGAGAGATGGCCATCTGTTGTAGGCAAGGCTGGATTGGAAGGGGGCAAGCGGGCACAATGCATCATGCTGCTCTTTTCTGTTGGTCTGGGCTGTGTGGAGTGTTGAGTTATCGTGCCTTTCTTGTTTTCACTCCTACTGCCGTTACTTAGCCACAATAACATAGCAACAGGAAAAAGGTAAACTACATTTCGCATAAAATAAGCTACAAATGCAACTGCAGGGTTGTCACAATGTTAAAACTAATTGGTGCTTCTATTGAGAGCATTAACACCTTTTTGTCAGGAAATTCAACTTATACTAATTACACAAAAAAAAATGTCCCATACAGAATGTTTTTGCTTCATTAAAACCACATGCAAACGGTCGCCTTTTGTCAAATTGAACTCTCTCGTAATTATCTTGAAAATGTTTACCCCTCTTCACAGGGAGATGGCACATGAATGCTTGATTGACATGACAGTGGCTGCAAAGTTTCTTCAATTATCCTGGCAAGGTTACAATTGCTGCCTCTTGATTCACAGCAGGTCCTTGCCATTCTAACACAGAAATACTAAACTCTTTTCTCTGTCTACGTTGCTGTAACCTATGAATTTTAAATCTGCTATATATAAAAGATGAACCGGGAGTTAGAGCCATTAAAAATTATCATGGTATTTAAAACGTAGAGTGAGCTGAGGGCTGCTTTCAATTCGATTTTGTCTGTCAGTTGCTCAACCACCTTGGTGCATACTGAAATATTTCGACAATGGATTGCCATGAAATTTTGTTCAGACATTCATGGTCTCCAGAGGATGACTCATACTGATTTTGGTGATCTCTTACTCTTCATCAAGCGCCATCATTAGGTCAAAATGTTAATTTGTCATATAAGAAGAAAAGAAAGTCATTCTTGTCATGTCTGTTTACAAAACCAGATGTGCTTGAAATGGCAAACATACTGGCTAGAGGATTAAAAAATAAAGCTGAGCAACAAAAGTACCTTCCTTACTTCAGCACTGTGTAAAATGATTGAATGTTATAACTTAATAATATACATGGAATCTTACTGTAACAACAAAGGCAATATGCAAAAAAATAAGATTCTAGTTCCAGTATTTTTCACTGTAGGCAATAGCTACTTTGCGAATTGTGTGATGTTGGAAGAAAATGTTTGCTCCACAAGAAATGAAGCATTAATAAACACGGAGCTGTAGAGAAATGTGGTGTTTATTTAGAGAAACTAGAGAACCAAGAGCAAATAATGACAGAAGCTTTGGAAAAAAATACAGACAGGAATGAGTAGAGTCAGATTGAGATAACAGAGACATTAACCCACATAATCCTGAAGGAAAATCATGTGTGCAGGACATGCATTTGGCTGGCTGGTTGGGTTGTGGGTCTGCTCATCCAGCCGGCCTGCACATCGCAGACAGATGTTCGGCCAGCCAAGCCTGCAGCGCCACAGGCACTGTGTGTTCTAGAAAAACCCGGAGACCAGATGCTGCTACCTGGTGTCCCACCCGCCTGCTGCTCTGCTATACTGGGTATGCTCCAGTGGCCATCACATGACCTCAGATTGGGTTTTGAGATGATGTGCCGTCAATCATATTTGATGATAAGTAGAGTGGAGCTGGAACTGAAATACTTCGTAGGGTCGACTCAGCAGGTTCACCAACGTGTATCTGACAGGTTGAATTCATATGCCAGATTGTTTAGAGTAATGAATCAAATAAAAGAGCTATAAGAAAGTGTGAAATATTTACATGCATGTAAGCTAGAGGATATGCAAGTTCAACTACAATGTTAGGAGTAGTATCAAAACCATAGAAATGAATATCACACAATAAAGAACTAGTTTTGGAAAATGCCAGCATATAAAGAAACACATAAAATACCACAATGCATTCTACTGAGTGAACTATCTGGAGAAACATCAAAAGATATAATGCAATCTACATCTCTTTCAGCGTTGTTCTCCCTCCGGTTTTGTTCCCCAAATAAATAAACAGTCACTGTCTTCCGACCAAACAGAAACACAGATTCTTCGTCCCTCTCCACAGTCCCTGTTATTACCAAACCCGAGGAAACTTTCGAAGAGATTCAAAGACACTCAAGATTAAAGATTTATTTGTTCTTTTGAAGTTCCAGCAGTGCTTTTGTCTCATTTCTTTGACAAATGTAGCGTGGTAATGGTGCTTTTGCTGTGTGGTTGGTGCTGACCCAGAACTGCCAGAGAGAGGTTGCTGGCCTGACGGTCGGACTCTTGTCTCAGCTCCCCTAATGAGGAAAGGCTCAGTAATGGCATTGCATTGCTTTTAACCTCAATGGACAGACAGTTTACTCATTTGCATTCAGAATGTTATTTATATTATATTGTGATGTGAAAAATAGAAAAGATTAGGAGGAAGCTGGGTTATTGGATTGGTACATCTGGGTGCCTTTGTTTTGCATTTTGCATCTTTTTATAGTCTGATTTGTCTAGAGTATTTCTTCTCACCTTCTAATCTATATCAAGGAAGCTCTTTTGTTGAATATGTTGATTGATTTTGATGAAGAGATAGTACAGTTATTGTCTTGTACATCTGGTGTCTTTGCCATTTCTTTGCATCAATGAGTGCAAGAAAACTTTCGCCTTTTCCCATATTTGGCTGCACTTATTAGATTTTATCATCATTTGTGTGTTACAATGCTCCAATCTGATGCCTAGATTTCAATTAAGCTTTGAATTCCAATAACAGCTCATTGTTCTTGCTTTTATTAGCTGCTCTATCTCTTCGATTCATCAGGCATATGTCAGTGTACTATGCGTAAGTGCAGCTTTCTCCCCATCTGCTGGAGGACCAGCAGAGAATCATACTGCCCCCTAGTGCCCACAGTCATTAGTATAACAACAGAATTGATTGTGCAGCCGTCAACCAGACAACACCCTGGTACTCTGCCAGTGGCTCAATACCAAGTTCTGTCATGGGCAGCGATTCACGACAATAGATTCTACTGATTGGAGTGGTGCACACTCCTGGCTATGACACTGGCCTTCCACTCGCTATTGAATGGCTGTTTTTGTCTCTCTCCTGTCACAAGGCCCCTAATTCAGCAATGATTGCTACTCATTTTAATAGCACCTCTGCTCTAGCCCCAAGGAAGGAAGAGGAGAAATCAGGGTGAGCCAGTGTCCAATCATTCTTCTGGGGTGAAGACCGCAATCACGGCTTTGATGGTTCTCTGAAAATGACTAAACATGCTACAGTGTTGCAGTAGAGATATCATGCTGGACAGTGTTTGTTACTGGAACCAGCTGCAAATATTTGCTCGAGCAAAATATCATAAAACTTAAAAATGTGTCTTCATATACAACTACAGAAAATGCAAAGGATGCATTAAGCCTTAACAGAAAATACAAAGACTTGATAAGAAACACAGTGAAAAGTACAGAGATAAGGCCGCATATGACCTTCAGCAGCAAACACACAACTTTTAATCATATTCATAACAATAAAAGCTCGCAACCAGCATCCTATATTCTGCTTTTAGCCAATGTATCACTTGGCTTTTCTATCCCCAACATGCAATGTGAGCTAAAGCAGCCATAGGTTCCTCTAAAGACATCCAAAGTAAGTGCTCCAAATGACAAGACAGGCTAAATACCCCCTAACAAACGATACATGACTGCAGAAAGCACTTTAACAAAGGAGGTATGTAATGAACCCACAGTGCCTTCTACCCAATATATCATCCTGAGTGAATTTGCCAACATCACTCTCCTTACCTCCAAGCATGGTAAATGAGAATTTATGCACCTGCTACTTTATCATTCTTTACTTTTTTCAGCCCCATGAGGTAGCCATGCCATGCGAGACAAATATTTCCACCAAAGGCAATATCCCCTCACAGTAATTATATCAGAGCAAGAGAATGGCTCATTAACATATGCTAGACATGTCAGGAATTTACAAGCGCCTTTTGTAGATGCCTCTCGTCGGTGTGCTGCTCCCATCCGTATGGTGTCTCCTTTGAGGATGCAAGCTCCTCATTTCCATAGATGTCAATCAAGCTGTGCGTGGTTTTTAGAAACATTCTGTACAAAAGCACAGGGCTCTCTGAATATGACAATCATAAGGGACAGCTCAGTGATATGGAAAAAGTGTGTCTGCACACATGTGGGGGTGCGACTATGTCTTCAGTGGAATGACATGATGAAAACAAAGCAATGGGGGCAAAATTATCTTGATGATGGGCCATCAGTGCAGAGTGGGTAGAGTGATTGAATTTGCTTTGCTGCAGTGTGTTAAAGAGGCATGTGTGTATGTGTGAATACGTGCAGAAAGCTTGACACCAGACACCAGACCAACTAACAGACAAGTCCATAGGCCACTGAGCTAGTGGCACTGCTGCTGCTGCTCCACTGCTTCAGGAAACAACATCTGCTGCCAGCAAGAAAGCACGTTCTGGTGGCCTTTCATCCATTAGTATGGCGCCAGCAGATTGAAACGACCTATTTATCTGCCATGTTCATCTACACCCCTTAAAAACAGTTTTTTAATTTACATTGTGAGGTCATTATTTAAATCTAGTGAATATTTAGTGAAGCTATCTATCATTTGTGGTAAAACTTACCCCAGAACAAAATAGTGTCTGTGTAATCTTAGTAATGGTAATTAAGTCTTTAAAAAGTTTGAATGTAGATTTGTGAACATACAGCTCTCTTCCAGCACCGGAGGCAGGAGAGCAAAATCTGCAGTGATGTTCCATGCAAAATATTCTTGTGAAGTGCTTTGTATTTATAAAACACCAAAGCTGAAGTTAATGGGCATTATGATGGTATCCAGTGTGATTACAGTATTTAGGGATAATATAACATTTTTAGGAAGAATTTTTGCACAACTTTGTAAGCTTATGGGTGTAAAAAACACCTATACTCTATTGAAGCCTGGTCCTGTTGATGAATACTGAATGTTAAAATGTTATAGGCATTATGCTTTGGGCATTTCATGATTTCTGTATTTGGGTAGAGTTTTGATGTGGTGCAAATGCATAAGCTCAAATGGCATTGTGCCCCAGTGGCCCTGCCTGCTTCTCTTTGTCTGCCTGACCCCCAGGCTTCATCCAGTCAACACCAATGGAGCCAAGACAGACTGGTGTGGTGTTTAGTTCCACCACACTGCACTGGCTTACTGGGCCACTGCCCTCATACGCTAACTGAGAGTAAACTACCTAAGCTGACAGCAAAAGGAATCTAGCCTCTGCTGAAAACACAAACACTGCACATGCACTTACACAGATGGCAGCCTCACCTTTCTGTGCTGTAAATGTACAGTAGCTTTGAAAATGACTTTAAAAATGAATAAGGTGAGTGAAAATGAAAAAAAGAAATAATTTAAAAAGGATATAGATCTATTGGCTGGAAATGAAAAAGTGACTTAACAGTGGCATAACAGGAGTTTGACATAAAACCTACAAAGTGAGATGGAGATAGAAAGAGAAGTCATTTTGTGTTTGAATGAGACCGGTCTTTCGCCCCAGCAAATGTCATTGCAATGACTGAAGACCCAACGTCCATTTCCATCACCAACCGCTCTCTCTATCTCTCTCCTTCTTTCTCATTCATTGTCATCGCCTTTTCCCTTTAAGTGCACTTTCGCCCACACCACTTGGAAATTGATTGAAACAAAATGTCACAATTATGCCCTGTAGCTCGCTGCTTCAATTATTCATCAATTAGGGGCTAGGCTCCTTTTTTTCTATCCTCTGAGCTGATTTTTCATTCAGTTTGCTCGAGATGTATGGCTCCCCTGCTGTTAACCAGTCCAAAGTCATTAGTTTCTGGGTTTGCAATTAAACCTGATGCATTATGCATAAGGCTCCGACTCAGTAGACACACGCAGCAGCGGCTGCAGCAGCTAGCAAACGAGCTAGCAAGCTCTGGAGGCGTGGATGGGAAATTAATTTTCTAGAAATGAAGTTCTCTCTGCCTCTCCATCCCTCTCTCTCTCTCTCGCTCTCTCTCTCTCTCTCTCTCTCTCTGTCTATCTTTCTCTCTGTCTTTCTCTTGTCTAGCAGGTTGGAACAGACGCCACTGGCTGGAGATGGATATAGAGATGGGGCAGCTACGGAGTCTTATTGCAGCTTGATCAGCACTGACAAGGGAATAGGAGCCCACCAAGTTTAAACAGACAAACTATATCTAGGAGACAGACTTTAGTAAATTGTTCGTTCACATATTAGAGGCATTGCCATTAAATGAAATGGTTGAGGCTTCATATAACCTTTGTGTTGAACAAACACAAAGTGAAAATTCTCAGGGTCAATAGATATATATCACATACATGCACTAACAAACCAATGTGAAAAAAAGGTTTTATGCATTTATGGTTTTATGTAAATTATGTGTGGTTAAAAAAATGTATTTTTGTAGTCATAGTGTGTTGACACTTCTCCTTCAAGTTTATGAAAGATTTAGTTGGCATGCATCATAAATGTACACTAAATTCAGCCGAGGACTGCGTTAAGCACTGAAACAAGGTCCAACTAAATGTGCAAATTACAATGTTCATTTGCTGCCATCTAGTGACCACAGAGTCAAATATCATTTATGAGATTTTTGAAGGGACAAAATCTCAAAATGTTACTGCAAAATTAACACATCTAACTACTGCCAGAAATACATTTCTTGGTGAGGTCTAAACTATGAGTATTAACAGACACAGTCCACAGTTTTAGGTACAAAAACGAGATGAGAGAGCGACTAAGATTATGGATAGTACCTTTTTTAATGAACTTGTATTTATCTTGTAGCGACACCATAGTAGGAGTGTCCATCTCTATTAAAGCACTTGTATGAACAAAGAAGGGCGCGCACTGGAACAGTTAGCGAACTCCTTATTTTCATGTCCTGTAACACACATAATCATGACAAAGCACATTTCATTACACGAGCTGCTACATATTTATCCTATTTTGATGCAGTGTAGCAGTCATATATACTACACCAGGTGTCATAGACACATAATTTCAATCACAATCTTTAAGCAAATCTTTTCGCACATTACCATAATTCAATGATAGTAAGCTGAAAACAATCACCTAACCTTCCTCAGATTGATAAAATGCACACACTCCAGCCAGGTGGTGAGGATGGGGCCCATGCAGAGCGCACAGCAGCTGCCATTGGCCAACAGGGCAGTCAGACATGGGTAGTGGGGAAGCATCCTGTGGACCAGAGAAGATCTGTTCCTGTCCTCCCGCAAGACAAATCTGGCAACCAGTTCCTGGGAAACACAGATGAAACAAGAATAATGAGACATTTACTGAATGAAGACCAAGACATATTGTTAGATTTCTTACATAGTGGATGATAAATACATTAGGTCTTGTTGTGTCTGCCGTACTTCTTTGACAGTTACCTTTAATGTAAGTACCTCTGCATCCTGCACCGATGGCATTGGCTCACAGCGCACAAACCTGTTGCCTTCACAGTAGAGCTCCTTCAGGGGCAGCAGGTGAAACTAGACGGGGTCACCCAAGGCAGACAGTGAGATTTATTTCCAGATTTTGTTAGATTTCTCTACAGCATGGTGGCTCTAAATTAGGTAATAGTATATACTGTACCTCAGCAGGGAACACTGACAACATGTTCCCAGCCACATCCACGACCTGGAGTTTTGTCAGTGCCCTAATTCCCTAGGTGACATGACGAGTATTCAAATTCTGCATTGCTCTCACAAACAGAGAAAAATCACAGAAACACGAAAGACTAAGAAAACTGTTCATCGTGTTTAGGTGTGAGCTGAGGACAAAAGCATTTCCTGACATGTTAAGGATCACATCAGTGAACACCCACCTCTGGTAGGCTGGTCAGTTTGTTTCTGGCTACGTGTAGCTTGGTTAGGTCTTTACACTGGTACAGCTGCTGAGGAAGCCGAGACAGCTTGTTGGAGGTCAAGTTTATCTCAGACAACTTAGGGAGATGACCGAGCTCAGCAGGGACCTCCTCCAGCTTATTGTCCAGCACACTGAGATGTTGAAGCTTGCTTAAACTGAAGGGTTTTTAACAGAGAAAACCATTATCCTTAACCCCTTTGTGCCCTTCATTTGACCATTTCTTCAGAGACAGAGATGAAAGCAAGTCAACAATTTAGCCTTACATGTAAAAATATAAAATGAGTAGCCGTCTTCAGAACCAATTATTGCAGTTTTGAAGAGCCTCCCTGGACACCCCGGTGCCATAAATGTACCTTTTAATCTCTGGTGGAAGTCTCTGAATCTGGTTGTGGTTCAGATTGAGCACAACAAGGTTCGGTAATCCACCTGTAAAACATAAATATGACAATAATGGGGTTCCCTTTTAGCTTTGGTGTTTTTTGGACAAATCCTCCGAGGTTTTAACGACGCAGAACAGCCGGAACCTACCTATCACCTCAGGTGGCACCGCTGTAATTTGGTTGCTGAACAGATACAGCTTCTTCAAGTACCCCAGGTGGCCCAACACAGCGGGCACCTCCCTCAAGGCATTATTCCCCAAATTCAGCTCCGCCAGCTTGCTCGCATCGTCAAAAGGGAAAGGAGTTTAATCACAGACCTATTTGGTGCGTGAAACCTTTAAAGTGCCGGCTCTGCGACTTTCGGGGAGAGAGAGGAGACTCACGTGTCGTAGAGAGCGCAGCTCGGCAGGCAGCGCGGCGATGGAGTTGTTGTTCAGCAGGAGAACCGAGAGGTTTGTTAATCTGGAAACACCCGTGGGGACGTCTCTTATTTTCTTTGAACTCAAATTTAACGACGTCGATTTACCATATAGAGCCCTAATCACCGACTCGGCCATTTGCTGAACCAACCGTCTGCTCCAAGTTTCCATGGCGACAAGACGCTTGTGAAATGAGGATTGCCTGCCGCGCGGTGGCGACCTCTAGTGTTGGCAGCTCAGTATAGCCAATATCTTGCTATCATGGCAAATGCAAGGCAAGTGGAATGGAAGATCTAGTCCTCCAGTATGTGTGTACAGTTTACCAAAGGCAGACATGACACAGACGTTGGAGCTTTTTTTTTTTTTTTTTCTGTACAGCAACACAACATGGTAACCTCAAATTAGACCTGAGGAAGAGCGTTTGTGGTTGTCTTTGTAGGATAAATGAAAAATCTGGAATGAGACGGGAGTGCACTGCTATTTTTCACTTTTCCATACAGATAATGGTTACCCGGTATTTGTTATTTAAGAACATATGGGTGTTTGTGTGTGACTCCTGATGATCACTCATACAGAACAAAACATCACTTCAAATACAGTCAATATTTCCTAATCAGAAATACCATAAATCAGGCAATGACACAACTCAATCTCATTAGTATGTATTTATGTAAACATTGATATGATTTACAGGCTCAACGCAACTCAGTTTTTTCCAGGAGCACTGTAAAAGTTAAATAATCTGTCAGGACTCTGTTGACATTTGGTTGAGTGACATGCATGATCAAGTGCTCTTCCATGCTCTCCTGCCCAAGTGGATTTGCTTAAATAGTACTTGTTACACCACTTTTTCCCAAAGTGGGCTGCAGGGGCACCATGGGATAGACCAGCGGTGTCCGATGTAAAATCATTAACAGATTAATTTCTTTTTTATGCTATTTGCACTAGCGCAATCCACCCGTTCAAATACGTTTGTATTTAGGGGCCCCTGGTGTGAGTGATTTGAACACTCTCTGCATTGCACAAATTGGTTTATGTCACACCAAGACTAAGCTGTCTCTCAGCTGTCCTCTGCATTGGCTGGGTCCTTTAGCCGCTCCACAGAATTGTAGTGCTCTCCTAGTCCATAGGCGTGACGCATGTAGCTGCAAACAATGAGAAAATAAAATCTGAGTCAAAATCTCTTAGATAAGGCTCTCCAAATTTTGAAAAGCTACATCAGAACCCTTAGGCATAGATTCGAGTTATACAAGTTTGTCTGTCTACGGCTGCTTTAGTGTGCTGTGTGATAGCTGGGATGTTATCAATTCTTGACATTTAAATGCAGTTAAATGAGGATCCAAAACTGTCATATCATACCCTTCATGAAGAAGTACGGTACATGTTTCAGATATCAATTACTCAAGCTCCCACTTATCTTAACTAGTGAAAGCAACACCATGATCCACGAGAGAAGTCTTTTGTTGAGCCTTTGATAAACCCTTCTTTTACATAATTACAGATGATATTCAAACTTGCAAGTATGTCTCAGCTGTATTTTTTTTTTACTAATTTGCTGTATTTATTTTAAAACTTAAGCTACTACAACTTGAACCCCAAACAAATAACAACATATTAACAACATACACGAGAGTGATAGGTTCAATGCCATATTCCTCCCCAATTTTTACTGCTGGAGAGTCAGCCTGGATCACTTCTATCGGCAAGTGGAGAACTTGAGTCAAAGCTCGCAGCTGTTGGGTAAAAGACAACAAAAAGAAAGTAATTATTGTAAAGAACAAGGAGCAACAGCACAGTGTATCCGTGAGAAATTTTAAAACAACTCACTTCCAGTTGTCCACCCCAAGCTGCTGTGTGCTCCACTTCACTGCAGTATTTCTCGAACTCATCTTGAAACCAATACACCCAGAAACACTTGCTTTAATACTGTGCATACGCATAATTACTTTCTACATGGAATGTCTATGGCTACCATTTTTGGTTGTTGAACCAAAGCAAAGATAACAGTGTCACCTGTTGTGTACATGTCACCAGTGTTGGGGTTGGTGAGGAAAGGCAGGAAGTCATCAGCATGGCATCTCATGTGCTCAGCAGTACGGGTCCGCAGTTCTTTCACATTCATGGATAACCCAGTCTAAAACGAAGCATACACAATATGTAATCTTTGTATATAAACCCTGTTGAAAGTTGCCATTTTAGACTGTAGATAATCTAGACTGCCCATTTTTGCTCCTCACATTTCTGATTATGTATTCAAACCGCTGCTGCAGCTGTATTACTCCTATGACAATACGTACCTTTGATCGCTGTGCCAGCTGATCTTCAATGGCACGATACATGCAGTGGCCATCAGAGGAGATCTCCTTGATCTGAAGCTGTTGCTGGGCGAGTTTCTGAGCCAGCTTCAGACCCTCCTGGTGCCTCACACCCTGCAAGTTCTGAACCTCGGCCTCTGCTATCCTGCTCTCCCTCTCCTTCTCCTGGGCAGCCTTCTTGTCCTGGAGAGGATCGTTTCAGTTAAATGTATTTCATTAGTACTTGGAACCATGACTGAGACTAAACTAATTTTAAATGGAAGCAAACAAAGATTGCTGATTAAACAACAAATCATAGATGAAATGTTCAGGCATAATCAATAACCATACTACTGTTTAAGGTATTGACATCTGTATATTATTCAGAATGTAGTGTTTTGGGCATGGGGATTCTGGGAAGTGTGTTTCTACCTTTGTACACTGACTGTGTCAATAGGCATCAAATATAATTGTCCTATTTGAGAAGGAACCTGTAACTCACCCTTCTCTTCTGGGCCTTGGTTACTCGTGGATGTTTGACCTCTTCCTGTTCTCCGTCCTCCATCTTAATGTTCTCAACTCCATTTATCACCTCTTCCACCTTGAAAAAATTGAGTGAGGAGAGCTTCAGTTATGTTGCAAATTGACGTTAATCTAATAAACAGACTTCATGTAAGCATGAATCATGAGATACAAATGCGACAAACTGCAATCTGTGTATACTTTGCTTCTGTACCAAAAAGCATTTGCTTTTACCATTGTGTCATTTGTAGATTTGAGCTGCCTGAATTCCTCCTCGTGTTTTTGACTGAGGTCAGCCTCCAGTTTGGAAATCTCCTCCGTCAACTGTTTTCTCCTTTTCTTGTCATTTTTGGGGACTGCATTTTTCATGCTCTGGATTTTAGCTGAAAACGAAACACAAGCAAAGATTGTCTGACAAAACAATACTTCAATAAAGCTAAGACACACTACATACAGTCAAGTATGTGTACATATACATGGAAATAAAGTAATCCAAAGATGAAAGAAGATAGGTGAGCATATAACTGTTATGTACATACCTGTCGGTGAAAAAAATATGCGCATAAATATAAATATAGATATAGATAAAAAAGAACAATGAACAACAACATACAATGTCTATATACAAGTCAACTAGAATAGGGTGTAGAAAGAGCGTATGAATATAACTTTTGAACGTATGTCGTCTGGCCACACCCCAATCTGTGATGTCAGATGCGGGATTTTGCCTTTGACGGCTGATGGAAAAGATATTTGACATGACTGATCGGCGTACGGCTACAGTGACAAGATACTTGAAAGTTTCAACCCACAGAGACCTTTGCAGCAGCAGTCCTCCAGCACCCCCAGTGTTTTTTAACCTAAAACTTGTGAGCCACTGGCGATGGACTGGTAAATACCTAGAAATGATAATAATGAAATAAATGATATTATTCTAGCTGTGGATTCTACATTTTGCTCGGAATTGTCCCCCTGTAACATTGCAGTGTCTTACTACTGCTGTCTCTAAACCGGCCTGAATTCCAATAAATAAAGTAACACATTAAGTGCACACAAACTGACAGCAAGGGCCATATTTTAAGTACATGGTCAGAACGAGTGAGAACAGCTGAGGTTAGCTACCTTGCAGATCTTTCTTTTCCTTGCGGTGCTGCTTTGCCAGCAGCTCCTCCGGTGTCTCCGCTACCCACTCCTCCATGACTGGATGCCGCCGCCGCTGCTGCTGCTGCTGCTGCTCACTTTGTCCAATTAGACCCTTGGCTACATGAAACTGGCGGCCGTTGGATAAACAAAGTGTTACGATGTCCAAGTTGTAAAATACGGCACATCAGTGACACGAGATGAAAAATATATACTCTACAATAAATAACACATGCTTATATGGCCTCATCCGGAAAAGACGAATGGGGCAGGGTGGAGCTTTCTTCTTCTTCACCTCCGACACTAACGTTGCTTATACCGCCGCCCATTGGCTCGTTACTGTGCTACAGTTCCATCCTATCACAGCACCCGGCTTTGATGTACTGTAGCTGTATAATCCAATCACCATTGCCATGGGCATAATTATTTATTATCGGGGCCCGTAGGGTAAAAGACAGCCCGTTCAGGCCGCTGGTGTCGTACACGTCCGTTTCATTATTCTCTCGGGCGTCCTGACACCAAACAGTGCTCCAGAGCTGAAACAATGCTTTGCGAAGTAACCCTAGCCATCCCGGAAATGGGTGGTGAAAAGACGGCCCACTAGCTGCCGAAACCCGGGATCGAACCAGGGACCTTTAGATCTTCAGTCTAACGCTCTCCCAACTGAGCTATTTCGGCATGCGTTAAACGGTTCGGCAATTAGTTAAAAGAGATCAAATGTACTGGCAACAATTTTGATAATTTATAAACTTTAATACTTTTAGTTAAAAATTCACTTTGTCAGCCTCTGAAATGTGACTATTTGTTGGGTTCCCAGTTTTCTACAGTATGAAAACTATTGGTCAGACAAAACCAGATATTTGAATATGTTAACTTGGGCTTCAGGGAATAATGATGGGAATTTTCCCACTATTTTATGATATTTTATACACTGAATAATCACTCAGTTATTAAAGAAAATAATTGTCACATGGATTGATAATGAAAATAATTGTTGGTTGCAGCCTAACTGTCCTCCATGATAGAATAATACTACCTTGCCCAAGGTTTTCTTTGTGACAATTACTTGATAGACAGTAATAAATAAAGCAATTTGATAACACAACTTTACAACAAACAAGCTCAATATTAACAAAATTAAAATAGATTTTGTCACCGGATCCCTTTACAAGACAGAGGCTAAAAGATGGAGGATAGAGGACCCGTAGCTGATATTCTATGTCTGTGGTGCAAACAAAGAAAGTTGCAGTTAATCAATTTTTTTTTTTTGTGCCAATATCTCATTGTAATCCAATGAGATAAATTTCAAGCAGGATCTTATCTTAGGCCAATGAGGGAACGCATACAGTGGATCTGAATTTGGTCAAGTAATCACAACTTTTTATCTGAGATGATGTGAACGGCTGTTACAAAATGCTTGTTTCACTTTCCCTTTTCTCCAAATCCTGCATTTACATAAACATCACATCACTCTTCCCTCCAATGTTCGTTTAATGATTAGTTCCCGACCGGGGTTATGAACACCCCAAGTGGACCCAAGATAAATCAAAAGGTTCATAAGATGATAAAAGGTATATGAGAGATTAAAAAATATATATTTTGTTACACAAAATTATGTTTATTTTGTGATATAAATAGTTTTGGGTTCAGGCCTCTAAAAATTTCTCAAATAAAATAGTCTGAAAAAGGAAAATCAAGCTTTGATTGAAATGCTCACAAACCACGTCCACACGAAAGTTATAGTCTTTCTGTGGACGTGCGAAGGACGTCAAATAGACTACATTTAAATGGGTGGTTGAGAACAACTGCTTTAAACATCAGTTGCATGGTTATTATTAATAACAGTATGAAAATGTGCCATATCTAGACATTGATATTTATAAATATTAAATGGGGCTAATATGCGCTTATGTAACAATGCAGTATTATCAGAATATAAACCGTGCTGTATTTTCAAAACATAAATGCGAATATTAGACCAGGGATAATACAGGCCTACATATAAAGCAGGCCCATAATCTGTTAGAAAAAATATGTTATGGAATAGAATTATCACATGAACTACTACCACTAAAACGTCTTTGGGTTCGTAGGTAGCCAATTAAATACAGGTATTAGAGGTGCTGCGGCGGAGAAACTCGTTTCTGGAAGGCAGACGTGTTGTGTGACGTGGCACGGGGGGCGGAAGAGCTTGTTTGTGTTTTGGTTCTAAGGGGAAGTTGCGAGAAGAAAGGAAGGAGGAGACGTGACGGGATTGTTGAAATTATTTTTCTTGGTTTCTCCAGCATCACCTCACGACAGTGTCCCGGGTTCCGTGTGTAAATACCACGGCGGCGGTATTTAAAGTTCAAAACATCGTCTGGCTCTCAGGTAACGTACTTGACATGAGTCGACAAGTTGTGTTTTCCAGCTGGCGGACTGGCTAAAGCTAACGTTTGCTCAGTTGTCATCGGGGACTAACGTTAGCTAGCGCTGTCGCTAGCTGACTACAGCTAATGTCGGTGATGTTTGATAGGCAAAAGAATGCAGAAACACAGGCCTTTGTCACGTCTTAACGGGTACAGCTCTTCCTCTTCTGTGTCGATGTGGTTCCAAGAGCAAGCGACAAATAATGTCTGGTATAGCAAGCCCTATGTCTGGCTCATAGTTGACTTTGTGATAGCTAACAGCTTGGTGGGTGGAATCAGATCAGTGCCTGGAATGCTAACAGTGCTATCAAGCTAACATTAGTGTTTGTTAATTGAGTGTTTCGCTACTCCCCATTAGATAACGTTAGCCACCCAACACAATTTTACAGTTTGATAACACTACCTAGCAATATAATGACTAGCTTGTTAACCTATTGTATTACCTTTGATTTTATTTGACAGAGCCTACCGTTTTTATGCGCTGCACATTAAGTGATGGGGAGGCTAGCGTTGCTGGCCACTTGAAAAGCTAAGATAGGCTAACTGAAAGTAAGCTAACTAGCTAGACAAAAAAAAAAAAAAAACAGTTTGGAAAATGGCGTCCCCCTCTAAAATCAAAAGACATACAAGGCTACAGCTAAGACGAGAAGTGTATTTACAGTCAACTAACGACAGCGTTAGTGCGTAGCGTTTGTTGACAGTCCCTGTCATGAGACTTAAACACAGTTACTGCTTTGTCGCTGCAGTTTCTTATGCGCATGTTTTCCTTTGGCTCGCTTACGTTTGAAAGATTTCTTGCCTAAATTTCTCTGTTAATATGAAAGATAAATGCCTGACCTAATAACCTCTGTAACGACCTAACTAGTGACTCTCATTGGCTTTGTGTCCCAAAGCCTTTCAGTTAAAGATAGTGTTATTCGCCATTCCTGGATGCGTTTTGTATTTTAGGGTAATGATCTGACAGTTGTATGAAAGCCTTTTGTAAGCTGAATTCCCCTTAATTTTGTTATTAATTCATCAGAGTCATAAATTAAGGGTGTACACAGATGTGAATTATCTACACACACACACACACACACAGAGGTAATTATATTGAAGAAATTTGCTTCTCATGTCTAGACTTGTAAAACTAAACTTGTGTACATATTGTTCTCATAAATTAATGATAAAGAGTTTATATATCAGTGCTTTAATATGTTGATGACTGAAGCCAAGACTTGACAGACTGATAGAGCTCCACAGGTTATTAGACTTTTCTTTGTAGTCTTATTTTGAATATAAATAAAGCTATATCCACTCAATATTATAGCAGTTAAGCATAATAAAATTGGTACCCAAACATTCTAATACAGTTTCATACAAAAGCCTTGGAAAAAAAAGGTGACAATAGTGGATGGCATTATGACAATATAATATAATGCAGTACAACATCATCACGGTGGCCTCTATGTTCACTATCAACACCTCACAGAGACAATATCAGCAAAGATGTGACTAATACAGTTCACAGAGGTATTTTTTTGCGGAGTCACTGTACTTTATTGCATTAGAGAGCATATATGAGTATGACAGAGTATCTGAATTTTCAGTATGCATCATCTCCATCTCCTGGATAAGGGAGTTTGGTGTGGGGAGCACATTGAAAGTCAATATAGTCATGTTTGTTTTCAGGGATAAGATTCCAAAAATCATGCTTAGGACAAATTCTCCCTGCAAAATGTGACACAGACTGTGATTATCTCCTGACAACAGCCATCTAGTCTATACAAATATGTCAGCACTTCATTCCTAAATTAGTTTGTAAGCAATGCATGAATGCATGGTATTTATCCGTATAGAGGTTTTCGCAGATGTAACAGGCTTGAGTAGTGGGTGAAATTTGTGAAAACTCCTGAAACTGTTGTGTTTCTTGACAACACTTCCTTTGCTTGCTGTTACTGCATGTGCTGGCTAATGTTCCTTATTATAATAATCACTGAAATTTTATATAATAAGAAGGTGCATAGAGTAGAGCCTCCATATCTAATTACTTTAGATCAGTGGATCTCAAACTGGTGGGCATAGAGTCACTGCAAGGGTGGCGTGGACGACCAGTGGAAAAATATTGAGTGAAACCAAGTTGAATGAATATGATCTATGCTGGGAAAATAAACAAACAAGCTTTTGGAGGGGGGCATGCCTGAAAAAGTTGAAAATCGCTGCTTTAAATATAAGCCTTTTTAGCCCTTGTAGGTCTAGTTTGTATGGTTTGTATGATGGTTGAATTTTTTTAAATGATACACAGTTATTCTTGGCATTTGAGTCTTCTGATTTTCTTGCATGATTTTATTTTAAATAGGTAATGAATACGTGCCTTCTTTACATGTCATATTACATGTGTACACTAACGATTTTACTCTTTTTTAGTATTGTTAAACTGCACCAGAATGGCAAATGTTTGCATCCCATCCTTCCAATATTCTTCAGAATTCTAGGAATGCCACATATAACGTGTTCATTAAGATAAGCCTGATTAAAAAGGTCACAGCCTAGTATTTTGCAAAATAAGGGTCATGCAGTATGGATCCTGTTCACTTACACTGAAGTAGATCAGTCTTGCCACTTTTTTCCAGTGTCAAAAGTTGCTTTTCATGTATTTTATACAAGTGACCTTTAGGCAAATCAAGTCCTATATCTGTAATTCCCTTTAAAAAGTATCTGTTATTTAAAACCAGCACTAACTGCTCACACAAAATGATTACTGTCAGTAGGGTTTTTTTTCCACTTTTTGCACAAAGTTAAACTGTATGTCTCACACCAGTGTGTTGATCAGGAAACCAGATATATTTGTTCTATTTTGAGCCCTGTAGAGTCCCTCATCATATCAAAACAAAGGGGAAAAAAAAATGTATTTCAGTAAATGTTGACAGCTCTAAAACAAAATTCAGACACTGTTGTCTGATTATTTTGGTATTACACTTGAATTTTGTCAGTGGTGGGGAAAATTTTATTGTAACATAAAATGCCTGGGCATATTTTGCTCATTGTAAGCGGATATGTTTTGTTATTTTTATTTATTTCTTCGGTGTTTAATATGTGCTTACTACTCAGTGTCAGTAAACCTATTTCTTCTCTTGGTTTCTTTCAGCAGAAGTCCTGATAGTGAGGTTTGACACACAGGACAACGGGGGATCTGACTAGGTCATGGCCAATCGGGGAGGAGCAACAAGAC
The DNA here is from genome assembly GCF_016859285.1 of Xiphias gladius. NCBI lineage: Eukaryota > Metazoa > Chordata > Actinopteri > Istiophoriformes > Xiphiidae > Xiphias > Xiphias gladius. Next base: position 12,836,293 of record NC_053423.1, on the reverse strand, counting down.
CCAATGGACCCAATGCAGGGAACAAGATCTGTCAGTTTAAGCTGGTGCTGTTGGGGGAGTCAGCTGTTGGGAAGTCCAGCTTAGTGCTTCGCTTCGTCAAGGGCCAGTTCCATGAATTCCAGGAAAGCACAATAGGAGGTGAGCTTCATATCAACAGGCCAGGCTGTTTCTCACAAGCTGCCAGTTGGTTGTAGATCAAAGAGGTGGAGTGTTGTGATTTCAGGAGTATATTTATGTCTGAATTAAACAGATTTTGCCTTTTCAAATAGTTAGCTAATTATTTGAGATTTGGGACAAGTTCACATATTTATAGCCGACTGGGTGCTTTGCTATTGTCACAACAGCACCTTAAAATTAAATTTAAAAAACTCCAAAATTAAAAACTTCAGAGAAATTAACCATGTTTATTTAGTTGTCAGGATCATTGCCAGAGTGGTGAATTTTAACTTAAATGGATTTTGTAACTCAATTTTCCACTTCTAGTAAAATTTAATTCTACAATGTGAACTACAGTTTGTCTCGCGTAATGAGAATGATAATGCATTATTTTGACATATTTATGACCATTTTTATTTACATGGCATTGTAAAGAGTTTGGTGTAGATATTGATTATCTAATGCTGACTCACCCCTCACCTTATCCTATCCCTTCAGCGGCCTTTCTCACCCAGACAGTTTGTCTAGATGACACAACAGTGAAATTTGAAATCTGGGACACTGCAGGTCAGGAGCGTTACCACAGTTTGGCACCCATGTATTACAGAGGAGCACAGGCTGCCATTGTGGTCTATGACATCACAAACGAGGCACGTTCATCCACCTCTCAGTTCTTTATGCAATTTTCCCAACATTGTTCTCACTTTAAGTTCTACTGATGAGACTTGTGATGTAGTCAGCCTGCAAGATGCAGTCAGACTACTTGTACAAGAAGTTAGAGCGCAGCTACAGCTACTCTTCTATTTGCAGGAGTCCTTTGCACGGGCAAAGAACTGGGTGAAGGAGCTGCAGAGACAAGCTAGCCCTAATATAGTCATCGCTCTGTCAGGCAACAAAGCTGACCTGGCCAACAAGAGAGCTGTCGACTTCCAGGTTAGACCAAACAAACTGTGCCTTCACAATCACTCTTATTTTGTGCACTTCTTGGGAACACTCATCTCTTATTTCTAATGGATACCCCTCCGGAAATGTTTAATGTGCTTACATCCAGAACATACATTACACGTGATTAGATCCGTTAACCTCTACTGCCAAGACTTTCATTCTTAATATCACATCGTATTGTCTTTCTCCTGTGCCTGAATGCATGCTTGTGTGAAGACTTATTGAAAATTTGTGGTGTTTACATTATGTCAACAGGATGCCCAGTCCTACGCAGATGACAACAGCTTACTTTTCATGGAGACGTCGGCTAAGACATCTATGAATGTGAATGAGATATTTATGGCTATTGGTGGGTAACTCTTGACACTTAATTCATAGATTTTGCCAGTGCATTTGTGGAGTTATTGGAACCAAATTGATTAGTCCCACTGGTATTTCTATAAAGTATTAATTCTGATTGACTGGATAGTTTAAGTCAGGTGTGGATAATAAAAGTTTTTTTAATTTGTAACTTCTGCTCCCTTCAGATGAAAGCGTTGAAGTTTCTTTTATTGTTGTTTAGTTTGGTTTGTTTTTGTATTTCAGCAAAGAGATTGCCGAAGAGTGAGCCTCAGGCTGCAGGAGCCAGCAGTGGGCGGAACCGGGGAGTGATCCTGACAGGACATGACCAGCCAGGCAACGCTTCATGCTGCAGTAACTAACGTGAAGAATACCCCCCCCACACACACACCCCACCCCCAACCACCAACCAACCTGTATAGCAGTAACTAAAGCGGCTGATGCCCTGAATGCCACTGCAGTTACTAATGCAATGTCTTGTACTCTTATCTCCAATCCTCTGATCGGCAAAACAAGAAAAGATGCCCTGTGCCCGGCTTTCATTTTGCAGTAGAGAAGGCAATGCCATTACACTCATCTCTCAACATGGCTCTGACTCTTTTCCTACATCATGGTTCTGCTGCTACCTGGTGAAGCCTCCTAACCATTGTTTCTTATTTTCTGCCATCTAGCTTGTTACATCTATCACTTATTATTGATAGATGAATGGCAGCAGATCTTAGAGAATATTAGTGCACCCTTCCTTCCATCATCTTTCTTCTAATGTGTAGATATGAGTTTCATTTAGAGGAAGTGGTCACTTCCCTTTTCTGGGATAGCTTAAGACTTTACTACAGCATTTCTAAAACCAGTCTTCTGTTTTTGTTCATTTTTTGATAATTTTGTTAATTATTTTTTGTTGTAATTTTGTCAAAATTATGGATGCACATACTTGTATACTTACATGGCCTAAAATAGAAAATCAAAAAACTGTGTTTTACTTTTGTCTGCAGTAGCACAGAAAAAAAAGTCTATTAGAGAAGAGGAGTGTATTCTGTGTATTCTTATGAATCTGAGAAAGAGGAAGGGCAGAGGGTGGAGACAGACAGAGAGGAACCCAAAACTTTATGCCACTCTTTTGTAACTGGGACCCTTTTATCTGAAAGTTTAAAAACAGTAGTAGATTGTAGTCCTTTTATTTTTTCTCTGTCTGATTCCCTCTGCCTGTCCACTGCTATCCATGTCCTTTCCCAACTAAACCCAAAGTAGCAATAGTGTACATTCTCTTCTACCGCCCCAAGGCTCCGTTCTGGGGCCATGCCTGCTTCTAGCTGTCCCTAGTGGCATTGTGCAATCTTTCACAGTATTTACTCTGTGATTTGGAGTGTCTGCAAGGACCATTGCAGCACAGCAGAACCCCCTGCTGCACCCAGCTTTCTCCACAACATGGCACACGGGCCTTTGAGGTACACATCAGTGTCACCACCTCTCCACCTCCTGATGCAGTGTCGTTTCATTTATTTTGTATAGACCACCTCTTTGTGGTTATTACTGGGGTCTCTTGAGTTTCTGCCTTTGGATGATTTCGTTAATGCAGATGACCTTTTCCATTTTGTTAATGTTGCTGGACTGCTGCTGGGTTTGCACATGGTAAAGCGAAGGTGATGGTAGTGAGTGGGGAGTTGCAATATGTAAGGTTGCTTCATAATCACCTTTGAATCATAATTACTTGTCATCTTCTCTTGATTAGGAAGTGCTTTAGACACAGTCATGTGTCAGTGTATACAAACTGGGCCTGGGCTGGCTGGTGACAGATTTCATCCATAGATTCACTCACACGTGCCCGTTTATGTTTGTGTATGTTTGAACACATTTGCACATTAACACACACATTACATTGACTTCTTCCCTCTGAACACACACACACACACACACACATTGTTATATACACATGCAAATGCACACACGCACATACATTCATACTGTAGTACATACATGTGGTTAATAACTATTTCTACAGGTCTGTCTTACTCATGCCTTGCACTAATGATGCTCATTAATATATCTTGTCATAATTACAGACAGTGTGATATAAATATAAATAAATATATATATATATATATATATGTGTGTGTGTGTGTGTGTGTGTGTGTGTGTGTGTGTGTGTGTGTGTATATATATGTGTGTGTGTGTGTGTGTGTATGTATGTATATGTATATATATGTATATGTGTATGTATATATTTATATATATATATATATATATGTGTGTGTGTGTGTATGTTTGTATTTATATATATGTATATAAATATATGTATATTTATATTATATATATATATTTATATATGTATATAAATATATGTATATTTATATTATGTATATAAATATATGTATATTTATATTATATATATATATTATGTATATATATATATATATATATATATATATATATATATATGTATATAAATATATGTATATTTATATATATATATATATATATATGTATATGTATATTTATATTATATATATATATATATTATGTATATATATATATATATATAATATACACACACACATACATAAAAATAATATGCTGTAAATACGGTGTTGCAGTGTAGTCTACCTTTTTTCGATTTACCGGTGACAGGACTAATGCTTGCTAGGGAGCTGTCTAGATAATCATAAAATAACTGTACAGTTAGCAGAAAAAACAGCTACAATCTGGATTTGAAGTTTTGTTGCTGTTCCTTTTTCACACAAATGTTTAAATTATAATCAGTGGTGGTCTTTATAAATGTGTGTAGTGTTATTAACAAAAAAATGAAATTGCATTTATTTAGTTGTCTGTCTTGTACTTTTTTCTCAGAAGAAAAAAATAATATCCAAATATTTTGGTTTCTATTTTTTAACATTATCTCTTTATTGGATTTCACTAATTCTTTTTTTTAGTAGTATCAGGCTGCGAAGCCTTGTCCAGTACTCCTCCCTGTAAGTAGACCTGGACCTCCAGAGACAGCTCCAGAGGAGTCAGTCACCATACAAAACGGTTTAATTAACCAACTGTAGGACCCGCCATAACATCTCAGTAACATTGTAACAATATTGTAGCAACAGTGTAACAACTATCAGATGGCACGATGGTGATTCATGAATAAATGAATTAACACGGAATAGGGATGTAAATTGTATGTTTTTTGCCGTGAACACTTAATTGCAGCCGAAAACATTTAAATGCAAAGATTTTACAGTACTGTTATGTAATGACCAAATAAATACTGAAATAAATTTGATCATTTATTATTGTAATCAGGCTGCGTGTATGTGTGTGTGCATGGACTTGGTGACATTTTCTCAAGAACCGCCCTCAGAAATTGATTTTGAAAAAATCTTTTTAACTGTCTTTTTGTCAGGTTTAGACTTTACAGGTTATGACTTACAGTTTTACTGTCTCCTACCTCTCAACTTGACACAAATTTTTTGATATATACATTTTTATATACAAATCTCTGAAATTTAACCTGACTACTTTTCTGTATGGGTCAAAAAAAAATCCTGATAGTTTTATTTGTCTAAGTTTGATGAGATGCCCTGTGTGCTTTCCTTTCAACAAACTGTTCACTCATGAACAAAATTGCTGAACCAAGAATTTTTATATTTTTTACGTTATAATGTGACATTAATATAGTCTTTAAAATAAAGGTCATGTTATTAATTCCAGTAAGTCTTCTGGGTTGCATGAAATGATCATGATCCACCAGTCACTGTGAGCTCAGATACCGCTCCGCAAGCCACATTTTTCCATTACATTTGACCTTGAAATTTTGCTACAAACGGCTGCATTTTGTGACCTCTCCTCCCTGGATTGTTGTGGAATTGGCCTATCCCATTTGACTCCCCTAGCGGAGGAAAATGGGCCTACAGTGAGAAATTGAAAATAAGGATGAGCGCCATGTCTGATCCTCCGCTTGTGGAATAGAGCGGACGGCAGAGCGAATATTTCCCGGGCCGGGGTCCCGTCGGGGCACGGTGCGAACTATGGCCGACAGCGCTGGGATTCAGCAAGGTTCGCCGGCCATTGGAGCCGCGGGGCTGGTTCCGGCCGCTCCCGGAGCCGGGGGGACGGAGGGCTCCGGCGCCGCTGGAGGATCCGCACGTATCGCCGTGAAGAAGGCGCAACTCCGCTCCTCGCCTCGGCCGAAGAAACTGGAGAAACTCGGAGTCTATTCCTCCTGCAAAGTACGCTATATTTGCAGATAGCTGACTTTTTATGCGCAACTGTTTGAGGGCTTAGTCGTTTCGAAGCGTATGTCCTGTGCGTGATTGCAATAGTTTACAAAATGCAAGCGCAGCAAAGGAAGCCATTGCCGCACTTCATTTTTTTTTTTTTTTTTTTTTTTCATTTTGCATGCACGAGCCAATTATTGAAACAGCGATATTGAAAATCTCGCTAATTAACGCCTCACTGCTACCACAGGATTTTTAAGCGGGGGTCTTTCAGCTGCAAGCTGCCCGCTGGTTTTTACAGCGTTACTATGTTTCTGTCAAGGTGGGGGGGTCGGTGAACGTAAACATTGGCTTGGCGCTGGTCCTTGGGAGTAGCTGCGTTGGGTGCACAAGGGCTGCAGCCCAGAGTGTGTTCGTGCGCGGTCTAATGCTTTGCACAGGACATTTCACAGCGTCCCCATTGCCGTCTGTCAACGCACGGTGGTATATAGAGAGGTTTTTATTGGGTTTATGCAGTGTATGATCCGCAGAGAGAGACGAGGTCTTTGTTTTGACAGGGTGACAGCTGCTGGGGGGGGGGCGGAGTTTGTTGTTGTTTCAAAGCGCATGCTCAGTGCAGCACGTCCAGCTGATGGTGACAGGCCTCCTCACCCCACCTCCTGATACCGAACGAAGTCAGTCAGTACAGATCTCCGTTAACCTGAGAGGCCTTGTCAAGTTTGAAAATGTTTGCATGCTGCTATGGCCTTTTTATAAGAAAAGAAAAAAATACTACCGTACTGTTAAAAAGTAGTAGCACCAGGAGTACACTGTTTACTTTGTAGGCACTGAAGTGATAAATGAAAAAGCAGAAAAACTTTGCAAGTGTCTGATAACCTGCCAGTCATGAAGCATCATAACCAACTTTACAAGCAGCAAATAATTTCACTTTCAGAAAATATTTTATGCTTGTTTTACCTTAAAGATCAGTATAACCCGCATTGTTTTATTACTAATGACTTTGACAACTGAGTATGAATCGATGTTGCACAGTACAGAAAGGTGGTTCATTGAATATGAGGGGAATTTATGCTTGTGTTTGATCCTGCTTTTACTAGTTTGAACTGTGCCTTTCGTAGGCTGAGGGAGCGTGTAAGTGTAATGGCTGGAAAAGTCAGAACCCTCCTCCTACACCCCCCCGAACCGACCAGCAGTCCAACACAGTCAACCTGCAGGAGCCCTGTCGGAGCTGCTCTCACACTTTGGGTATGTCGGCATGTCTAGGAAAGAAGCTACAGAAGAAAATAATACCAACATGTTTAGAGTTAGAGGTATTGGTAGTGCTGCGGATGGGTAATTTAACTCTTCACTTACCATATTGACAGTCTGTGTTCTGTTCATGTCTCCCAGGTGATCATGTGACCCATCTAGAAAATGTTTCCGAGGATGAAATGAACAGACTTCTAGGTATTGTCCTGGACGTGGAGTACCTCTACACATGTGTTCACAAAGAGGAGGATGCCGACACTAAGCAGGTCTACTTTTCCCTCTTCAAGGTAAGCCTCTGCTTTTACAGTCAGAAATATACAAACACAGGATTTTCCAACCTGCATTGTGTACAAGTAAACACACATGTTCCTTTTCTGTTTATCTTTCAGCTGCTGCGGAAGTCCATTCTACAGATGGGTAAACCAATGTTAGAAGCACAGGAGAGTCCTCCATTTGAAAAACCCAGCATTGAGCAGGTTATATTACATGTCCAGATGCGCATCAAAACTAACACTTTGAGACAGGTTAGGGTTTTAGTGTGTCCTCATTTTTATTTGTTAATTCTCTCTTTCCCTGCATTTCCCAAATAGGGGGTGAACAATTTTGTCCAGTACAAATTCAGCCACCTGCCATCGAAGGAACGTCAAACAATCATGGAGCTTGCTAAGATGTTTCTCAACCAGATCAACTACTGGCAGCTGGAGACACCCTCCCAGAGACGCCAGAGGGTGCCTAATGATGATGCAGCTGGATACAAAGCCAACTACACCAGGTAGCAAGACTAGAACATGTCCTATCAACATGCATTACACCTGTTTACAGCCACGATCATAGTCATGTTTAAACTAATTTACTTCTGTTGTGTACTCACCACAGATGGCTCTGCTACTGCAATGTGCCTCAGTTCTGCGACAGTCTACCCCGGTACGAGACCACTCAGATCTTCGGCCGGACGCTGTTGCGCTCAGTATTCACTGTGATGAGGAAACAACTGCTGGAGCAGGCCAGACAGGAAAAGGACAAGCTGCCACCTGAGAAGCGCACACTCATTCTCACACACTTTCCCAAGTAAGAAAAACAAACATACAGAAACTCTGAGACTGTGCACAGAGAAACATACCACAAACCTTAATATATATTCAGCATAACTATACAGTTCAATCACTCACTCATACACTGCGCATTATCAGTATCAAACCACACAGTAGTTACATATGCATACTTGACAACCTTTTTTAACATAGTAGAGTTGTCGCTTGTTGTGTTTTCTTTGTCTCAGGTTCTTGTCTATGCTGGAGGAGGAGGTGTATAGCCACAGCTCTCCGATCTGGAGCCAAGACTACTTGGCAGGAGCGTCAGGAGGGCAGATTCCTATTCACACAGGTAAGACACAACCTCACAGGCCTAGCAGAAACACACACCCGTACAGACACACCATTCAAGCCGACTCCTGGTTTTTGAACCCTCTTTAGACAATGTAATAAATGTCACTTAAGAATATGATTGAACAAGAACATGTTCTAATACTGTTATTGAGCTCTCTGTTGCTTTGCAGTTATCAGTGCGCCCCCTGTGGCCAGGCCGTTGTACTACAGCACCAGTCCTGTGTCAGTGGACCCATCCTCCGGTGGCAGTGTCAGTCCAGCCAGGAAAACAGCATCTGTATTGGAGCCAAACCCAGGTGTTACAGTCAAACCTGATTGCAGTGATGCCACATTATTATGTAACATCTCACATCTGACAGTAAACAGTGAGCACCAGAGTAAAGTTAGCCTTGTGTTTTACACACGTTTAAACCCTGTTTATGAGCTGTGGTAGCACTGGCACATGACTGCTTTAAAACAAGATTCCTTTGCCTCAAAGAAATTTTCTTTGACTTGGAATCACCGAAAAGTGCAACTAACACATTTCCCGAGAAACGTAACTGAATTTTGGCCCTAAAGCTGTATCAAGAAACAGAACTGAAATGCACCCCAGAACTGCTGCTAACATACTGAAAGTAGGTCAGTTCTTTCCATCATGCATAGGCAACAACTGGAGATGAATCCACTGTAAGCTGATCTTAAATGCTGGTTAACTTCTTGTTTGGATTTAGCTACAATACTCCACTGGTGAGAAGATATGTGATGATGATGAGTACCTTCCTCTCTGTCCATGCACTGTCATAGCTGGAGAGAAGCGTAAAGCCTCAGACCCCCTTCCCCATGAGGAAAACAAGAGACCCAGGGTGGTGGGTGACATCCCCATGGACCTCATCAATGAAGTCATGGCTACCATCACCGACCCTACCGCCATTCCTGAGGTAAAGGCAGAAAAAATCAAAGAAACAATATAAACTATGTCCCTCTGACTTACAGGTAGAGTTTCGTAATAAATGTCACGCTGAATTCAAGGCTTTGTGCTTGTTTTAAAAATTTAATCAGTATGAGTTTTATTAGTTTGTGATTTTTTTTTTCCCCACAAATTGAGATTATAGAGAAAATAGTGTTTTCCATCTGGCAAAAAAAAAAAAAAAATCTAATTAAGAGTAATTTTTGAATTACATTTAATGAAATCTACACTCAGACTGTCTTCTAGATCTTTCCCAGAAAACTGCATTTGATCTGATCTGTAGATATGTGACTACATTAGAATTAGTAATCTGTGCACACAGACAGTGAAAATAATGTATATCAACACCCTATAAAACGATTTTTTTTTAATGAGGATACTGATGATGAGAGCAAGGGTGATAATCGTGACTTCGTACCTTCCTTCCTGTTCAGACCAGTCTGCTGTCAGCCCATTCCGCACGTGATGAAGCTGCCCGTCTAGAGGAGCGCAGGGGGGTGATTGAATTCCACGTCATCGGTAACTCCCTAAACCAGAAGCCCAATAAGAGGATCTTGATGTGGCTCGTCGGCCTCCAGAATGTGTTCTCCCACCAGCTCCCCCGTATGCCCAAGGAGTACATCACACGGCTGGTCTTTGATCCGTGGGTAGAACCGTACTCCATCATCACTTATCAGATTCAGAGACATGGTGGAGGTGAGTAACATTCATCTTTTCTTTGACAGGAAGCACAAGACTCTGTCACTGATCAAGGACGGTCGTGTGATCGGAGGGATCTGCTTCCGGATGTTTCCGTCGCAGGGCTTTACAGAAATCGTCTTCTGTGCCGTCACCTCCAACGAACAGGTCAAGGTGAGAGCGCTCCCTGCTTCTCATCTTGGTGTACCATGAAAAGTTCATTATGTCTAATCGGTCAGTTTTGACCTTTGCCTTGTATGGCTTTGTGGCTACAGGGTTATGGGACCCATTTGATGAACCACCTGAAGGAATATCACATTAAGCATGAAATCCTCAACTTCCTCACTTATGCTGATGAGTACGCCATTGGCTACTTCAAGAAACAGGTAACATGTCCTTTAATGTGCATGGTACACGCTTTGTTACATTATAGCTGCTTTGGTCACAAGATGCAATGCTTTTGTCCCCTGTCCCTCCTGAACTTCTTCACCCTGTAGACATAAAATCCTTTTCATGACCTCCAAAAACAAAAGAAGTTTGATAAAACAAGCAGAAAAAAATCTACCATTTACGTAATGATGATTTCACTTGCTTCCAATTTAAATCAACTTGTTTTAAGGAATTATATTGAACTGTGCTATTTTTGATAATGCTGCCATCTCCTGTGTTTTACGTTACTGACACACATTTTACAAATTTCTTCAAAACATTTTTAATTGCTACCATTTGGCAGTATTTGCACTGGTCTTTTGACTTACTTTTTTGTAAGTCTTTTGATTTTTACGTTGTCCTGAAAATCTCATAATAAAAATAGATTTAAAAAAAGGGTGGGTCTGCTTTTTAAGAGGGCTAATTATTTGCAGTGGTTGCTGTATATTCCTCTCCCAGAAAACAGATACGTATCTCCTCCCCTCTCTCAGGGTTTCTCGAAGGACATCAAAGTTCCCAAGGCCAAGTATGTAGGCTACATCAAGGACTATGAGGGAGCCACACTCATGGGCTGTGAACTCAACCCCAGCATCCCCTACACAGAGTTCTCTGTTATCATCAAGAAGCAGAAGGAGGTGTGTGGGTGTTTGAATTTTAAATTAAAACCTAAAAGTTTAAAATCCTTCCTTCTCTCTCTGTCCCTGCACTCACAATCTTTTAATCAATTGTCATCTGTCTCTCTCAGATAATTAAGAAGCTGATAGAGAGGAAGCAGGCTCAGATCAGAAAAGTCTATCCAGGACTTTCCTGTTTTAAGGAAGGAGTTCGGCAAATTCCCATAGAAAGCATTCCTGGCATACGTACGTTACTTATACTATGGACTTTAAAGTATGCAGTATGTCTCTATCCTATAGTTTCTCAAATGTATACTTAACAATTTTCCACAGTTTTAGTAATATATATGGGACTAATCTTGGTTTCATTATATTAACAGGTGAAACTGGCTGGAAACCTGTAGGCAAAGGGTAAGTGTGACCCGACTGTAAAAGATTTGAACTTAGCAGACTGCCTTTGCATTGGCCCACCAAATGACTTGGCTAATGTTTTCCCCATGTTGGCAAGAAGCAGGATTTCTAAATTGAGGCCTGGAGACCAGATGACAGAAACATAATTAGATCTCTTAGGTCTGCAGTGTTGCAAACAGCAATGATAGGAGGAGAAGAGTCTTACATTGTCTGCACTTCATTAAGTTAAGACCCAAGCATGACAACAGTGGGAAAATAGCTCATATTAATGTCCTGGATATAACACATCATGCACCTGGACATGTCAAACTAGCAAACAGCACTTCAACTATTTCCAATCCGGTTATCTTTACTGTTCCACCACTGTTTGTCATTATTACAACTGTGATGGTATGTGTTAGCATTTTTATTTATTTTACTCCAGGAAAGAACTGAGGGACCCTGATCAACTGTACAGCACTCTCAAGACCATCCTCCAACATGTGAAGGTGAGGGACAGACACACACACACACACACACACACACACACACACACACACACACACACACACACACACACACATACATTCAGAGTACCTTTATCACATATACACACCTTTTTCTAACGAGACTTGTCTTCATGTCATAGAGTCACCAAAACGCCTGGCCTTTCATGGAGCCTGTGAAGAAAACTGAGGCACCTGGGTACTACCAAGTGATTCGCTTCCCCATGGGTATGTATTCACATGACCACAGTCGTTCAACAGGGTGCAGTAAAAGGTAAAGTGGAACACATTTGCCAAAAATCAGGCTTAGTAAAGAATAATAAAAGAGAGAATGGCACTGAAAAGTAAGGAGGTAAGGAGTGAGACACTGCAGATGAAAGTACTGCAGTCCATGACACCCATGCTCTATATTTATCAGTCTAATCAAAAGGTACTTGCACTTGTATTGTTTTTCAATTTAACAGAACCAGTGTGGATCATTTGGAATAAAAACGTAGCTCCCAAAACATCACATTTAGAATATTTCAGTGGTTTTCACTGTTAAATTCTGTTCAAGTGGTATCAAAACCAGTACTAAGTGTGTCTTCTGTGGATAAAGAGGAGAGCTCTGTTTTTAGTAGTGTACTTACAATATTGAACCACTGAGTGCATCATAATTGTAAAAAAAAAAATTTAGTCATAGAAATCACATTTCACATTCAAAAAATTCACTTTTTTCTCTCCTCACAGACCTCAAGACAATGAGTGAGCGTCTGAAGAGCAGGTACTACACAACACGCAAGTTGTTCATGGCCGACATGCAGCGTATCTTCACCAACTGTCGTGAATACAACCCTCCAGAGAGCGAGTACTACAAGTGTGCCAACTTACTGGAGAAATTCTTCTACACCAAGATCAAAGAAGCAGGCCTGATTGAGAAGTAGATGAGAAGAAGATGGTTCTCCTTACCTTAGAAAAAGATGAGTCGGTCCTCAGACTATAAGTGGTCAAGGTTAGGGAATAAGTAATGCAAATGACAGCTATGTGCATGGGCAATCCGAGAGTAGGACTACTGATTCTGGAGCGGTTAGGTTTCAGAAACATATCTTAATGTAAAAGGTGCACACGGGTCTCAGATCAGCACTCTTTTAGGGTTTGATGCATGCAGGCCCAGATTCTGAATCAGTAGCTTAGACTGATATTTACACTGAAAGATAGGCCAGAAGGGACGACCTGTGATACTGTTGCTGATATGAAACAAAATAAGCATTGTGTCTTCATAGTTCATCAAGTATCCCAGGTTCCCATGGAAAGAAAGGACAGTGGAAGGTGTAATAGTCACACATATTAAACAGGGTGGAAAGCTCGTGTTATTATTTTTTTGTTAGACATTGAAGGGGAACACAGAATGACAGCTGACTGGAGAGTCACCACACACCTTACTTTGTCTCTCTCCATCTCTTCTCTCCTGTCCCTTTATACTTTCATCGCCTGCCTTCTTGAATGCCTGCCTCCTCCTCTCAGTTGACTCAGGTAGAGATGTCACGAGCAGTAATGACATATACTGTGTATTAAGTCATTAAACAAGTGTTACCTTTGAGGACCGTGACTGAGAGATCAGATTTTCCTGTCTATATAATCTTGTTCCTGTGAGCATGCTCGCCATTAATGAGGTCAAAGTTTGTCTGTGATGAGTTCATCCTGCCAAAAGAGGAATACATACTTTAAATTTGTACAGATTTTAATTATTTTAAAGCACTTATACCCACTGTATATTTTAAATGTGTATATAACATATATTTTCTGTTTCAGAACTAAAAAAAAATTTTTTTTTTTTTTTTTGTATAAGCCACCTAGGGCAGTTTGACTATCGAAATGCACTTTTATTTTTCCAAGTATTAGTAAGCATAATAAGAGCATCTTTTCTTCAGAATTTGTTTGACGTATAAATTACAGCTGTTGACTAATTACTAATTTAATTATCTAGAGTTTAATCTTATTTATGTGCTGTAATTTAAAAGAATTATGCTTAAGACAAGGTTAATTTATTTCTTATTTTTGTCCTGCAGATGGAGATTGATAACTTTATACTTTGGAGATAAATGACAAGATTGTGCAATACTATGTAGTTTTGCTGTTTTGTAAAAGGGTGTTTGTACTTTTCAAACTTTAGGAAAAAATACATTTTGTAATATGTCTGGAAAAATGATTTCATGCTCTTTGTACAATTGGTTTTAATGACATAGTATTAGCCTATTTTATAGACTGAATAAAACAGAAGTGAGGCTAATTTAGTGTCTGTAGTGTTTCAATTCAAGGACATCAAAGTTTCCTAGCCTACACCTCTAGTTACAATTGCAAAGATGACAGGACACAGCTTTCTATATGCCAGTCAGGTCCAATAAGGGAAACTGGCCAAGATTCATTTTCAAAAGATTTTAATTAACAATTCAAGAATGACATGACACAAATCAAGTTCCATCTAAACTTTGATGTGTTCAGATGTAAGCCTGTCAGGATAAACAAACCCCTCTCCAATAAAGCTCATCATATTCATTGTCATTCCAGCACAGCCATCAATATAAACTTGTATAATGCAATAGAGCAAATGAAGAAAGAAAGTTTATTGTCACATCATACAGTAGAAGATGCAATTAAAGAAAGATATAAATTGGAATATTAATATATTCAGGATCTCATAATAGAAACAGAGGTAAGATGACGACAAAAAAAAATTGTAAAATATTTTCTTCAGAAAATAGCAATTACTACGTTTACCTAGAGATGAAGATGGGAAATGGAGGAGAGAAGAAAAACCATAAACATGCAAAATAAGCATGAAACAAACTGATCACAGTCGCATTACATATCACACAAATCACATCATATAAAAGAAATACAACCTTAAGAGTGAAAACAAAATGGTCACTTGTCAAAACTCTATTAAAAGCACTTTAAAACTGACAATGCCAGTCAACACTCACAACAAGGTAGCTAGTTTCAGCGACATCCAACAAACGACTCATTGTATTTCTCAAATGGTTGCTGGCCACTCATGGATTTCCTTGATTTCTGCACAGACCTCCTGTCCGACTTCTGCTTGAAAATAGGAGAACGGAGGAACTGCAAGTCTGTGAACTTGTCTCCACGCCGAAGTTTCCTGTCATGATTAGAGTATAACTGTTGAGCATTCATGCAGCAGACAACTGAACCATTTACAGTAAGAGCAGCATTAACGTGTGAACTCACGCGTTTAGTGAGGGCTCCTTGTAGTCCACCACCATGGTGCAGCGGCGCTTGCGAGCAGGAACAGGAGTGGAGCATCGGGCATCAGAGGAGAACTTGCGATAGGCTGCAGGGGACAGATTGGTCACATCACACAGACTCAAGCCCCGCCCTGCTGTCCTTACACCAAGCCCGCCTGTAGAAACGTGGGGGAAGATGTGATCCACAAGAAAGAGAAAAGGAAACAGGAGTTGTGTGTATTCATGTCCATACACCAGTGAACAGCTAAAACAGAATGCATTGAAGCCAATGCATAGAGAAGTGATAATACAATGAAAACATCATCTGGCCAAGC
This sequence comes from Xiphias gladius, assembly GCF_016859285.1. NCBI lineage: Eukaryota > Metazoa > Chordata > Actinopteri > Istiophoriformes > Xiphiidae > Xiphias > Xiphias gladius. Next base: position 12,820,896 of record NC_053423.1, on the reverse strand, counting down.
CTCCCAAGTGCTCACTTATGTTGTGACGAAGCTCTTGTCCCTTAGCAGTCATAGTGTGAGATTTCTAAACTTACGTTTCTTGCACGTCTTGATCCTCTGGGGCGTTTGGTGGGGTAAAAGAGATGGAGCGTCGCAGGACGAATCTCCAAAATTGGACAGGACGTTGTCTATCCTCATCATCTCAGCTTCAACCAGAGGGCTGACAGGGAGCAAACAATCCTCAATAACCTCCCTGTGAGGCTCTGAGAAATCAGGACATACAAACACACATAACCATCTTTAATTCACAAAATTACCAGTAGCAAAAACAAGCCATTCAGACATCTTTGTTATTAGGTCACATAAAACATCACACAGTAACCTCATCATGAGACAGGATGATAACACCAGGCCAGCTTTTTGGGACACACTGAAGATGAACTGTGTGAAGAGATGCCTGAGTGAAATGAAAACATTACGCAGGAAATGCGTTTAACTAGGAAAAAATTACAATTTTCATTATGTGCCCATAGATTTAATTTCAGAAGTAGCAGTTAGTTGATGCAAACCCAAATTCACATAGGAATATGACAGATGGAAAAAAACTTCCTTGTCTCATTCGTCTGGCCAACAGATGGATGTCAATAAAGTTTCTATTAACATCACACTGCAAAAGGCCTGAAGGCAAGCAATTCATTTTATCAACTCTTTTATGTTTTTGGAACACCGGTTAGTAGTGAGTATTGTCATGAAATAGCTTTGAGAAATCCAGCAAATACCCAGTGTGCTTAAAATTAACATCCTATCAAAACAAGCACATTCACCCAGCCTTCAAGGAGCACTATGGACAATGGGAAAGAAAAGGGAAATGTGTTGCCTGTTTAGTGATGGGAATCAAGAACCGATTCCAGTTTAGAGCTAGTTCCAAATTGTCTGAACCATCAGAATTGTGTGCCTTCGAGCTTTTCAATTCCTTTAATGAATGCCAGCGTGTTTTTCTGAGTCACACATTGCAAAACAATGACATCAAACTCATGTGTCTACGCTGCTGGAAACTTTCAACAAGGTCGTAGCAGAGGAAGAAACATCCAAAGCGTGGCTTCGTTTCATGAAGAAACATGAAGGCAGTGCAAGTTGTTCTTTCTGTGAAATGGTCATTTCAAGTACGGGTGGAAACACCAGCAATATGCCAAATCGTCTTTCTACGCAACATGGACTTAAATGACGGGAATGCCGTGTATTTGACGCTCCACGCTCGAGTGCAACAGCTTCCCGAGGATTACAGAGGATAAATATCCTATGTTATAATAACATTAGCGCCATGCAGGCAGGCTTAGCAGATTTTTTCTCTCACTGAGAAAATCTAAATGAAAAGGGTGGTTAATTAGTGGAGCTTTTGCACAACTGAGTCACATGCATGACTTTTCCTACTGTTTCTACATAGTGTTCAGACCCAGAGAGAATAAAACAGTTGTGTTCATGCTGAAAACCTGTGTAGGTCTACTTTTTTCACCACACAGAAAACTGATCATTAATCGTTAGGGAATCAATAAAAAATAAATTATGAAGCTGCTTATTACTACTTATTACTACTGCCTAAATACTCAGACATGATGCAGATATCACCATGTTTTTTCATTCTGCCTGTGGCATAAGAACGTGAACACTATAACATTATTATAACATAATAACAAAGTCAACATGTTTCAGAACATTTAGTCACCTTGGTGGTTTTCCTGTCCCATCCTCGCAGGGTCAGGGCTGTTAGAGAAACTAGAGTCAGGGGAGTGATGGAGATGGGCTTCTTCCTTTTCAGGCTCTGCAGCCTTAGGACTTGACTCCTCATCTCTAAAGACTACATAACACAAAACAATGAAAAAAAATTGTTTTACTGTAATCACTTAAACTTCTCTTAAGATGCTTTAAAATGAAAAGGAAATTGGAGTTTAAACGACAAGCCTAAATTCTCACCTGAGATCTCCTGTTTTGGAGGGATGCTTTCTTTCTGTCTGACGACTTTAGAGGGCCGGCCTCTACGAGTGGTGATCACCTTGGTCTTGTCCGGTGAAGTCTGTCTCCTCCTGGTTTTCTGAGGGACATAAAGGCTGTCTTCTGACTCAGAAGTTGGTGATGACGAGCTGGACTCATTCTGTTGGGAAGTGACAGGCGATGCTTCAGTTTGGGGCTGTCCTCTTTGTGGAGCCTCTTCGCTGATGGGCGCGGCCAGCTGATTGTCCTCTGCCTTTGCCCTGAAGGGTGTGACATGAACTGTCTCTTCACAGTTAAAGTCAAACGTGTCATTAAAACCCAGTGAGGTGTTGAGCTTATTGCCCTGTGGTGGAGGTGCTGTTTTGGAACGTGTGGCTGAACGGTCCCGACTCTTGGAGCGGGCTCTGGGTTTGGGATTTTCCCATGGTTTCTTTAATTGGGCTCGCTCTGGTCTGCGGCCTCTCTCAGGTTTCCGTGCAGCCAGTTCTGGTTTGGTGCGGGGCTGCTGCTGGGCTTGTTTCCTATTGGGCTGCTGCTGGTTGTTTTTTTTAGGTGGGACAGGTTCAGGAGTAGAGTGCTGAAACTCCTCAGTGTCCATAGGATCTGCTATTTCTTGTTCTGCTCTTTGCTGTGGCCGATCTTGATTTCTATCGTCACTGCTTATAGGACTTGCTATTAAAGCCCCTAAGCCTGCGATGCAGTCCCCCTCACTCAACGACCTCTGTTCCCGCACACGCTCGGATCTCCTTTTGCTTCTTCTATCTGCGTGCCGACGCCGTACACCCACTGTAGATGGCAAGATAACCTGCTTGTCACATTCAGGTTGTCCATTCTTTTCAGAGGGCTGAGGCTCTGTGAAGAAAAAGACCACAAAAAAATAAATCAATGTTATAAATTACATTTGTTCTATTTGAGAATGAGGACAAATACAATAGTTTATGAAAATAATGTAAACTGTACACAAAAGCCGTAACATAATGTGAAGATCTAAAAATCTATAGCTTCAGGTCAGTGATATAAAAATACTCAGCTGACAATAAGTTAACTGTTATAGCTAATCCCAAATATTGACTGGGAACAACAGAGAATATATGTGTGTATACCTGCACAAATTGGTGCGGCTTTGCACAGAGTGGGCTCATTAAGGTTCTGGCTGGTCCGCTTTCTCCTGTAAATTGAAAGGTTGCAGATATTTAAAGTCGTAAAACTCAGGATAAAGGATGTGATAACATTTTCTGTGATGAATTTTTGATTTAATAAACAAAAAACAAAAACAAAAAAACAGTTACCTTGCCGCATTCACGTGGTGATGAGGTTCAACAAGGATGTTTGTAGTATTAGTCTAAATCAAAACACAAAGAAAGTAATATTTTCCCTTTACGATGACACACGATACTTTAAAAATATTTACATGGCTTATTGAATTATCTGAGTAACCCTGAGGAAAACCCAGAACCCCCTCAATGTGAAACATGGAGAGGACGTGGACACGAACGGAGACAGATCTCCAAACTGTACCTCTGAAGCACTCGCTGCCAGAGCTTCCTGCTCCTTGAGCTTCCTCTTGAGCAGAAGCAGGTGAAGGAACAGGGCCTGTTGCTCTCGTTTCAGCTGCAGGATCACTGCATTGGCCTGCCTCACTTTGTCCTTCTCAGCTTGCAGGGCTACGGCCAGCGCCTTGTTGTTCAACTGGACTCCCTTCAGGATGGTGTGTGTGGAGTTAGCCCCTGGGAGGAAACAGAAGAATATAGGCAAAATCCTATCTTCACGTCAACACTTCCTGCATCTTGCAAGTACATCCTTCAATCAATCAATGGGTATATTTTGATTTAAGTCAGGCTAACTGTGGGGAAAGTACTGAACTTAAATCAAACTGTTGCAATGCGAGTTAAGCTCTCTTTTCCTCACCACTGCTTTTGTTTATCATTCTGGACCGTCCTCTGCTGGGAGCTGAGGCACTGGCCAGCCGTTTGTTCCTCCTCTCCTTCATCCTCTCCTTGATGTCCTCCAGACTCTGCTGGAAGGACTTCTTCTGGGCCCGTTCTTTCACCATGGCTCAGGATCTTTGACCAGTTCAAACTGCTTTACGGTGTCCAGCCGTTCAACCGCGCAGCATGGTGATGATAAACCTCGGCAAAACAAATGACAAAGCTAACCTGCTAGCTACGTTAGCACGCCAGCTGACGTTAACGTTAGTCAATCCGACAGGCAATCTTCAGTAGCAGACTAGTAGGACGTTATACATGAAAGCAACTTACCAGCATGTGTATATCGCCAAGCTAGCTGGTAAATTACTTATAACTTCAACAAAAATGCGTTAATTATTCAAATTACACAGCCAAGATAATCAATTTGATCTCAGTTTATCCGACTCTCGCGGCGAGTTGACGTTCGAATTTTGAGCCGCGGCTGCTGATTGGTAGGAATTTGAGAAGACGACACTTCCTCCCAGTGAAGTAACCGTTCGCTAGATGGCGCTAATGTACAGCGGAAACTGAACTCAATTTCCCCGCAGAGGAGGTGTAATTGATTGGGTGTTCGCAATTCGTCTGCATACACCGGTCATCTAAGTCACAACAGTAGAATACCACACTGCACACCAAATATCTAATTATAATTCTTGGCGTTTCGGTCGGAATCTTTTCACCTTTTTCCTGTCTGTCTCTCTTGTGTGAAACAAACAAAGCAAGGTGGAGAACATGCACCACTTGGAAATGGAGGTATAGTACATTTCTTTAAAAATGGAAATTAGATGAATACTCATCAAGGGTCAGGCTCATTCAGCCCCTCCAAAATGACTAATTGATTATTTATAATTGACTGCTGGAGGTTAGAGCTTGAGCGGTGCCCTATGAAGTGCTCTGCTGCATGTGGATGGAGTTGATAATTGTATTAATCTGAAATTTCACAGACAGCCGGTGTTTGAGTTACATTCCTTGAGGTTTTTCTGAAACTTAGTAGTAACACGGTAGCTCAGAAAGCAAGTCAATTATTATATGAATGCACAATTTAATTTGAGCCAGTAGGTCTTATGACATTATGCTCCAGTGTCCAGCCTCCTATCTTCTTGTGTTTTGTTTTTTCTTTTTTCTTTTTTTTACATAAGGCCTATATACACACATATACATGTATGCATACATCCACCTTTCTCTCTTAAAACCCTGCTTCGATGCCATAAGTGTCCATTCCTACCCTTCTCAGGTTTTGCTCGATAAATGTTCCGTAAATATTGGATTACAGTGAATACCTAGTCATGATCCCATTTACTTTCCCAAGTCAAACAGGCATGTCTTACTTGGCAGGGTGCGGGGAAGAAACTTACCCCATTCCTGCATGGCACTGCAGCTAATGTAACATCCATTTGGACCATTTGTCATTTAAGATCCAATATAGTGTCCATGACAGCCAACTGAATGGCATGTTGAGGCTACAGAAAGGGCTACGGTAAAGCCTGGGTGTTGTCAGTGTCACCCTCTGAAAACAATCGACTTCAGCAGGGTGCCTCAGCTGAGCCGAAACTCTCACGAAAGGCATACGGACAGTTCTTGACTTAGCTTACTTTTCTCACAGATGTTCTCAATGGGATTATTTCCATATTCCTTAAGTAAGGATATGTAGCAGTTAAGCTTTATTACAAACAAAATAAATAAAAATTTTATTAAAATTGAAAATCCCACATACACTGCAGCTAATATCACAAGTTCTTTTTAGTAACAGGCATGGCCTTTTATTATGGGTCAGGTTTCTGAGTAAGTGTTGTAGGTATGAGTGCTCTGTGACTAAATGAGTCATTACAAACCTGTAATGACTCATTGTTTTAATAATTAGATCACTTCTGTTTACCTAAAAGGTGTATTATTCTTGCTAAAAGCAAGTAAATGTTAAAACTGTTCGCTCACAGTAGGGAAATAGTGAGTGGTGTGTTTTTGTGAGTCCGTTTATATTAAAAAGAAAAAGAGAGACAGAGGGAGGGAGCGAAACATAGAACGACAGACAGAAAGACACCCACAGGGACTCCGCAGGTTTTAGCTCAGCTTGCTTTAATGGACAAATCCATCACGTAGTCATTTCATGCGACCCCTGACTATCCACGTCTCAGATGCCTGGAGAGAAACTTATTATCACACATGAAGGAAAAAGACAGAATAGGAGGGACTGAAAATAACAATGGAGTGAATGCTGTGGCAGCGAAAGAAAAAGAGAAATTTAAGCACAGTAAAGATACAAAGAACAAATGACTATGGATGTCAACACAGATACACATCACCTTTTTTAGTGTAACACCAGCTAGTACAACTGTATTCATCTACCAGTGTGATGCACTGACATCATTATTAAGCAATGACAAACTCAGGTCTGTCCAGTGAGAAATCTCTAACTCACCCATCCCTGTCCAGAAAGTCTGACTGGCCAGTGAAAAGATTATATGCTTTTCTAACAGATGAAAAGTATTAGCTCTAATCCGTGTACTCACCTCAGCTGGGGCCAAAATACACAGCCCTACTTTTTAATATGGAAAATGCACGTACGGCGCCATACTCACTATTTATGGTAATGAAATCATAACACAGGTTGTGTACTCAACCCCAAGAGCAAACTTTAAGGCAGAAACTGCTCAGGAAATCAAGATTATATCTTGTTTTATGCATCTTATGTTGATGGGAGACTGTAGACAGATAACCAGGTTGCCACCTACATCTTTACCATGTTTTTTTAGTTTAGTTTATTTGACATTACAAGAAGGAGAACATCATAGCATAGTGAAGTCCAAGAACACCAAGTGACATTACACTAACAACCTACCAACATAATTAAAAATTATATCATCATGGATAAAATCACCCCAAATCAAATGTAAAAAAAAGATTATTTAAAAAAAATACAATACAATTTTAACCAGTGTTGTGAAAAAAAATCACATAAGCAAGAATTGAAAATTAATTTTGAATTTTCAATATTTACTGATTTTAATGTGAAAAGGTACATTTTCTTGCAGCACGGAACCTACAAGAACAGGTACCCATGTTGGTATTAAACCTTGGTAGGCACAAGTCGGCAACACAAACCCTAATCTGGTGGGTATGGGTGACAATCAGAGTTAAATTTTATAGTCTCTTGTCCAAAAAATGCCCCAAATGCCTCCTCCACACCAACATTAGAAGAAAATGTATCATATAATTCACAAAATGACCATATTTAGAGGGAATAACTGGTCTAATGGTGCAGTGACTACTATAACTGGGCCATCCTATGGATTTCATATTGCAGAGGGATTCTAACATGACAGTTTTTCCCTCTATGGATGTAAGGCTGTCCAGCGTCTGACTGTACTGCCAACAAACCAAACTGAAGGAGCAGTCCTTCAACAGCACATCTCTTTGAACCCAGACGACAGCAGCACTGAGCCACAGACACACAATCGCCTCCCTGTGGGTTGCAGTTTGGTCATTATGCCTTACAGCCTGCTCTTGAACACCCTGCTGAGCCATTTACTTCAAAGCCAACATCCCCTCCGTTTACTGATCTTTTGCTCCGCGCCGTACTGCTACACTGCCTTCGCAGGACTGTAAAGCCTCACAGGGACTAAATAATACTGATGCTGCAACAGCAACAATAAATAGGGTAAATTAGGGTAGAACTGGAATTGACGGCTGTGTCTGAACTTTCAACTGTTGCTCCCTGGACAGCCGTGGAAGAGACAGATGATGCTTGTGCCAGAGCTCCCCTCTGCCCACTCAACTTCTGCCTGCCCACTAGAGCAGGAGAAACAGGGCAGCTTGTACAGGTCTTGTGGTGTACGACTCCCAGCCTTAAACGTACAATGCGGGTCTAACCTGTAGGGATTGCTGTTGATAAAATGGTCAAAGACTGTGAGGTCTCTGAATGAGTCAGTCATAACATTGACAATACTAACTTACTAAATTTTTGAATCACGTGATTATTTTTCAATCAGATCCTGTAAATAAATACCATATTAAGGTCACAGACATAAATATTTGACTTTGCTGTTAAATGCTGGAATAGTTCAGCATTTTTTGGGACTACATGTATTTGCTTTATTGCCAAGAATAAGATGAGAAGATTGACGCTACTCTTAGGTCTGTACCGTAAATATGTAGTTGTAGCCAGGAGCTGGTTAGCTTAGCCTAGTATGACAACTGGAAACGGGAGGGAAACAGCTACCCTCCCTCTGTCAGAAGGCAACCAAACCCGCGTACCAGGACCTCTAGAACTCACTAATAAACACTGCATATCTTGGTTGCTGCACAAAAACCAAAGTGTACAAACAATTAGCCATTTAAAGGGGTGTTATGTTCCAGACTATATCTGTGCAAGCAGAGAGACTCCATGAAGTTACTGCTCCTGGTGAAGAAATAGTACACTACGTAAACCCCAAAATGTCCATGACAACCTGTTTTTTTACACTTTGAGCTTTAGAGGTGCTGATAGGCAGTTGTTTTTTGTTGTTGTTGTTTTTTTTTTTTGGTTTTTAATTTTGGACAGACCCAGACTAGTTTTTTCCCCCTGTTTCCAGTCTTTATGCTTAGGTAAGCTAACCAGCTGCTAGATGTAGCTTTACATTTGCTGTACAGATATGAAAGTGATATCAGTCTTCTCATCAAGAAAGCTAATTGTATTTTCTAGAATGTCGACCTATTCTTTCAGTCAGTTCTCTCACTTTTTTTGCCGTCTTAGAAGTATGAGTGGTGACAAACGGTGACAAATCGAAGGAAAAACGGACATAAAGGGTCTGCGTAAGGTGTTGGGCCACCACATGCCGCTAGAACAGCTTCAGTGCAGCTTGGCATTGATCCTACAAGACTCTGGAATCCTGGGATTGTTTTGATGATGGTGGTGGAGAGCGCTGTCTAACACGTCAGTCCAAAATCTCCCATAGTGTTTCAGTTGGGTTGAGATCTGGTGACTGCGAAGGCCATAGCATATGATTCACATCATTTTCATACTCATCAAACCATTCAGTGACCCCTCGTGTGCTATGGATCGGGGTATCGTCATCCTCTTTCTCCACTCATTTATCAGGTTTTTCTTTTAATTTGTCACCCATCTGTAGTTTATAGCCTCAACATTCCCCTCAGTATTTACTTTTATTTAACTTAATAAACTTTATTTATACAGCACTTATCTATATGCAGACTTTACAAATCTACTTTGTTTAGAAAGTTTTGGATTGAGGAGACAGATTGCAGTGTGTTTTAAGTTTTGTTTTCCTTTTCAGTTTAATAAAATCATTTTTTCCATCCTTCATTCTGTTGGTTATATTCTCATTGCAATTACCCATGGCCAACTATGTTTTATGATTTGAATTAAAGTGCAATGTGCATAAGTCAAAATGCTGCATTCTCATGCCAAAAGCTTATTATAGTCTTTTCCTATGTGAAAAGCAAGGACAGCTGCCCTCACATGGCATGCAAAGCTCTGCTTTGTACCTTTGTACTCTCTCCAGGTAGCAGAGATTGAAAAATTCCCTGGATACCAAGTCAGTCTTCTGTGTTTGTGACATATGTTCATGTGTGCATGTGCGCGTGCATGCCACACATTTGACAGGGGAGTGAGAGATATAATGCCAGTGGAGAGAGTCAATGTAATCGTGAGATAACGAAAAAAAGATGACAAAAAGTGAAGGAGTAAAGGCAGTGAAGGCTGGCGAGGGAATGAGCCAGAGAGTTAAGGGGCCAGAGCGGGCCTGAATTCCGCTAGCCTGTGGAGAATTGAGCATCCCACACACAGATGTTCACAAATACTACACCAGACAATTAATAATAATAATAATAATAATGATGACGGCTATGACAACTGGGAGAATCAGTAGGCAGTGATTGATTGGACAATAATTCTGTGAATTGGTTGGTGGGATTATTTACTTTGAAGTGGCTGCGGGCGGCAGAAGCAGAAAATATCTAACTTGGCTGATGAAGGACCAAAACAAGACGAGAAGTCATAGAAAGTTGAAATAGCAGCAGTCACACAGCCTCTGACCTGATGAACTCACCTCGGCCTCTGAGAGAGGTCAAACTAAGCATTATTCAGATAAAGTCAGCATGGAATCTCATCAGCGGTCCCACAAACTGAGTCACAATTAAAATAATTTAGTTATGTCTTTTACACATGGGCCAACCTTATACAGAGACAACACAGGAAAAAAACATCAGATCAGCGACTGTACTGTAGCAGCAACACACACTCTCTTTATACCTCTAGGCTTTTAAAATTAACTTCCTCTAGAACATGAGCCTACCAAAATGAGCTATGCATTGCTTGAGGCTGAAGTGTAGTAAACCTCATCACAACGACAGACAATAAAGTCAGACAGAACATTCCTGCTTTGATTTATCTCAGAATGAAGCTAGAGGGGATGAAGGTTGGGCAAAGGTTTATCTGTACTCGTAAGTATTAAATAGTTGGAAAAAAGCCTTCGAAGTTTCTTGAAGCCAAACAGAGGCTATAGATGTGTCCTTTTCATTATGCTTTTAGGCAAATACCTCAACACAGACCAAGGAAAGATGGGTTTTGCATGCTGCGAAGTAGAAAAGGAGGATGACGGGCTTAGGTCAGGAGCTGACTACGGAGAGTTATGGGTTTGGGAGGAGATGATGCCTGACTGCGTCTTGGCACGTCTACACGTCTGGGTTAACACGTACACAAGGAGCTGAAAGGGCTAAGATAGACATTTGTTATTTATTATTTAATAAATCTGTTGTAACAAAGATCCATCCCACAGACTGATTAATATTACACTGAAATGCTATTGCACTTATTTATTTAATAAAATGCATGTTTTGAAGCATTAAATTGGTGTTTGGAGACATTTTCATCAATGACCCCATGGGGCTGCATTCACACTCCAAAAGGTAATTTAGGTAATTTAAAATTGTCCGGAATTCAGTATGACTATCCACAGCTATTGTTTAATTTAAAATAATAAACATCTTGAGTCAAGCATGCTCTGATTGGCATTACTACATTCATTCATAAATGCATATGTGCACACGCAAACACACAGAGTTATAGTCATCACTGAAGTTTACCAGTCTGCATCTTTATTAAATCTATACTAAATTAAACCGCAAAGTCCGTTTTTAAAGAGGGACTTCTTATACAGATTATCTATAAATTTATAAAAGTTAATGGAATAGAGCAAGAACGCTGCAAAAAGTTATACTTCTGTGATGGCTACAACTGTGCATGTACTCACACACAATCACGCACACACTCACATCCGAAAATACTCTGTTTTCACTCATATGCTGCTTTGTACTTCCTCTATCCCAACCTGTCCTTAGGTTCTGGCCCCAGCAAATCGTCTTCAGTTCTGGTCCATGACACTCACAGTATCCGTTGTTATGTGGGGTACAGCAAGCGCTGCCTAATATCACATCTTGTTCGGGACTCAGGTCTGCTTTTAGCTGTAGTCCAGACCTGATTGAGACGTCGAGGGGGTCAGTAGGGAGAAAACAGAACCGGTGAGTGTGTTGAACAGATGGGTCCAGGGGCTGGATGCAGCAGCGCCTGGGGGAGGGGCTGACTCTGAAACAGGGCAGGGCCCGAGTTCGAGGCAGGCCGGAGAGGGAAGGGGGGTAGCGTTGCCATGGCAGCAGCGGCCACAACGGAAAGTTGACGCTGTAGGAGACACGAGGCCAGAGGTTTGGTCAGGTCTTGGTTCTTCCGTAGAGCGAGCCGAATCTGAGGAGGAAACATAGACAAACATATTGCAAACAAGGGTTTTTTTTTCTCCAAAAAGGAAACTGATGACTTTAAATAGGAAACCAGAAAAGGACAATGAGATAAAAGTCTGTGTAGCCACTTGGCCAACAGGGGTATAAGCTGTCCCAGTTATCACCAAACGATCTTACATTCTTAGAATCTGCTCTTTTTTCTGACTAAATCTGCCTTTTGTCCTCACAGCATCATAGGAGTAAAACATTTCAGACAAAAGATTCTTCAACACCATATCGCTGACAATTTGTTTCATTGGCAGCAGGGAGTAGAGCTTCCTGGAAAAGGCTCTGAAGAATCAGCTCATATACCCAAACACACTGATGAGCGAAAGTAAATCAAGAAATAGCGGGATACTTACTGCCTGGAAACTCTGGTGACGCTGGGTGGGAGAGTAGGGGCTGAATTTAGGCTTGGCTGGTTTACCTGCTGCTCTATCCTTGTGTCTCCTACTGCTGATATGCTGGAAGTGGAAGAGAGGGAGAGACAGAGAAACACTCAGATAAATAAACTCAGACAGACGCAGGCAGCGCATAAAGGAAGAGCAGACATAGAAAGAAGGCGACAGTCCCCTTTGCTTGGAAATTTGAATAGTGAAGAGGAAATCAAAGGAATCCAAATCCAAGTTCCTATTTTGACAATTCAGGCAGAATGTTGATATTTTGTTGTTTCTGACTTTGAGATTCAAAATATTCATGAGGGGTGGGTTTGGAAATCCGTCTTGAGTTGAATGACAAGCACAAACAGATGGCTTTGGCGAGTGCAGCACACAATCGGGGGTGACCAGCTAAATATTCATGAGCACCTGGCCAAACTTAACTTTTAAACAGACAGATATGAAGACCAGCACTATTCATTCATATCACGAACAGAGATGCGAACATCATATTATCTTGGGCTCATTATGTGGAGGGATATGTGATTTCAACTCACCTGCAGCGACAGGTGAGAGATGTTCACACTGTGATTTGGAATAAAATATGCATGGTCCTGAATTGCTGGTGGCTCATAGCTTTACATGCACAACGGGAGCTAACCAGTAAGAAGTGCGATGAACCAGTTTCTCGTGTCACCTGCTCAGTGTTCGCCCTAATCGAGCAGGGTTGCGACTAAGGTTAGTTAGTGAGTTAGTTATGCTCTTCACTGTCTCCTGCACATACAAGACCACGCAGACTTAAAAGACTCAAAAAAACTTGCCATGGTGAAACATTTGTCAGACAAGAACATAATTAGCAAATGAAGAGTTTTGTGTTCTGTCTCGTGCTCTACGAATAAAACCTGCTACGAATAAAATTTCCTCAAAAACAAAACAAGAGAAATGAAGGACATTTCACTAAAAAGTGCAGCCTTTATATCGTTGTATAATTAGCAATGAAACATAAAACATACTTTTTCTTCAATCACATCTAAATCTGCCTGTTTTTATAGCTGATGATAAATGTAAGAGACTGTAACTGTGCACACAGAAGTCTGTGACTCCTGCTTCACATAAGGCTCTCCACTGTATTTACTTTTCATGAGAATACGTTCGTAATTTAGGTTTGTAGCAAACGTCAACAGAGCATCTCTTCTTGTAAAACTTATACAAGTTTTGAAAATAGAAAAAAAAAAAACTAATCATACAAAAATTTAAATTTCACCTCACTAACCCAGGGATGTCCACACAAAAGCTTCTGTTCCAAAGACAGATTATCTCACATTTATGTCTGACATTTGGAGATTCCTGTCACATATTACATGATATCCAAGACTGATGTAAACTAATTAACTTACAGAAATGAGCATAGTTTTGTAATGTAATGTGTTACAACTAATAGTTAGTGAAACTCATCTCTGTGTTAATCAGTATAACAACTAACCCACCTAAGTTTTGTTTCTCACTTGGCGTTTCTAGCAACGCACCTGCTTGAGCTGAGTCTCAGAGTTGACATGCACATTGCAGATCTCACAGTGGAAAGTTTTGTTCTGGAGTCCAGTTGACGACTCAGACGGCGCGGCCAACTTGGCCTTCACCCCCGTCCTTGGGAAGGACTTGATGGCTCCATCGCCACTTCTAGCCTCGAGCATTGTCTTGTGCTTAGTGCCTGAGCAGATATAAAGTCACATCAACAAAGCATCAAACACAGTACAAACGGGCTAAGCTCGACTACTGCGATGAGTGCACTTTCTCACCACTGTTGTGGGCCTGCAGCTGCGAGGCAGAGTTGACGGCCACCTTGCAGAGGGAGCAGTAGAGAAGACGTCTAGCCTTCTCTTCTTCCGATTCCACCTCTGGAACAACCTCCACGTCTCCATCTCTTTGTGTCTCTTTCTCCGTTGTCCCCGAGCTGGGTGACAGGGAGGTTTCAGATGGCGCCACATCGCGGCTCGATGGTGACACCTCGCAGGTAGGGTTTGGGGCTGAGGGTTCTGAAATAAACCCGGGATAAAACAGACTGATATGACACTAATAAGACAGAGTACGTTAAGTAGTGTGAGAGCCAAGGATATGGTAGGAAACCAGACAGACAGAGAGATGGAGACAACGGAAGTCGGATGACTGAGGAACAAACATTTTTCCACTTGTGTGAAGTTCCTGAACTCTTACAGCTTACAGAAGCACCAATTTCATGACTTGCTTGGAGACAGAGATAAAAACCCATCGGGCTACAGGTGATTATGAGCCCTATCAACCTCTCTAATGGCACTAACAATCAATGATTTCCCCTAGGATCTGTCTCCCAGCACTTAAACGAACAGTTTTATAAAGAAATGTTTTGGCTCTATTATCTTTTGTGAGACTGACTTGCAGAGGTTCCCTAGGGGACCATGTGCTGATTTAAGGATTCACTCTTTGCTAATAACAATGATTAGCTGCCTAGCTGAGTAAGTGTCTGTTTGTTACCATCGATTCGCCACTCTGAGAGGCCGACGAGGCTGTTTGCCGAAGTAATCTTCACAGCTCTCCTGCCATCTCATCCTCCACTTCCCTCAAACAAACTCCAAACTGGAAATGATCACTCATTCTTTCTCTCGAACAAACAAACTCTCATATAAGCGGTGTCAAGTACAATTCTTCAAGCTTGTTGCTCTTTAGCTTGCAGCAAAATGTATTATTTTCTTCACCCACACACATGTAAAAGCAGCACACCAGCAATGGCAAATATATATACACTCATGTTGGAAAGCAGTCGACGCTTCGACACACCTCCACACTTATGCTGACATATTCCCAAGCACGCATGTACTGTAGGTGCCTGCACAAGCACACACAATGTACAGCTACCCACAGATCATATTCAAAGCGTTTGCAGCGTGTTTTTGATCTCAGGAGGCTACTGAATGAGGTCAGTGAATGTAGACATGCAGAAGGAACAGAGGATATTGCTCAACCTTTAATCTCTTCACCGTGAAACCCAAACCAGCAGGAGGCTTATCACATCAAAGAGTTAAAGTCATGAGTGGGAAAAGAAGGTTTGAGCCGTACATTCATATATCTAATGCTGTCATACATTTGATGTCTGTATACACGTACATACACAGGGGAAGCAAGCATGGCTGCTGAGACACACACCTCCTGATGTTGTGTCAGAGCTGGAGGGCTGTGAGCAGGGTGACGAGGGGATTTGGGATGTGGTTTCCTTTGCGACTGGTTCAGAGGTCCTGATCTTTGAATCTGGGGCGTCCAGAGCTTTCAGCCTTTTTGCGTGCTTGGTGCCACTGTAATGGGAAGAAGCCTGCACCTGTGTGCACGACAGCAGACAAGAAGGTATTAACTAACTGCACACAGTTATTTAGTTATGTAAACCTGACAGTGGTTTTATGTTAAGCGACAATGCCTGACTTGAATGTGATAAAAAAATCTAGCTCCAGCGCAGAGTTTTTGAGGCTGCTATCACTCCCACATTGATTGACAGATGTTTTAATGCACAACAGTACAGCACATGATAGTGACTGTTTATGAATCATTATGTAATAAGCACAATAATAAAAAATAATGCTCTACAATGGTCAAATATTAGAGGTGTGCACATTTCACCTAGTGACTACATCAGGCAGCACCAACCCCTCAGAACCAATACAACAGCCAAATACAAGGGCAGGTCTCCTCAGCTGCTCAACTGTCATGCAGGGGTGTGTGTAAGAAATACAAGCACCCTGAAAAAAAAAAAACAATTTAAAGTGTGTGTTTCCCACACAACACAACCCACCTCAGAGTTGAACCTTAGTCGACAGACTCCGCAGGAACTGGGCTTCCTCTTGAGCGGTGAGGTTACCCGGAAGCCTGGGCCGATCAGAGCTTTATGGGCGTGATCCATCTGCAACGAAGCAGAAGCGTATCGTTAAGGTCACGACTAAAGGGATCACCTTAGTGATAAATGACATGCTGCCTGCAAGCGAATATGTTGCTGTCAGAAGAGCTCAGATTTATAATATTTCAGGTTAGAAGTGGGAGTTGAACTCCCATTGGTCAGAACCATTCAATCCCAGCTCCATCATTGGCTAGCCCAATGCTGCATTTCCTAAACAAAAAGCAAAAACAGCATAGCTAACTAACAAAATAAAGTATCAGATGGATATCAGGGAAGTAAATGATGTAGCAGATGTTATATGAAAATGTCTAAAAACGTTCTGATCCTTTTTTCCGCAGTGAAACCATGTCATTATTGGAACCCATTCGGACCACCATATAGCCAACTTCACCACATCCTCTGCTCTCCATTATAGACGAACTACAAACTTTTTACACCCATCTTTAAAGCCTACAGGAGCTGACTGTGTCCTCGCCCAGCCCTGTTCGAGGAAGACTCCATGACACTGACCCTTCACATGGACTTTTCAAACAAACAGTATGAAATGAAGGTGGGGTTTTGACATTAACATTCCTTGCAAGGTGAAATCAGTTATCATTACCAGTCAGAGAAAACAAAGTTATATGGTTTTTAAATCGTGTGCTTTGTTGTTTGTGTTTCCCTGTAATGTGAACACTCAATAACAACTAATGACACAGTTACAGACCTTTCACCTGCAGACTAGTTTTCTTAATGAATGTAAGAAACAGGCAGTAAATATCCCCATGTCTTTGCGTGTGTATGTGTGCGTCTGTGTACATTATACGGATATATGACCACACAGCACGGTGCACCTCTAGGCATTACCTACTGGAAGTTTTAATGAGCAAATATACTCAGCGCAATAAAACCCAACTGGCCTTTGTGGAGCAAAGCAAACCTATTACCTGTGATGAAATGTAGGGAGTCATATAAGCAGCCACAACTGTGGAGGCTTTATGGAAATCTGGCGGGAGGTGACGTAACAATTTATGTGTTGTTACGGGTCAGCCAGCTAGTTCTGTGAGCCCTGGAGCCATGTAGCACTGCACTGGACTGCGTTTGTTTCTTTAGTGCCGAAGATGAATTCTTTGTCCTTCAAAAGTAAAAAATGAATCAGAATCTGTGTGTGTGTGCTCTTGCTCGTTTTCTTTGATCATCACTCTAGGCAGCTGCACTGGAATGCATCTCTTCAGTCACTGGTCTCGTATCTCCCTCTGTTTCCCTGCAGCTGCTTGTATAAATAAAACTCAGAAAAACAGATATAAAAGACAAACACAGTTCCTGTGTGTAACATGGAAAATGCAAATCGCGAAATTATAAAACGTAAGAAATCCTTAATGAGACATTTGTACTAACCATGGCGCAAAACAATACAGTGAAAGACTAAGTGTATAATGTAACACATAAATAACCAAATGGCCACATTAATGTTAAAACATTTATGAGAGCGTAGCTTTATGTTTGTTTGAATGAGCCTGAGCAGTTTAACATCGGTAAAGGCCCGTCTCCGCCCCCTCCTCCCTCCTCAGGCCCAAGGCTCCAGGATCACCATCTGACTTTCCATCACACATTCTTCGCTTCACCCCACCATCTGCTCCCCTCTGAACCCTCTACCTCTCCCTTCATTTCTGTCTGATCAAAGTCACCTCCCTGCATCCCCGTAGGCTCTTACCCTCCACTCCCACTCCACACTCTTGGATGGACTAGCACCTGTGGCAAAGTCATTTTGCCCTTCTTACTCATTGGCTAATCTTTCTTTCTTCTGTGCGCACACATACTACATCACCTGATGAAACAAATCTGCCTCTCTATCCATGCCCGCCCTGCTTATTGTCACATTAAAAGCAAGGAGAGCGGTAAGTTTAGTGGATGATGCGGTAAATACGGACACGACGTCCACCGCACAGCATCAGTTATAATCAGCACATTCTCTCTTGAAACCTCCTCACACAAAGCGGTGGTGGCGTGTCAGACCTGCTCAGCTCCAGGGAGTGAGTTATGGCTGAAACATATGGCCAAGTGAAGTAAACCAGACTTTTACCTGGAGCACAGTCAAGAGCCTCAACATTTATAATGATGAATGTTCCTGGACTTACATTATGTACCAGTGTGACAGCTATGTGTGAATGCATGACGTCAAGCACCTAAAAAGGGGTGGGTTATGATGAATTAGGAGCTGCTTTTGGTTCTTTGTCATTTAAATTATTATTTGCCTGGAAAGAAACACACTTTTTGCTTCCATATTCAGGAAAAAAAAAGCACAGTCAAACTACAGGCCGCACTGGCTGGTGAAGTCCTAGTTTGCAGAGCTGGATCCCTGGCTCACGACAAACATCCACACACACACACACACACACACACATGCATGCATCCCTGTAACCATGACAACCCACATGTGGGCACCAAACAAACTCCTGTGCAGCGCTTTACAGAGGGCATCACACATTGCATCAACATTTACATCTACATTTACAAGAGAATGCAGGTTTTATACGCATGTAAACACACACACACAAGTAGAAAACCCACACAGACAATCACACACACCATAGAAAAACACAGGCAACAAGAGTTCAACTGTGTGTCCACTAACTTAACACAAACAGGTTCAAATCAGAGGAAGGAGAAGATTCCCTTTATATCTGTTGTGCGCCATTCGGTTTAAGGAGAAAATAAACTTGAGACAAAAGATCATTTTTTTTTCATATTCAATGATACCAAAGGTTTCCACCGAAAAATATTTAAATAAAAACTTTGTTACGTGACATTACCCTGACCTCAAAGGTGTTGTTTATTTAATAAACACAATAAACAATTAGTTGATTAATCAATTAGCCACTCAACAAAAAATTAATCATATACTATCTTGATAATCATTTAATCCAGTAATTCTTTAAAGCAAAAATGCAAAAAATTCACTGGATCCAGTTTCTCCAGGTCGGGATTTACTGCTTTCCCTTGTCATATATGATAATAAAATGAGTACTTTGGGGTTTTGAACTGTTGGTAAGATAAAACAAGACATCTGAATAAGTTATGTTGAGCTCTGGCAAATTAGAATTATTTTATAGATAAAACGATTAAACGATTATTCAAGAAAATATAATGAGCAGATAAACTGATAAAAACAATAATCATCAGTTGCATCCTCATAGAGGAGGCAGAAGTGGCTTTCGAGCTGCATGTTGAACTGTATTTTAGACATTTAGCCAATGCTCCTTTTCCAACTTCACTGTATAGAAAAAAAAGTTAAAAGCCACGATCCCCCAAATTATTATTTATAAGTTTTCCTGTGACTACAGAATGTGAAAAGTGAAATAAGTGCAAGAAAGGAGACAGACAGCAGTTATAAATAGGTGAGAGAGGATGTGACTCAGAAGGGAGAGGCTGATGAGAGAACAACCTGTGCTAAGTTTTAAATGAGACAGCCTTTCAGACTTGAGTGCAAAGGGGAACGTGAAAGAGACCAAAATTTTGATCAAAATTTGGGTAATTTTTATTTTGACCATTTGCATTACTGGAGGGGTAAGTGATGGAGCAATGAAGAGCTGAAAACTTTAAAAGCAGGAGGATCGTGTGAGAGGATGAGGGATGGGGAAGTTGACAGCAGGACACAAAGTGGAAAATACATACAAAGAGAATGCTGAAGTGAAGAGGGCGACGGAGCATGAGCAACGCATGAAAGTGGAAGGGATGGATGTGAAGGCTGGAGAGGAGAGCAGGGTGAAATGGAAGGGGAGGGGGCCGAGACCCAGACCAATGTCTGAGATCTCCTCAGGTGGCAGAATGTCTTTCTGACAACGAGAAAGAGGTTACACACACACAGCCCTCACACACACTCCAAATAGATTTACTACACTGCACACTAGCAGTCTAGCAAATGTGCACGCATACACGCAACCCTCTCTTTCTTTTAAACCTTCAATTTGTCTCTCTGTATATCTCTTCTAAACATCTCAGAGCACATCACAGATTAGAGATGAGACAGAAGTAAAGGCAAGGGAGGAGCAAAAGGAAAATTATCAATTGTGCTTCAGAGTGTGTATTAGGCAAGACTCAATGATGGGCTTATTATTGGTTTTCAGCCTTTTCATATCAAGTTTAGGTTTTGTTTTTGGTTTGGTATTAGCCAGAGTGTCTGAACAGGAAAAAAACATCATGTTTTCCTGGCTTTATGACTGTTTTATTAATGTCGGTGAGTCCATCTCAGCTATGTAGTCTAGCTACATTACATATACTACATTGATTTAGGCCAGAAAAATGATTTCACACATCATTCAGCCAGGAGTATATTAAGAGATACAGCACGATTCCGCTGTAAAACACATCAACTCTCCTCAGGGCTTGCACTTGGCCAGCTTTGATTCTCTCCACCTTCACCCTTCACACACACTGGTGGGGCAGACAGCTCAAAGAAAAGCTCTGTTTGAGGAATAACAAGGAATCAGCTCCACCCCCCAGGACGTGTGGAAATGTCAGTGCTCTCTGCATCATCGGTGATATATTTGGAAAGATGTAGGCAGCGCGCTCATACATCTGTGTATAGAAAAGGCAGAGTCTTCCATGAAATAAACTCCTCCACTTGCAGCAGAAACCGGCGTGATAAAGTCAGCATTTGGGGTTTTGTTGTTTTTTTTAAAGGCAGATGAGTACAGTAGGTGAGATTTGTGGTTGCCATGACAACTGGAGTGAATGACAGTACTCACCTCAGTGAATCCATGCAGCAGATGGAAGGGGAGGAGGGGCTTCGGGTCGGTGGAGGGCTGGCTCCTGCAAAGTGCGGGATGGGCCAACGGCGGCACAACGCTGTGACACACGTTACCTGGGAGGCGGCATGGCAGGGACGGGACAGGTAGATAGATAGACATATGCAGCAATGACTCAATAGAGATGAGGTGATTCTTTTCAGATGACGATGAAAGCTCATAGACCAGAGAGAACCCAATGAAGACATTCTGTGCTCAAAGTTTTTATGCTCAAAAACTTGTCTGATTGTATTGTTTGTTTAAAATTGTCAGAACAAAGAGTTCTGATACATTTCCTTCAGAGAGTTTCTCCTCTCCTATTTACTACCGTGGGTATGATGCTTTTTATTTATTTGTCAATTTTTAATTGTGCCTGGACAACGGCTGCAAATTAGCTGTCGAGCAAACCCGGGCACATTTACAATGAATCAAAAATTCTATCAAAAATTATTTGTGTAGCACATTTCATACAAAGTAATCTCAATCCGCTTCACACGCGCTGTTGAATGCCTATGCTGATGAAAGTGCATTGTGCCATATAAAAAAATGTGGTGTTTGGAATTAACAAAACATATTCTGTAGCCCATCAGACAACTCCTAAAAAGAAAAAAAAATAAATTCTGTTTGATCTTAATGGTCCTGTGTCTTACTCGAGTCTCACTAATGCATACTGGCGGTCACTGAAATAAAGTCAAGGTTCACTCAGATCAAACATCACTTTATCTAACGTTAGTTTGAACCATCCGCTCATCCACATAGGCAGTAACATAAAACATCAAATTTGTATGACAAATTGAAGTCAACTACATACATTTAATCCATACTATACTAAAGTACTGTTCCGAGGTACTTGGACTTGAGTGTTTCCATTGTGTCCTATCTATACATTTGACAGTGCACCATTCTGTGAACATTATGATTGTACAAATTATATGATCATTTTATAAAATATGATTCATTGTTATAGTTGAAAAAATAAATTCTGCTCATACATAAATCCATCAGTAATAATAAACCTATAATATAAGATAATATATATAATAATTTAATACTTAAATAAATTTTGTCTCACTTTTCATACTTTTTGGACATTTAAATAAAGAATCTGTATACTTCTTCTGCACCAGCTGTATGTGTATGATTATGGTGGTTAGAAATGTATTGATTCTTCCACCATCTTTCTAAGATTTCTAAAAGCATAACTCAGTAGTAGGTGCAACCAATAACTATATTCAGTATCAATTAATCATTTTGACTATAAGAAGTCACAAAATAGTGGGAAAAGGTCATTATAAATTCCCAGCACCCAGAGTGATGTCACCAAATGTCTTATACTTTGTTTGACTAATGGTCCAACACCCAAAGACATTCAGTTTTCCTATCGTGGTTCATTTAGAGAACCGGGGAAAAAAAACCTCATTAATCAAATATTAACAAATCGACAAAGATGTTCACTTAATATGAAAGAGTATCACACTTGACATGAGGTAAATATAGGACCTTCAGATTGTCTCAAGTGTTCTCAGGGGCCAGATGTGCTGTGTGTGTGTGTGTGTGTGTGTGTGTGTGTGTGTGTGTGTGTGTGTGTGTGTGTGTGTGTGTGTGTGTGTGTGTGTGTGTGTGTGTGTGTGTGTGTGGAGCCTGACTCACGATCACACACTGGGTTCTGGTACAATGTGGCCACATTACTAAAAGTGCTGTGCGATAAGCGTTTTGTTTGTGTTGCTGAGCCCTGATTATGGAAGCTTGCTCTCCAGTTTGCATGTTCTCTGAGCTTGATTACAGCCCGATTCAGGCGCAGCCCGCGCGTGTGTAATCATCATAATCAAAATCGCAGCACACCCATCCGTCCTGCCATTAGTCTGATTGCCGTTGACCAGCCGAAGTAGTGCGTGCAGGGGTGTGCGTGTGTGCGCACTCGGGGTTGCGTTTGACCGGAGCGTCTGCGTTCGCGAGAAATGACTTAAGAGAATTTCCCGAGATACGAGAAACACGTGGGACAGATGAGAGACTGTGGACGAGACACAAACACACACGACCTTAAATGGTCGCTTTTTAAAACAGACTATTAAAATGTGATTGGTCTCCATTAATTGTGATTTTCCACCACTTCCATTTAATAATCAAAAGTAATAATAGTTTGTCCACGTAGAGTGTTTTTCCTGTAGTTAATGAGCCTTTATTCAACAGTATAAGCACGCATAATAACTCATAGTAAAGTATATTTTCTCCCTCTAGCCGTGGTGAGCTTTTCTATTACAATTCTTGATCATCTCTCTTGTTACTGAATAATTCGCCCTGTTATTGTGCAGGAGGATTCAATTAAGATGAATATGTGGACCATGACATAGGCTTTTGATTTTAAGAGATGCGCAGAAATAAACTGCACTATCACTGGCTCTTTCTATTCCACCGTGCAGTTGACTGACTTCGCAAAGCTTACTTCCATTTCAACATAGCAACAAGTGACTCCGCTGCGTTTAATCTAAAAAAAAAATAAATAAATAAAAACTCCTTTGAGATTAAAAGCACAACACATAGTTTACTTACCAAAATACATGGCGGCAGCAAGTGAAATCCGATTGTTCAGTGATTGATAAAAGTATCTTTCATCTCCGGGCAGAGATGAGGCTCTGCGTCTTCTCCTCCACTGACTGTCTCTCCTCTCTATCTCTCTCCTGCGGCGCCGCTGCTGCGCCTTCCCATCTGGATTCCCTCCTCCTCCTCCTCCTCACCACCACCCGGCCCCTCCCTCCTCCTCCTCCTCCTCCTCCTCCGCCTCATCTCTTCACGATTCGTGTGCAGGTCTGTCCTTGTATCTACATCTCCTAGACACAGGTTTTTAATTCAGTATCGAGACGGAAATTGACTGAACGAGTGTAGAGTACCACCCTGGATCCGTGCAACCCTCAGTGCCAACACACACAGAGCAAGAGGCACATTTGGGTATGATACAGCAGTGTGTGACTCGATCAAACACCGCAAGACAGAAACAATGGTATCTCGTCTTTATCAAAGTAACTTATTCAGCATGAAGAAGCTTTTAACAAAAATAAGAAAGAATGAGGGGAAATCCTTCCCCTCCAGGTCACGGTGTGGCTTCTTGTCTGCAGGCCCCCCTGCCGGGCTGCTGTCTTGAGGAAGGAGCCCCGTGTTCTCCGTGTGCTGGTGTAAATGGTTTTCCCTCCTCACTCCTTTTCCTCTCGGGCCCATGGTATTTTTAGATGCTTCCCGGAGGCTTCACTGCGTAGGGAGGAAACTACACACAACGCATGCAACGCGCAGTCCAGCTAAGAACATCACAGGCTGTCGCGCATACGTGTGCACATGCTTCTGTGCAGGTTTATGCATATATGCATCCGCTCACTCAGACTTAAAAAGACTCTGGTAGCCTGTGTTCAGGTCTGTCGTTCTGTTTTGCATTCTGGCACGCACACATATCCGCACATACATCCTCGGAGAGTTCAGATGCACTGTATCTCTTGGCAGAGTGACCTTGGTTCAACTTTCCTGTCCTTAAGCTCAAGCGTGGCCCCCCTCCCCCCATGTCAGGAAAGTGCATAACAACATGTGTTTTCCCACCATATAAAACTCAAGGGAAATTTAGCTCGGGAAGGCTGTCAATTCAACAACTGTTATCCCCAGAAAATGCGCACACACTGCCTCTGTGTGCTCTCGTGGTTGAACTAACAAGCCCTTTCATTAGTGATGCACATAAAATTGGAAGATACTTTTAATTAAGAAGCACAGACCTCACCACAAGGAACTACACGACAAAAAGTGAACTGAAATAATACAAAACCTGGCTCGTAGATAGGCGCCAATCAGCAAAGAAATTATTTGGAGGAACAAAATAGCACGTCAAGTGCACCTATGTACTGTCAATAACCATGGAATAGACATGCTCAAGGCACGTCTCCTTGCTGAGCCATTTTATCTGGACTGTACCACCATCCACGCACTAAGTGCAGCAAAAGCTGATGAGGAGAAAAATACAAGCATGGAAATATCTGCTCATAAACTCATTTTAACACCCCTTTGGTCACTTACTGTATTGCCAGACGTTTTGTGCTCCTCGGAGAAAGAGCAGAGCGCTTTTAAAGGCAGGGTGGTATTATTGCCTTTTCCCCCTCCTTTGGAAGGAGCAGCTGAAAAGTTTCTCTAAGAGTCACACATGTTTGGAAGCTCGGGGTTTCATATTCTAGATTTTGCCAGCTGTGTGCTTTCTCCGAGTGTAAGATTTGTGCCAAGGTAAGAAATCACCATTGAAGTGGTGGTGTGAAACTTGGTTCTGATTGGTAAAATGTCAGCCTTGAAAAATTTCTAGGCCACTGGTTTTGTGGTCAAGGCAACTACATGAGACCAAGCAAAAGCCAAGTATTATGACTACGGGTAAATTACTTCATTAGTTTATTATGACCAAAAACGTTGCCTACTGCCAAGATGTCTTCCCCTTAGCACAAATGTAAACTCAACAGAAAGCTTATTCGTCACACTGGAGATAATATGTTAAAGACAATCCTATTGTACACGGTTTCTACTCTCAGGTGTCAGCTCAAAGCGGAACTCAAATAATAGTTCAGTGCATCACTTTGCACCTGCAGCCGTTTACCATCACATACTCACAGGCAAACACTGTGGCTGTCATGGCAACTGAGGTTTGTAATATTATGTTAAGTGGACCAACACTGAGGCTCTCAGCTCTGTTTGTCACTGGCAACCTGTCTAATTGCATGCCGGAAAGGAATCTCGTGACCCCAGCTGGTCCTTGAATACGGACGGCCAAGCACAACGGGCTCCACTATGGAATTAGAGCATTTTAAATTGACTAAAGTATATGAGGAGGGGATACAGCTAAACACAAGAGGGCGCACAAACATATAAACACACGGTTATGGGAAGTGTTTTTTAGTATCTTTTAATCTCATAATAAGCTGAGCTGAGACTAAACAGCTCAAATCTTCAAGCAGGAGGGATAAACACACTCCTTAACATTTTCTCTGCAATCGCCTCCAGGAAATAATCCACCTCTCAGCTCGTTTCCAGCTCCCTCTCTCTCCACTGCGTATTTTGGGGAGTAGGGAGTCTGAACACACAGCCACCCATCAGCTCACCTCTCCCTTTGATTGGTCGCCATAACAACATCGCCATGGTAATCGGCGTGCCAGTTTCTATTTATGTGGTGATGTCATCTTACCTGGAAATCTCAAAATTGCGTTCTCCGCTGACATGCTCTGACAGATGCAGGATGATGGAGGAATGTAGGCTGTCACACACTCTTGTATTTGGACTTTGGTTTTGTGTTTTCATGCACAGATGCAGGCACACACCGACACATGGCACATCGCCCGATTTCACACAGTAACAAATCACAAACCTGGCTGTCACTGACGGGTGCGTGTTCAAGACCTTTGTATCTTAACATGATCGTTTAATACACCCACATTGTTGCTATACAATGAAAACCATGTAAGTGGACTGACAGTGAGCTACCGTGGAAGGTGCTGGTCTTACCAGCAGGGGCAATTCGGTTAAGTGTCTTGCTCGTGGACGGTTAGACATGTGGACAGGAGGAGCCAAGGAGTGAACTGCCAACCCTTGGATTAGTGGACAATTTGTCTTACCTCATGAGCCACAGCCGCTCAAAGAAAAAACATCTCCAACTTTAAAATGGGAGGATTTTTCCTACTACCTAAAGCTAAATTAATAACTTAAAAACCATTAACTTTGTGTGTGTAAGTCTATGTGTGTGTGTGTGTGTGTGTGTGTGTGTGTGTGTGTGTAAGTCTGTGTGTGCATGTGTGTGTTTGGTGAGGTACATTCTGGGTCTCAGAGACTTACATTACATCTGGGCCCCAAAGATAAATCAAGGACAAGAGAGCAGAGACTGTTTTTGAGATCTTGTGTATATGAATGGAAGTTTGCATCTGTTGTTAGTCTTATGTTGGTTTGTGGTACCAACACATATAAACAAATACACAAACTCAGAAAGCAGAAATAAACAGCTCTGTTAAGCCAGACAGCAAGTTGGGAAAAGTCAGAACGTCTGAGAAATCAGGAATCGGGGAGGAGAAGAGAAACAGAAAGACAACAGGAATGATGTATTCCATAAGTATGGGTATGAGAGAAGTTCCCTGGGGTCAAAGGTCATAAGAACACAAATTTCACGATTAAACCCATACAGATGTGATTCTGCAACTGTAAACTCTTGGAGGACAAGATTCCCCACAGAGACAAAGTGCACGATGGGGAGGAATCGTAAACAGGAGATAAGCAGCTCCATGTCTGGGTCAAAAGCGCCATACCACTCATCAGTTTAGCTTATGAGTCCTGGTTTCAGACACACTTTTTACAGGCTACACATGTCTAGTAGCATGTGGGTAATAGCCACCACATGTATGTGCTAAATCCAATTCTTTCCAGCTACCCTGAGCTTTGCCTTTAAGGTGAGGTCAGAAAGACACACAGATCCAGGGGGAATTTGCGAAAACTTGCTTCATTGCTAAGTCCTCTCGTTCTGACACAAAGAATAAGAGAGCTCGTAATTTTTTTAATTTCATGATTTTTTGAAAACATAACCCTTGCCTCTGGGCTCAGGACAGAGGGAGATTTACAGATGTCATGACCAGTCTTTTAACCTGTGCAGCCTGCGTGGATTATTACACCAGATGCTTTTACTCAGCCCATAAAAATATCCCCATTCATAGGAAATAATTAAACATTTACTGCCCGTTGCAGAGCTTTCCCTATCATATTTTCATAAGTTAAACTTAATAAAAGCATTTGTGGTCATTTCACTGTAGCAAAAGGATCTCCAGCAGAGAAATCTTGCTTGGGTACGCCACACACACATGCACTCACGCTCAAACCACAGTAAAAGCTCCTTATGCACATCTGTGAACCAGAGATAGAGCACTATATATCCAGAACGTCATTAACCACCACTGCTGTAGATTTATATTCTCTCAGTCGCGCCATGTGAGCCTGTCCAATTACTGTACATCCTCAGTCTGGAGATGCGTTTACAGTTTGTGGGAAAAGCTTCAATTAATTTCCTACTTCATTGGCACGCTGATTAGCTTGTGAAGAGGGCATCAGAGGTTGCTACCATGGTGACAACACTACAGCACCACACGAGCTTAATACCATGATCATTAATGTAATGAACAGTAAGGGATGAGATGGCAGTATGAGGTGCACTGGAGTTAATAAGGAAATGAAAGGGGGAACAGATGCACTACAGAGTCCTGATGCTTGATGTTCAGCTTTCAACATCAACACTGCCACCTACAGGCTGAAAGGAGACAGAACACCTTGAACTCATGATACGAGAGCAGTTTTTCCAACATTTTTTTAGTGTGGCCCCTTAAAGATCAGACATTCTTAAGACATATAAAAATGAGCTTTGAATACTTGCTTTGAATAATAGTTTGTGTCTGATGTGTTTTTCTTCCCGGAAACAAGTTCTATTTTATAGATAACATTTCTTAAAATAACATGTACTCCTTCATCCTCATTTAAAAAAAAAAAAAAAAAAAATCCAGAATCTACAAAAATGCTGCACAGGAGGCTTCAGATTTCCACATCACACATTTGTACTTTGAATGGTGGGCCAGGATTTGCTTTAAAATAATACTGATGACACCAAGTCGTGCTTGTACGAACACATCTTAAACTCAGATTTAATGTGAGCGACAAGAAACTTTTTCCCCCTCCCCAGTAATCTTCCCATGACCTCTTAGATTCATCTTTGCAACTCGCAGGTTGAGTACCACAGCTGTATACTGTCTGACTGACTCATGCCTCTCTCTTATTTTCTTATTTAGTTTGGATTATCTGTTTAACAATGATAATATATTCATGTTTTTTGTTGTAATTACATGACGACAGAATAACATAAATAATTTATTACAAGTTAATCCCAGTGCATTCCTGTATAAACCCAGTACAACTTTACAACTCCTATTGAAAAATATGAAGATGAGAAGAGGGAAAACCAATTGCACAGCTGTCTACAGTAGAAGCACCCATCAGCCACCACAAGAAATATAGTGTATTAAAACAATTTTAGACTTTCTCTGAATCTGTTGTTTTGGAGTTATATACTGTACATCTTTTATATTTAAGGATGACTGTACATTAACTCCTCACGTGTCTAGCAGGTACCCTGCTCTTCAAATTGTGTGTGAATGATTTCATGCTTAAGCTTGAACGACAGTCAAGCGTGATGTTGCCTCAACATGGACACACCAGATCCTTATGGGGGCTGCAGTCTGTTAGGAGCTCTTGCAGCAGCCTCTGCGCTCCTCTTGTGCCTCGCTGGTCGGTCCGACGGGGCTGGATAGAGTTACAGCACTAATGGAGCCACGGGTCACCTCTCTGCTAGACACCTTCTTCTGGATGGCTGGAGGTAATGGAGGCACATCAGCAGGTAATTCACAGAAAACTGAGGATGTGTGTTTTGACAAAGTTACTGAACGCCTACCAGTGAGGACTTCATTGAAAGCGGCTTCGACATTTGTGGAGTCCAGCGCTGATGTTTCCATAAACATAAGACCTCTCTTCTCTAGATTGGTCCCGGGGGTTAGGAGCAAGCAAATCAGAGATCACAGTCAACAAAAACTGGCATAATCAAAGAGCAAAATTTACAGCACTGAGCATCAAATATATTTTTAAATGTCAGAAGATTTGGCAAAAGAATCTGTAGATATGCTTTTAGAAAAACTCGGTCATATAAACTAGGGTCATCATGACTGAACAACATCAAAAATAATGATAATACTACTGAACTGACCTGCAAAGTCCTTGGCTTCCTCTGTGGGCACAGTCCTGAGGGTGTCCAGGTCTCTCTTATTTCCCACCAGCATGACCACGATGTGAGGGTCGGCATGGTCATACAGCTCTTTCAGCCATCGCTCTGCGCTCTCATAGGTCAGGTGCTTGCTAATGTCATAGACCAACAGTGCTCCAACTGCTCCCCTGTAATACCTGAGTCCACCAGGCGTGAGAGACCGGACGTACACAGGTTGGATCTTATGTTTTCACTGGGAGCTGTTGTTGTTGTAAAATGTGTGATTTGGGTGAAGAAGTCGTGGCTGTTAATTACGTGCACCGAAATCAGTGTTATTTAAACTGCCACACGTGATAATTCTCACCCCTTTATTATGCATCTATTACTCATGTATATATTTGTGTGTGAGCGTGTGTGTACCCACGCTGAGGTGATAGCCCTGTAGCGCTCCAGCCCCGCTGTGTCCCAGATTTGAGCTTTGATGATGAAGTTGTCAAGCTGAACGGTCCGCGTGCTGAACTCCACACCGATGGTTGTACGACTGTCGTGACTGAACTCATTCTTGGTGAAGCGAGAGAGAAGGTTGCTTTTTCCTACGCCAGACTCCCCTATCAAAACCACTGAACAGGTAGAGGCAGGAGATGTAGAAAACAACTGATTATGATTACTCTGCTTAAAAAACCTAGAGTTTTGATGACTGTTTATGACCCTTTAAGTCCAAAAATATAAGTGGTCATCGGTCAAAACAATATGTCTCTGTATTCCTCTTCCTCTGATTTAACACGTGCAGACTTTCTGTCACCCTCACGCGACGCCAGACGCCATGACTGTGGTTGACTTTACTTTGGTATTAATGGAATGGAAATCCATGGGCAGCTTATTTTAATAAAGGAAATAAGCATACACCCCACATAACACTCTCTCAGTGAGGGAGGAAATGTAAGATCAGGTTTATCTCAATAGGTCAAAGGTCAAACAGCCAGATAGACAGAGAGCAGTCACTTCCTCATTTTCCTCTTCCTGTCTCCTCCTCAGAAATTACGGCAGGCAGCTACAACCAGAGCTGCACCTGACAGCTTTAACATCTACAGATATACAGCGATTTGCAATAACTTAGCCCTTCCTACACAATCACAGCTTTAGTAAACATGACTCACCTTTAAAGACAAAATTGTACGAGTCATCAGACCCCATGCTGCATTCAGTGGCAATGGGCTCCTCTTCCACTCAGTAAATATCCTGAAGCCACTTTCAATATTAGCAACCAAAGTAACAATGGGGGAAAAAAACGGACAGAAAGAAAAACAAATACAGCCTCACTCCTCTTTCTCTCTCCAGTGTGGCTAGAGAGAGAAAAGGTGAAAATGGAGGAGAAAAAGAGAACAGGTTCAGCTATATCCACCCGCTTCCTTCTGTGGATAGGGGTAGCTCCTGATTGAAGACAGGCAGGCAGGCAGGCAGGCAGGCAGGCAGGCAGGAGTCCTGTGGCCTGCCGATCCCTCATCAGCTGACGCCCGAGGGAGGACTGGGAGGGAGGGAGGTGAGCAGGTGGAACAGGTAGAACTGCTCGCTGGTAGTCATCCGGAAGAGACTCCACCCTTTCCGACAATCTCTTTTCACTCAAGTGACTGTTCATTTGTGTGACAATAAACCTGACCTAACAGGTAGATCTGTGTCAGAGCACATCGCCATTTTGCCACTTGACTGATGTTTACAGGGATATGGGTAGAGACCGTGATTTAACTTGACGTACTTATGTTCATGTCTTGCTTTGATCATACTTAATTTTAATGCATTGTGGAGCACAGCCAAAAAAAAACAACATATAAATACAGTTACAAACAGCACATTCACAGTTTAGGCTCACATGGTAGCACTGAAGGATTTAAGGCTGTCATGGTTGTACTGACACATTCATACTATAACAATATGAGCCAGAATGCAGCTCTATTTTACAGGTTCATAATTACCTTACAATTTGTAGGACATTACCTGGACCAGCAATATAATTTGATAAACTCCAGAGAAAACAGGCAGTATTCAGGGGCAGCTGTCTAAGCTTAGCTGGCTGTGTGGAGTTTGCTGATTTCCAGAGGAATTTCCTTAAAACTGGCTGATTTAACCAGAGTTAAAAATTGTCACAAATTTTCAATGTATTTATTGGAAATTGAAATATTTGCTTAATTTTATTCTTCCCTGTTGACAACTTTTGCATTTTTGCATGTTGTCAAAAATTACTTACAATTAATGTACATCCTTTCCAGAAATCGCCAATGAATTCAGGGTTACATACCAGTTCCTCTCTATGAAATTATTTGGGAAATATGGTATCTGTAAAATAAAGTGTTACCATTAATTGGTCCAAAAAATCTGTGCCTAACGTGTGTTTCAGTATGACCATTTGTTCCCAAAAGACAGATTACTTACACACTGCATTTCAAACTGCAAAATTTTCATATCTAACAACAAACAAAAGCAGAGCAAGAACCTAAGGATTTTATAGGAACTTACGCTGATCAGCCACAAGATTAAAACCCGTTACTGGTTTTAATCTTGTGGCTGATCTGTGTAAATTCCAGAAAACGTTAATGAATGGAAAGATAGAGATTTTGCACAATCGTACACCATTACAAGGCTTAATCAACCGACACAGGGCATTGACTGTATTTGACCATGTTTTATTTTTTTAGTACAGTACTGTTAAAAGTTAGTTCCAACATGTTCAATTGGGAGATTTTTTTTTTTCCAGCTGAGGTCAACAGACAAAGCAAAGCTATCGAAGCAGTTGCCAAGGTTACCACAACTACAATGCTGAGATTTTCAAAAAGGAGAAAGAATGAGACAACCTATAACTTGATTTTAGAAACGTATGGTGTCACCATACCAGAATTGTTTGTAAAGCCTTTCCATTATTTATTTACTCATTTAATTTTTTACTCACTTGATTTCCACATTTATTTTATGCAGGACAAATCATAATTATCTCTAGGTACTAACTGCACCTAAAAAAAGAAAGAAAAATAAAATAAAGGGAAGAATCAGATTAAAATGAAGGAAAGCTTGTTTGTTTCATTCATATTCATTCTAACAGTGTCCTCTGCTTCAGAGCTGCTGCAATGTGATATTTGATTATGGTTACAGTTCTGGATGAAGCTGTGTGGAATTTATTGGGAGTTTCTAATTAACCCAATGAGTGAGGGTGTAATTTGCTAATAATGCTCTTATAGGGCAGGGAAGGACAGAAGGCACAGCAGTGGTGCCTCAGAAGGAAAAGACACTGTGCACCCGTGAGTGGGCACTTTTATCTGGAATGACAAATTACAAGTTTAGGGAAGTGTGGAGGGCGTCATTTTCTGAAGCAATTGCAATAAATAGTGAAAATTGTCGGGCAAAAACAGCTATTTATGTAGAATCTCAAGAACAGAGAAAGAGGAAGGAATGAGACTGAATGCTTGTATTGACAAGATATCTTCCTGTTCATGTTCTGTCTGTATACCAGAAGATCTTCACGTATCGATTTGCTCATTAAATGCTAACAAACTGTCTCATGATGGCCATGTACGAAACAGAGCCAACAGCCAATCACATCACATGGGTTTAATCTGTATTGTGTAAATGTCTGTCTGCAACACTCGACTCCAGTTTTATGTGAAGAAAAAAAAAAAAACGAATGAAGAAATGGTTGGGAATCCCTTTTCAGGAGAGGTTTTCACTCCTTTTCTCTGCATCAGAACACCCCTCAAGGTGAGAGTGGTTCAGTCCGGCTCTACAGCAGCACTCTGGGACAGAGATCTGGGTGGATGACGCCAAAAAGAGAAAGTATGGGGACTAGGGAATGATCTGAGAACAGATGTAGAATGAGGGTCTTACAGATCCTGCCCACGTTTCTTCTGTAAAGTTTGGGACAATACACTTAAATTTCTCTTGGTTCTCTGTAGATACTGGGTGTGTGTATGAGTTAGGTATGTATGTATGCACGTGTCTGTGTGTCAGTATGCACTGTATGTCTTTACGAGGGCTGTGAGCCCAGCAGTCTCTCAATAGCGGCGTTGATGTCTCCTCCAGTAGCGATGAGGGCCTGCAGGTTGGCCTCACGGTTGATGAAGCCCATTGCGTTCAGCTGGTCCAGCTGGGACTGGAACCGCACCTCCGGGGTCTGGGTCTACAGGGAAAAATTGAATAGAACTTTTAAAAAAAAAAAAAAAAAACATCATACAGGTGTTTAAGATGTAATTCTTGTGAATGTGTGTACCGTTGCACTTCCTCCTCCACCTCCTCCAGCAAACATCTGGAGCATCTGTTGCATCAGCTGCTGCTGGGCGGTGTTTGTTCCTGCACTGCTGGGTGAGGAGGCTGGGTTCTCTGTGGGCATGCCCCCTCCTGTGGGTATGCCAGGAATTCCACCTGACATCAAACTAGGCCAAAAGAAAAACCAAAAGAGTTGAAAAAAATATCACCTATAACAAATGCAACATGTGTATATCTGTCTGTGTGCGCATGCCTGGGCATGAGGCCTGGTGCTTCTGTCTGCAGTGTCTGTAGACCCTGTTGGATCTGCATTAGAGCTTGCATGGCCCGGGGGTTGGTCATCACTGACAGGGCTTCTGGGTTTTGCATCTTCAAGTAAACAGAAAGAGCAGCAATGAATTAACCAATTGATCAATTAGCCGCCCATCTAATACATCTTAATTTTTCATAGCGAAAATAAGCATATAAGTCAAAGCAAAATTAAACTAATGTACCTGACCTAGAGTTTATCAGAAAATGACTACAGGCTTATCAAAAATAACTGAACTGGTAGCAATGGCAGATATCTGGGGTATAATCCTCGAGACAAAAATGTTCAGCATGTACAGATACATATCTGTTTTGACTCACCTGGATTTAGGCTTGTTACAGTACATTGCCCCCTATGGGCCAATCAGTACCATCCTTTGTTACGTTACCAGGACTATCTTTGTAGCTATTAGAAGAAATTTGATATCAATATCTAGGACTGAGTTATTGGACTGAGATGTGTGCAGTACCTGCTGCAGAAAGATTGGCAGCTGAGCTCTGAACTGTTCCTGCAGCTGTGGGTTTCCAGCAAACAAGGGGTTATTCATCAAAACCTGGTAGAGTGAGAGAAAGACAGTCGAGGTAATTTGTTATTTCATGCCAGACTATGCTGCTTACTCACTAGAATCGATGTTTTAAATTACATGTGTTTTAGCACCTTAGGAAAGATTTCAAGCAAATGTTGAAAAACAGAAATAAAAGTTGTGGAAAATCCCTGTCTTTCATGTCACTGCTTGTGCAGCACTCCAACTTTTACTGGTTTCCCGTGCAGTCAGCATAGTTTAATAAAAACAAATAAGTCAGAGGCACGTTGTTTACTCTTTCTTACAATTAGTTTCAAATGCAGGTGAGCTTAACAGACGGTACCCTCTGTTCTCTGCGAGTGTGCACTAAATAACTGTGCTTATTGGCCTCATGCACAACAGGCCTAGCCAGATCCCACTATTTACAAATCATACAAACCGAAGAGTTCAACATAATCAATCAAATCCATATGCGGTATGCAATCTGAATAACAGAAAGTTCTAGGACAGCATTTCAGGGTTTGTAATCTAATGTTTGTAATGTAATATGACAATAGATTTTTTCTCCTGTATGGTGGTGTCTACATACATGTGAATGTGTGTGTGTGTGTGTGTGCATACATGTTTCCACACTTTACCTGGGAGGCCAACTCTGGGTTTTGAGCCAGTGACTGCATCATACTGCGCATGTAGGGAGCAGACAGCATGTTCTGCATCAGCTGAGGGTTTTCTGAGATCTGCTGCAATAGACTCTGCATGCCCGGGCTGTTGAACATGCCTGCAACACACAGAAAAGTCACTTAATGCGTGTATATGTGTATACAAGTAAATATAATAACTGAACTGAATAACTTCAGTTTTGAAAAATCACGGCCTGCGCTGTCTTACCGTTGCCCAAACTGCCAGGATTTATGCCCAGAGGGTTGGACACACTGGGGTTGGTGCCCCCAGTGGTGCTAGTGCTTCCTGTGGTCCCCCCTCCACTCTCAGAGGGGTTAGAAGAATTTGGTGGGCCCCACGGATTGGGCAGGGGCTCCCGGTTCTCTGTCCGTGATGGCTGGGCACCAGACTCAGAGCTGCCACCTAGAGCTGAGAACGGGTTGCTACCAAACTACAGGGAAAGAGATGACACACATTTAGAAACAAAACAGAAGTCAAAACATACTGTAGTGGACCACAAGCATTGGCAAATAAAGCAATAACGAAAAATTATAGAATGTGTGAAAACAAATCCCAACATAGATTAATACAACACACACAAATAAAGATTTGATCAGTAAACATTCCTCCCAGCTACCTGTTCCCTGGCAGCACTGAACATGGGTTCCTGGATGTCTGTGTACATCCTCCGCAAGGCATTGTAACCTCCTGGGATGCTCTCCAAATTGCTCAGAGCCCGGTCCTGGTTCCGCATCATTTCCTGCATCATGGCGGGGTTCCTGGCCAGCTCCATGGTCTGGGAGGTGAGATAAAAGGGAAAGGAGGAAAGTTAGTTGAAGTTATTTTTAAAACAGAGCAGCAAAATGCTGAATTACGAGACCCAAATACAGTGGGAACCTATTGTAGTCATGCCTGTGCTAACTATATAAGTGCCCTTCAGCCCTCCTTATTTCCTTTACCTGTCTCATGAGCTCAGGGTTGTTGAGCATGTGGGAGATCTCAGGGTTGCGTTCCATCAGCTGTTGCATCTGAGGATTGGCCATGATCATCTGCCTCATCAGGTCTGGGTTGGACATCATGTTCTGCACCAGCGGGTTCTCCATGATCTGAGAAAGCATCTCTGGGTTGGACATGAGCTGCCTCTGCATTTGCTGCTGCAGTTCCATGAAGTTAGCCGAGCCCATGCCCAGTCCAGCCAGACTCGCCAAGTCACCAAAGCCAGCTGAGGGAGGCCAGATGGGTGGGTGATGATTAAACAAGTTATTTTTGTGGTGCTAAACAAATAAAGGGTGTTTGACGGTAAAATAGTGACACACAGATGGACTCACTCAGTATGTTGGGCGTCTGTGTGGGAGGTGGGGCAGAGCCAGTAGAGCCTGCTGTGGAGGAGGGGTTGGTGCCTGGACTAGAGGTGGATGTACTGCCTGCTTGAGCGGAGGCTGAGCTAGAGGCCGAGGTGCTACCACCATCTCCTGCCCTACAGGGTGAAATTTTAGGGGGAAATTCAGTAAATATACAAGCTAGTTTGTCTGGACTCTAACTGAGGTTAAACATAAATGCAGTTTAGTGAATTCCACACCAAGATTACATTGTAAGGGTAATAAGTCATTCTTACAGGTTGGGTAAAAAAACGTTCTGTTGAACCATCATGCTTTGTATAATAATTTAGCCTTACTTGTGTGCTGTCTTAATGACTAGGTGAACTGTCAGGCCATCTTTGATGCCATGTTGGCTGAGGCTGTCGCCGTCCTTCAAGATCTTCCCTGCAAAAATCAGAACCAACTGGTCCTGTTTGGCTTTGAACCGCCTCGAGATCTCTTCTTTGAACTATGAGAGATCCGAAGAAAAAAAAAAAAAAAAAAAAAAAAAAAAGAGGTGAGAAAGAAACCGGAAATTAAAAGGGTATTATTGAGAATGAGATGGTTACACTACAGGAGTGCTGCTCTAATCTGTTTCTGTTCTTTTGTAACCTTCAAGCCTTAAAGATCCAATTTAAAAGAAAGCCTTCTGTACTTCTCCTATTAGCAGTGGTCCCAACACTCTAAATCTGCCAAATCACTGTTAATCTTTGATTTCTGTGTGAATCATTATTCAAAAAGAAAATTATCTCATCCAGAAGGAACCTGCAGTATGGTTCCATCTTTAATCTTCACTGTAAATAAGACGTTTAACTCATCTTAACACTGAGCCCAAATAAACCACGTGTAGTGCTGGTATGGGCACGCAGGAACATTTTAATAATTAACAGTACATTGACAGAATAAGAATTTTATTAACTGAAAAGTATGAGACAGAACGTCATGGTGATCCCTGCCATGCTTAACCTAATGACAAAAGTAAAATTAGTGTTGTTTACATGCACAGGTCATCTGGTTGTGCTATGTCCAAAATTTATAGGATGAGAACTAAACTCTGCAGAGCTTTTTCTGCCTGAAGTATGCCTGATCATAAGATAGAAAAAAAGTATAATTTCTTCTATAAAGTCACTAAAATAAAAACTAATGAATCTCATACAGATTCTTATTTTTGTTCTAGCTGATGCATTTTTTTTCTTCAATTTCTTTTTGTTGCTGTTTATTTCGTGTACTGTCTGTACAGTTTGTATTTGTAATTTCTGCATGCTTTTTTTTTTTTTTAAATGTGTGCTTAGTTTGTGGTGCTTTCGAACTGTATCGAACTATACAGGGAGGTTTGTCTGTTATTTAGCCTACCCACTGATATAAATGGGGTGGACAAAATTATAAAAACACCTGTCAGTATTACACAATACGATTCAAAAGTGCCACAAACTATAGCCTCTAAAATGATCACACAGTTGAATTAACACCTCTCAGTTTCGACTCAAACTGAACATCACAACCTTCGTGAGGGGATAATTTACTGCACGACTGTTGCTTTAGACTATTACTTTTAGATAGGTGCACCTAATAAACCGGCAACTGAGTGTATATATAGCGTTCTTCTCAAAGACCACAGAATATTCTCATTACGTATAGCATATATAAAGCCTTGTGTAGATAAGGATGAAAACACATGCTTAGAAGTCTGAGATACAAGTCCAGTGTATTCTGAACCATCACACATACAACCAGACAAAAAGGTCTATCTAAGCCCGCAACGTATTGATAAAAGCTTGACAACACGAAAACCTATGCTACATTAACCATGATTTCATTCTGGCTCCGTGATTGCATTATGGTTTCAATGTAACACGTCTCCGGGCAAACAGCAGCTCTGAGAGTTCCGTATATTCCCAGGAAAGCTGAATGACTCAGTGGCAGCAGGGAGAATGTTCTAGAGTGAAAGCGGGCTTGGGTATCTTAAATCTGCTGAGCTGAGATGGGAAATAAGAGCAACTCGGCACATCACCCACCCAAACCCACTTCTTTGGTTGTATCAGGCCATTATCGCCGAGGCAAAAGCCCGAGCGGAGCCCGTCAGCTGACACTTGTTTGGCTACATAGTTAGCTGTCGTTGTCTCAGCTAACGCTAACTAACTAGCCGTTAGCCGGCTAGCCGGTTAGCCACTTCATATAATAACATGGTTATATCTCTCTACTGGATGTCAACAACGTTAATAACGAGGAACAAATGTTAACACAAGCAGTAATACTTTCACTCCAGGCAACCTCTTTAATTTCACACACTCTCAGTTAGCCGGTAACGGTGACGACAAATGCTAGCACGGCTAACTAGCTTCCTAGCTGAAGTTGTGGGCAGGGGCATGACGTTAGAGCACGCACCAGCCATCTCCGCGCCTGCCAAATCAACGAACCTGAGTGACAGAGGCATCCTCTGCGATGGCGATCTCTTCTTTGTCTTTCGGGGTTTTCACTGTGACCTTAATAATAGTTCCCTCCGAGGCTTCAGGTTTATTATTGTTGTTATTACCAGGATCTGCGGCGCCTTGATCAGCCATCTTTACTCCACCAATGGAACAGCTCGGGTCTGCCGTCAGCTTCCGGGTCATAAGAGGTCAAACCTCTTTCCAGAACGAATCTCACAAGTTCGCGTCTGCCTGATCGTCTCAAGTACAGCCCTGATAATATTTATATCCCCTGAATCTACAGCACTGATACAGGTTTATGTTGGGTTATGTTGATCATGTATCAAAAGGTGGTGGTTTTATCATTCAAAAGAAACAAGTAGATGGTTTCACATAACAGACATCCTGTGTCAAGGAAGTTGTTTGAACATTTATTCTCCATAACATCGACAACAAACAGGCTTTCTGAAAATGCTGCAAACAAGTGAGGGTCGTGCAAAAACAATTAGTCACTTAATCAATGATTAATTGTTTAAGTTATTTAACAAGCAAAAATTGCAAAATGTTTTGTTTCCAGATTCTCAAATGTGAGGATTTGCTGCTTGTCCCTATTTCAAATCATTGTAAACTCACATCTGTCACTGAATCTGAGGAGAAAGATTTTCAACAATTATCTTTTTAGGCTTTTAAGGTCATCATCACATCACAACATCATGAATTGTGGCAAGTATGATATCATTCTTAATTAATCAACACATTCATTATAATAACACTCTGTGGTAACCACACATACATACTGGGTCTCTATTATTGTGAATACATCTGAATATGCCTGACGGTCCCTAATGGTTAGGCTCCTTCCTAAGGGTTTAGGGGCAGTTCTGGAACGGATCAAACCTGCAACTGGCCAGAGGCTTGAGGGAGCCAAAAGCCGGTCTAATATTAGACACAGTGAGAACATGGAAATAATTATGTTAATCCAGCCTGTCTGACTGATGCTGACCTGTTCGGTAGTCATCCAGTGGCACTCCCACTCCTCTGTTGCCCCTGGCTTGGGCCAGAGGTGCCAGCAGCAGTTGTTTATGAGCATGCTTAGCCTTACATTGTGCTCACTTACATTTTACCTTGATCATTTCAAAGCATATTTAAATGCTCACCCGGAAGCTGCCCACTGAAACCACAGTCTAATCTGTTGGTGACTAAGCAGTAGAGTAGTTGGGGTGTAAGTGCCTTGCTCTCTCACTTCTGTAACCTTTAGGCCGTACTGCCTATAGTATCAGCCATTTCCCATTCGCTTTTTGACGCAGACTAAGGGACTGAAA
The DNA here is from genome assembly GCF_016859285.1 of Xiphias gladius. Lineage (NCBI taxonomy): Eukaryota > Metazoa > Chordata > Actinopteri > Istiophoriformes > Xiphiidae > Xiphias > Xiphias gladius. Next base: position 12,780,515 of record NC_053423.1, on the reverse strand, counting down.
CATCCCCTCGCTTACGCTCATGCATACACCCAAACACATGCAAATAAACAGAATATCCAACAAATATTACTCAAAATCCCTGACCTATGTTGTTACAAAAGTATAGTTAGATTTAAACTGTGGTAACTGTCTTAATTTTTAAATGTACATACTGTGTCATGGTTTGTATGTTAATGTTTTGTCTATTGAATACAAGGTTTGAAAAATGTCCTTTTTGTAAGAGTACGTGTGAGAGAGCAAGCATGCATATGGATTTTTTTTGCATGTTTTCCTGTGAGTCACATTAGTTGCCTAAAATTTGCCCTTTCTAAATATTTATCCCAATATAGTCTGTAAGGTAGAACTCAAAATATAAAAACATAAATTATGTTTGATTTTAGTTAAGACAGTCCTATAGGGGGGGAGGAAGAGACACCATCTGTATAGAGCGCTCCCTCTATATGTGTCCCTCCATGAATGACTCAGTGTGTAAGCACTGAAAGAAAAATGTCTGTTTCAGCATGTTTCATTGACACAGACAGTCCTGCATGCCTATGCATATCCCCAGTTCTAGAGCACACCATTTAAAAACAAACAAAACCCAAAAAAGAAACATGGACCACCACCCTTTTTCCAAGGCCCCATACCCACATAGTCACACACACTCAAATATACAGAGTCACATGCACTGCGGCTCCTGTAGCGTCTCATTCAAGTGCATCCCACACAGGGAGACTGATGGCTGCAAAAGATTTTGCTTTCATCGACAGAAAAAATGAGGGGACAACTTTTTGGTAGTAGTATTGTCTGTGACTCTCTCTCTTTCCCACCGAGTGAGCAACAGCTCTCTCTCTTTGCCCCTCCACCTCTACCTCTGGAAGGTGGGCAGTAGAGAGGGTGCATTTCCAGAAACAAGGTAAGGGATCAATTTTCATGGTGGTTTTTGTGTGCGTATCCGAGAGCAATACATTTACATTTATGATGACTGTGATTGGATAGAGGCTGGCAGAATCAGATAAAACCTCATTACCGCTGAACAAACACTGCTGTGACAAGTGGATCTGGAGGGGGAGCCAAAACAAACTACATCATCACAAAGAAAAGCTTTTACTGTGGTTGTACTTTACTCTTGTTCAACTCATAGTGATGTTTCCACTAAAGAAGAGGTAAATATGTTTGATAAAAAGTTTGAAGAAATCCACTCTGCTTCATTTTTTAATTGGAGAGTATGTTACTTCTAAATCAAGTGGTTAAAGCAGCTGTTAATATGCTTGTTACATGTTCATATACAGAGTAATATTATACATACAATATAATTATATTGTATTTTCAGTTTGGATGTTTGTTTCATATGTTGCTGGTTTTCCTTATTGTGGGGAGGCTTTCTCATTGGCTGGCACCATATGTGGTTTTCAAACAGAGCTCCAGGTGGACAAACAAATATTCGATGTGCCGACTGGATTCATCACCATGACCCCCTTTTTCCAGATCCTTTGTGAAGTTCTGGCAGAGTTTGTAGGAGTATTGTTGCATTTTTTTTAGATACCTAGCATTATATCATTGCAAAGTGCCACAACAGGAACATATTTTAATTAATACTGTGTGTTTTAGCGGTTATATATTCAATTTCTTCAGTTGTAGCTCTTGAGACAATTTGTCAATTGTGACCTCACAAACTACATACACTGTGTGCACATGTATATGTAGTGCATGAATAGCAAGAACTATGATTTAAAACATCAGTAGTACACTAAATGTAATTACTTTTCCTACAGTTGCTCTGCAGCAGCCCCCTTATCTCAGCTCAAGATGTATAGCTTCATGGGAGGGGGCCTGTTCTGCGCTATTGTGGGCAATATCCTGTTGGTGGTCTCCACTGTAACTGACTACTGGATGCAGTACCGTCTCTCTGGAAACTATGCCCACCAGGGTCTGTGGAGGTACTGCATGTCCAACAAGTGCTACATGCAGACTGATAGCATAGGTAAGACATTCAGAGGGGCTTTTTTTTTTTCTTTTTTTTTCAAATTCCTGTGGGACAGCCAAGATAACAGCTGATATGAATCGAAAGCCTTCAGGGTTGTGTTTCTATCAGGGGAGAGGGTTGCTTTATTTTCACCTTGACTTTGCTTTATTGTTGCATGACTGCAAAGGCTCAGGCTTGACAATCTTGACAAGACTTTGAACCCCTGCCTGCCATTTCACTTTCAAGTGCCTGTATAGTTCACCATCAAATAAAGCAAGAGACAAGCCATGCCTTCTCTTGAAAGTGTGCCATCTTGTACCATGTACTGCCTCATCTTGTGCTTTTATTTCGATTCAACAATTGGCTTGTGTATGCAAAGAGCGAAAAGTTCTCAGAATTATGGAAGGGGCAAACAGTTAATTTGCTTATTTAGTGGCAAAATAATGTATATCTGGAGTGATACTAACAGAGATACTAACATTTCCATTCATTTCCATAAATTTACACTTTAAAAAGCAAATATCACTGACAGTAAAAATGATCTTGACAGGTGTCATGTCAGTATTAATCAAGGATGATTGTATGTTAGTAAAAACATTTTTTAAAGATGACATAATTGAGGATTTCTACCTGTTTCCTTCCAGCTTACTGGAACGCCACCAGGGCTTTCATGATCCTCTCAGGGATGTCGTGCTTTGCAGGCATCATTGCCGGCATCATGTCCTTTGCACACTTCTCCTCCTTTGAAAGGTTCAACCGCTCCTTTGCTGCAGGAATCATGTTTTTCGTCTCCAGTGAGTTGTCTTCCATCTGACCTGACCCACACATACAGTTACACATACCTGAAGTATAACTGACATGTACATTCCGCCATCCCTGTCAGCTTTCTTTGTTCTGCTGGGTATGGCCATCTATACTGGAGTGACAGTCAACTTCCTTGGAAGGCGCTTCGGTGACTGGCGCTTCTCCTGGTCCTACATACTTGGCTTGGTCGCCATGCTTATGACCTTTTTTGCAGGTGAGGAAGGACAAAGGCCACTTTTTTTGACATGTATTTTGAGAGACTCTTTAGTTCTCTTGATACAGTATGAATGAAAATTTAATATATAAATCCTAAGAGAATTAAAGCAGGAATTTAAAATAAATATGCTTGAAAGGGGACCTACTGAATGTAATTTTATTATCATACAAACTTTACATCACCAATCACAGTGCCTCTGTCTGTTACAGGTATTTTCTACATATGTGCCTACAGAATGTGTGAATGCAGGAGGGGAACTGGCTCACGCTAGAGGGAGACAAACAGCTTGTTTTTTTTAAAAAAAAAAACAACAACAGAGGACAATATCACTCTGAACAGAAGGAAAGCAGTATTCACCGAGGCAGTTTTGAATGATCTACTGAAGAGATGATGTCTTATACTCCTGGAGTCCTTTGACGGTCTGCTTAACATGTTTTTCTACAACTCACATTCTTGCAAATATGGATTTTTTTGGGAATATTCATGATGACAGTACAGAGAAAAAACAAACTTAATTAAACCAATCATGTGTCTAATTATTGTAAAGTGATGTTGGTGTTATTTAACTTTCTTTATCAGGTTTTTTTTTTTTTTTTAATCTTACTGTAATTTGACACATTCAATAAAGTCGGTCCTCAAATGTTAGTGTGATTTTTGCAGCTGTACTGACAGGCCAACAGAAGATGGCAGCAATAAAGCACCCCACTGGAAGTACAGAAGGACAGCGCGTAGATTTGATGAAGGATATGGGCATGGCATTAACAACTGAATCAGGTTAAATATCTGACAAAAGTGCAAGATGCCAAGAAACATTTATCATTTTTCTACAGCTACAGTCCTCTAATTCTTTTTAATGGAGCAAAGTCACAGATAACTGGAACAATGGTTCCTCTCAGGAAACGCTTTATAGAAGAAGGTGAAATATGTTTTGGGAAGGGGATGCAATATGGAAATATTACTTTACACAGCAGAGAGCAATACATCAAAGGTATACAGTACATATGTTTGTCTCAGGATTCCCCCTGAAGCTATGTGTTTTGGCCGTGCTTCAGTACATCTGACAAAGTTCCCCCAAAACTAATAGTATGTTCTTTATTAGGTTGTTGTTTATGAGAAAGGGCTTCGGCTTCCAGACTCCCAGCATGATCTTCCACAACATGTTTGTTGACATCTCCTGAGTATGGACAGCACATGGAAAAGTGGTAGGAGGCTTTGTGTGTGTGTGTGTGTGTGTGTGTGTGTGTGTGTGTGTGTGTGTGTGTGTGTGTGTGTGTGTGTGTGGTAATGTGTGTGTGTGTTTGTCTGTCTGTCACAGGCAAGTTTTGGGGACAAATTCCTATGTAAGACCAGTTAATTGGGGATGGCTTTTCTAATTGGGGACAAAATCCGTGTCGCCAATTGGGAAAAAGCCGATTTTTGGGTCAGTGGTTAAGGTTAGGGTTCGGTTAAGGTTGGGGATAGGCAAGTAGAGTTCATGGTCAGGGTTAGGGTAAGTCGCCAGGATATGAATGCAGGTCTATGTAATGTCCCCAAAAGTGACCACGGTCATGTGTGTGTGTGTGTGTGTGTGTGTGTGTGTGTGTGTGTGTGTGTGTGTGTGTGTGTGTGTGTGTGTACGTGTGGAACAGGCTACAAACAGCAGAACAGGACCTGAGAAGATGATCATGTTTCTGGACCAGGGAACCAGGGTGGGGTCTCCAGCCACTGATTGTTCCACCTCCTCTGTCTTAATAACTGCTTCCTCCTTTTTCTTGGTACGCGTCCATTCCTCACAAACAGCTGGGAGGAAGAGAACAGTACCTGCTGAGGTAATGAATATCTTGGCTACTTGGTGATGCAGACACAATGAGACAAATGTAAACTGGACAGATCCCTTGATCCAAGTTTCCCACACCCTAACCCTAACCGTCCTTGTGGCTGCTGTGAAGAGATAAGCTCTTGTAATATTGTGTTCTTTTCTCCAGATTCTTTCACAGCGCACTCTAAAGCTTTCACTGAGGCCAGATCCTAATAACATGTGTCATGACTTGACAAATTTTCACATTTTACCGAATCAACTAAATGATTAGTTGATATTAGTTATAGTTTTATAACCCTGGGGTCTCAAAAATTGAGGAGAAGACTGTGGTGGTTATTTTATTTATCACTTCACATATGCATTGAGTAAATTGTGGTATTATCCCAATATTTTTAACACAATGAGTAATTTGTATGAGTGCATTTTTGTGAAGCATTATAGTAAAAGATTGAGATTGAGTAAAAGTATTAGTTTCCAGGTTAAAGTCCTGGTCTTCATCAGTTGATAAAATCACATTGCAAAGATATCTTCAAAAGTACTGGAAAATATTTTAAGCCCTCAAATATTATTTTGCCCAAAATAAGGGAAGGAAATTCCCAGTCATGTATTTTAATTGCAGTATGTTTTACCTCAAAACATAATGTAATTTACATAACAAACATAGTAGTTCAATTTTGACACATTTTGAAAGAAATCTAACCAAGAAAAAGAGAGAAAATATGAGAATGTTATTTTAAACCAACAGCTTTATTCATGTGTTACCTACAGAAATGTCTACTCAAAGTTGAAGTGTAACTTAAATTGAGCTCTGCATATACTCAGACCTCATTAAAAAGTTTAATAGATGAGTGATTCGATGCAGGAATGCAAGGTTAAGGTCACCTTTCCAAGGCGGACCCAACAGGTCTGTTCACCCCTCTATTAGCCAAAGTGTTTGTTGGACATGCTGTCAGTGGGAACACCTGGTAGTTTTCACTGGCACAACCTGTTGATGTATGTAGCAATTTGCTTAATATGGCTAATTTCAAAGACCTGCAATTTCTCTCACTTCAAACAGGAGGGTGCCCTCTATCCAGCTTAAAACACTGTCCATATCTGAGGCAGATGTTCAACCAGGTGTTTATTTGGTACACAGAGGCACAGACATGCAAAACACTCAGACACACAGACAAATCAAAGCAGAATTAAGGGGGCGGGAGTGGTGGAAATTGTATTTTATCAAATATTGATAGCTTAGAGTGGAAATGAGACTCTTTAAGGAATTTGATTATTTAATTGAATCAGTTTTGGAGAATTCATTTTTTGACACATTTTAAAAGAAATCTAGCTGACAGGAAAACACACACATACAAAATAGAGCAAGAATTTTATGTGGGCTCTTATTGTTATGAGCAAAAATTTCTGCACAAGCAAACAGACACTATAAGTGTAGCTGTCACTGGTGTGTTTGTCTGAGATGTGTGTTTGTATATGGTTCTATCTATGAATGAATACATTCATAGATAGAAATGATGAAGTTATCATTGTGCTATGCATACTGTACAACTATGCCCTTCCTGCATGAACTTACAAGACACCACAAATTCATAAAAGCCAGTTACAAAGTGCTTTGCATACATTTCCAATCTACAAAAAAAGTTCAAATGTATTAAAAACCAACTTGAACATCTTTTGGGATCCAATCTTCAGACCTTCACTATCTCCTGCAAAATTCACAAATCAAATCAAATTTACTAAACTACAAAATGTACTCACAGCAGAGTGCATACATCCACCAAGGCCAGTGTCAAACAACATACACCAGACTCCAGGGGAAAAAAAAATTTATGTTAAATGATCTGGATCTGCTCCAAAATTTAATGGGTTCTTCCCTGGCCCATGCCCCATCCCTCCACCAAGCATAATCCTGGTTACAAACAAACAAACAAACAAACAAACAAACAAACAATCAAACAAACAGACAGACATGGGTGATCAAATATCCTCCCTGGCTGAGGTAATAATACTGGTGAAATTATTGTAAATACTATTTAAATAGTCCATTGGATTCTAGTCAAGCAAGATATAAAATGTGATTCGGATCCAAACTTTAGTTTGATTTGTATGTACTGTATGTCCTTAATTACCTCTGCCAAGGAGGCTATGTAATCACCTGTGTCAAACAAATCAGCCAACAGACACGGGTGATTACATAACCTTCTTGGCAGAGGTAATTAAGGACACACAGTATATACAAATCAAACTAAGGATAAGGATAATACTAAGGATATTTGATCACCCGGTTCTGTCTGTTTGTTTGATTGTCTGTTTGTTTGTTTGTTTGTTTGTCAGCAGGATTATGCAAAAACTACCGAACTGATTTGCACTGAACTTGGTGGAGGGATGGGGCATGGGCCAGGGAATAGTATCTGCAATAATTTCACCAGTATTATTACCTTCACCAGGGAGGATATTTGATCACCCATGATCTGTCTGTTTATTTGTTGGTTGGTTTGCAGGATTTCAGCAGGATTAAGCGTTGAACTTGGTGAAGGGATGGGGCATGGGCCATGGAAGAACCCATTAAATTTTGGGGCAGATCCGGATCATTTATTATGAATTTGAATTTTTTCCTATGAAGTCTGGTGTATGTTGTTTGACATTGGCCTTGGCGGAGGTGTGCACTCTAATGAACGCATTTTATAGTTTTTAATTCTAATTTAAGTTCATTGTGTGACATATACATATAGCCTACTGTATGTATTTATGATAGATTATGCACACTCTTTGGCCTGGTCTTCCACTGACTGATGGTCAGAGTTATTGCGCTTAGTGATGGAAGATTACGCTGACACAGCAGGACCTTAGAAAAACTGTCCTCATCCAACCCGACCACGTCCTATGGGGCTTCTCCCTGAACACCCTGCAACCGGTCTCTCCCATTGTGGCACACTGATCCCAAATGTTCCTAAAAATCACAAATCTTCTCTACCATCTAATCTACATACTATAACAGGCATTTTTCCTGATAATCTCACCCTCTTTCAGTGCAAGATACAACACAAGCTATCATTTATCAATGAGACAGTGTGGTTTTGGAAAGACTTTATTGTGCTGCACAAGTGAACACTAATGTGGTATTGCATTTAGTGCACACAATACAGGAGACAGAGAGATAATAAAACATTGCACAGGAAAACAAAGAAGAATAAAAGTATATAATTTAAACATCTTGTCATAAATAAAGTCTACACATCAGTGACTATGAAGTGGTTCATTTTACATAAAATACACAACTTCTGAGTGGATGTGTGCTGCAACTCCTGGGGGTTTTTAAAGGAGAGGTTGTGTAGTTGGAGAAAAACTTAAGGTAAAATCAGCTCCTATGGAATAGATATGGATTTTTCAGAGAATCTTTAGTAATATAGGTGTTATTGGTCCCGTCTGAACCTTTATATAAAAATAATCATAAATAACATGGCACAAATGTTGTTCATTAACATTTTCTTGAGAATGTTTTAAGAGGATTCTTTTTACACTTCTTCCTTTATATATACTTATTGTCGTATATAGCATTTAGGTCCAAGCTAACAATGAACCTGAATGATCATTAATCCAACATAATGTAAGCAAAATAAACACACACACTGACAACAAGATGTCTCTGCACAATGGAAACAAAATGATTCCAGCTTTGGTCAGATTCCACAACTTTCTTCTGCATGAAAAAACTTTTTTTCAGGCCCTCATACACACCAGTTACGCTGCCTGTAACTATGCTTCCCTTTGTCAGAAGCATCTGAATGCTAAGATGATTTTAGCCAACAGACTTAAAATGGGGCTAGGATCATCTTAGACCTAAGGTGCATTAAGGGAACACGGCCCTGGTTTGTCCTACAAATACAGAACTCATTCATCTAACATTGATGCTGCTCTTGAGCAGGGAGGTCATGAATTATCTTGTATAAATTAATGTTAAAGGATTCCCTACTTCACTGGGCAAATTTCTGCAAACTTCTGCCAGTGAGGACTGCAACACAGTAATATAAACCAATCTAGTAACTAAAGTTTTATCCACTGATCTTTTTCTCTCTTGTAAAGGAACTCTAGCAACATGTCCACAGATAAAAAATATAGATTTGAAGAATCTCCTTCTCAGGCCAGAGAGGTCAGTTTCACATTGTTTTCTGTGTATAGTCTTTTATTGTAAACCTCTTGTGCTTCTCATGTTGATGGGCTGCTCTTGATCCTTCCCTGCCTTTGCTTATTTCAAAATGAAAGCAAAGATTCAGTACATTGCATGAGAAATATTCAACAACTGCTAATCCATTTATAGCCCCTCCACCACATTGCACATTGCATGTCCATCTGGACATTTCTCTTTGCTTTTATTTTTAGCTACCTATCCATGCCTGAAGGAGACAACACAAGGACCTTAAAGATCAGAAGACCTGATGATGTAGAAATGAAAAAGCCTTTTGAAGTTACAGATGAAGCACACCAGGATGTAATTTAAGGTAAGTGGTAATAATACACCTTGTTTTCCTTTTTCAAGTGAGGCTGTGCTCTAAGAAGATCTGAAAATCCCTCAATCAGCCTGCAATCAGTTGAAATGAAGACATCACAAAGTGCTGTGACACTGCAGCAAACAGAAGCAAAGGGCTAAGTTGGAACAAATTTCCGGCAGAACACAATAGAAATAAAAAAATAAAAATGAGGAAATAAACAGGCGAAACGGCTTATCTGCAACCTGTGTGATTTGAACTGGTGTTTCATCATTAGTTGGAGGTTGCTTTACATGTTTATTAAATGTGAATTGCATCAAACTAAAGACGAATACTGTAGCGCAGCAGTGACCCCCCCATCCTCCTCGCTGTGATCAAACAGTTACAGCTATATAGAAGCAGTAAAGCAACTGTGTGATGAGTGTGTTATGAAAGTTACTACATACAGTACATCTTAAAACAAGTAGTAAAATAAAATTTTAAAGTATAACTGTAACAAAAAAATAACATCTTTAGCGAAAATTGTAACAGTGTACACAGAACAGAGCTAATTCAGACTACTATACACAAACACCTTCTTTCGCAGTGGTCAAAACAACTCTGTTTCTTTACGTTTTCAATTTTTTAACCTCTTTAACGCATCAGTGTTTTTATTTTTTAAATGAGAGGTTGGGTTCAGGAATGGCAGCATGGCTTTTTTTTTTTTTTTACATCTTTCTCATTGTTCATGTTTATTCTTTTTCATCTAGCTTGCCTGAAAATAACTTATTTCACCTGCAGCCAAGAACAGATGATACATGTTTATCTACTGACACTACTTCCCAGGATAAACATGTGTTACAAGGCCAGGATTTAGCCAGTTTCTTTATTTCCCCACAGTGCTTAAAAAATCAAAGCGTAATTGATTCTTTCTAATTGGTCATGGTCAGTGGCATTGTAAATTCTCCTAAAATCCCAAATCAGAGTTTTTTTGTAATCTTATACGCCAAACCGCCTAATGTTTCCAGTGTTAGATTCTATGTTTTTACTGGAATGTGTGAGAAACTCTACTGCCTGCAGCTACTAACTCTATACAAGTGTGTCCTCTCTAAAACCGAGGGAACGAGCCAAACTGTGACTGTGAATAGCTGACAGGTCAATGTCAGTAAGGTCATCTATGATATATTATCATGTTACACTGTTAAGCTGGGTGTGTCTCTCTGAAAGGGTCTGATGTCTAAGAATCTGGCTCTCAGATTTCCTCTTTTCCAAGCTGTCCCTCTGAAATTGGGTCCATCTGGATTATAGATTTAGAGCTAGAGAAGACAAAAGGTTCAGGTTGACACATGAAAGCATAAAAAGATCAGATTGAGCTTCTCCTTCTGTCATCAGCCAACTTGACATAAACATGTTTCACCAGATATTACGATGAGGATTCTGGGAAGTGTGGTCTTTGGAACAGTCGGTACCTGAGGTGCTTAATTGCAAGGCAACATAAAAGAACTTTAGCTTAGTTTTTCTTTGTTTTTGGTGCCATAAACCTTGAGTTACAGGAGAAATGGGAAAGGTTTTTGTCTTAAAGATGGAGAAGAAGAGGGGTTGTACTGATCCCCAGAGTGAAGTAAGGGGTAATAGGAGAAGGTTCAGGGGCTCTGGGGTTGATTTTGTGGCTGTCCCAGCCAGCTTGGTGGACAAGGGGAAGTGATGAAGTTCAAAGACTCTTGATGTGGTTCTCCTCTGGGATAACACCTCACTATAGGTGGGATAAAAACAAAGGTCTTGATGGGGTTTTAACTTCTGTGGTGTCTCTAAATGTGTCGACGACGATGGTGGTGATGATGGTTGTGCATGTCCTCCATCGTGATCCTGCCCCACACTCCGATCACAAATGCTTCAATCTCACATTCATTGTCCCCGCGAGCGATGCGGAAGTAGCCGTTCTCTCCCCAGTTCTTCCCCCAGGAGTTGGCAGCAATCTGGAAAGGAAAATTTTTACACAGATTTTAAAAGATGAGACTGGTTTGAATACAAGAAAATGCATATAACTGGTTATATTTATGCACTTTTGGCAAAAAAAACAGAACTTACAACTCTGTCAATAAAATTTTTATTTTGCTACATAAAAAAGTACAATGCAAATCTTTCACTTTTTTAAAAATAATAAGAGCAAATTTGAAAGAATCGTTTGACCATTTGGTCAAGAAAGATTTATATGTATTTATAACACCTAACTTACCCAATATTTTCTTGATTTCCCATCAAAGTTTCTCTCCTCTCCCCACCTGTTGCATATATCAGAGAGGATGGTTACTCAATGTGCATGAGAGTGAAGAGCCAAACAACAGGAAAACAAGATATCCTCAAATATGGCATTCAAATCAGCTGTGTCAGAGGTGCACAGCTATTTTAAAGTATGGAGGATTTCCAACAAACATGCATTTCTGATGTAAACATTTCTCAGGAATGTGGTCACATGGACATACTTGGCATTATTAATAAAGAAAAGCAGGAAGAGGTATAAGTTGTGTTCAAGTTGGAAAAGAAAAGAAATGTTTCATCTTGTTAACAACATCCTGAAAACAGAGTATTTATGGCTGGACACCGCCTAGTTCCACTCCTACATCATTCCAATCCAAAGAACACGGAATTCCCCTTTTCCGCTGCTATTTCCATACTCTGCACATTGAAACGGGAAGGACAGGGTTGGTTACTAGGAAGTGAACACCACCTCAGTCCCGTCAATGTACAGACAGCAGACAACAAAACTAACGATGAAAAACACACAAATATACATGTGTCACTCTGAAGTTAGAGGTTTATCTTTACCCTTCTCCCTTGCCAGGAGCTTTGTCCTCAGAAGACCTTGGCAAAGGCCCATAAATTCCCATCAAGCCTTGCACTTTTGTCTTAGCTTAGCAGCTGCCAACTTTTAGTCGCCTGCCGTTTCTGCTTGTCATGATCAAAACATTCTCCCAAAGCCAATTCCCATCCTGTTTTTGCACTCCAGGCCTTTCGTTTCCCAAGAGACTCCCAGTGCCCAATGGCTTGTTATCTTTTATAAGGGAAAGGAATGCTGGGAAATAGAGTGGCTGGTCTCCGACTCTGCCAACTCAGTAGCCTGCCACCACAACACTGGCAGATAGTGCCAACCTTCTATCAGCAAGAGACTTTATTAGCCCAGTGTTCCCCTGACTGGAGTCAGATGTCACATTGACAAGGAGCAGACACATGTAAAACAGCTGTGTAAACAACAGATGCCAACTACAATCTTAAATAGACCAGAGGGATGGGATTTGTGTTTGCGGATAAGGGCACATACACACCTGTATATGTGTGTGCGATGATCCCATATGCATGCCTGCCTGCCTGCATATTTATTGGTATGGACAGAGCCAGACAGAATCGGACCACTGCTGATCTCTTATCTGGCCTCCAATCAGCTCACTTGCTCAGTCGGGGACAATGATGGGCATACCGCTGTGCCCATGTGCCCCGCCCTTCCCCAACGCCCCTCAGCTCAGCCCACTCCTGACCTCTTCTCCGGGGGACTGATCCCCCTCTCTCTGTCCGGTGCAGTCAGGATCAGCAGCCCAGACAATGCCCTTTCCACCACAGTGGACCTCAATGCTCTTTCCACAAACTTTCCCAGGCCCTGGGCTTAAAGGAACGCACCGCTATGGGATTTGGCCTATGTAAACACACTGATGCTTGTGGCTGGCAGGTTGGAGCTCAAAACACTATGTTCACCCCCTCCTCTCCTCACTCCATCCGTCCCTAAACCCGTGTTGCTGGTATGTCCACCCGCGCAGTGAGTGGTGAGGAATCACAGTGTCAGTAGAAGGAGCAAAAGGGCAGAAGGCTTTTGGGAAAACTGAGAATCCTCCTCCTAAGCATCATCTCACGCCCTGCATACCTCCACAGTTTATTGAAAAAGTGAGGGTGTAGAGATGTAATTACAGCCCACAGAGTGTGATCCTGATACAAGCATGGTGAGTATACCTTGTGCATCCACAGTTTTCCATCAAGTTATTTCAGAACAGCGTGTGCTCCTGAGGTATGTGATTTAAGCAATCTAAGTACAGGTTGGAGGATGAAGGCTTGAATGTTTAATCAGACACATGCCTATACATTACATAGGATGTCATAAATAGAAATGTTATAAAATACACATGGAAGACACGCATGCGAAAAGGGACAAAGCTGAGGATCCCTTGTAAATGTGCTGTATTTTGTCTTCATCTACGGCCAATCAGATAAAAGCAGAGAGACGGCTTTTATCATAGTGCTGAACTCCCTTATTCTTTATCCCTTAAAACTGTTTTTCAAGTTGGAGACGCTGAGGTACTGAGGTACAGTCAAATGCTCACAAACACACATTCCTTAGTCCCCATAATAGACCCATTACGTGGTAGCTGTTCATTTCTCCAATTTGGAAAGTGAGACTAGTGAGCAGCAATGTATCCTTGTCACAACATACACACTACAAAACCAGCTGGATGACTGATAGAGAAGAGACTTGTCATATATTTACAAGTAAAGAGGATGTTTATGACTTTTTACAGGTCAGAGCCTCTCCTGGCCTCTCACCGCCCTCCAAAAAACACAAAAAAAAAGCAGCAAACAACAACTTGTCTGTCTAGGGATAGCCTAAATGAAAAGGAGAGTATTTTGGCTTGGATTTGGAGAAGAGAATAAAAGAGGAAGTGGTACGGTCAGTGATTCAGACAGCGAGGTGAGGAGTGATGATGGAGACTCCACAGAGCGAGAAGAAATGTGGCCGGAACGTGAGGAAGACAGGGGGAGTAAAGAGAGATAGAGGGTGGGGGCAGGTAATCCAGGTGTGTCAGCCGTCTGCCCGCCTGCATATTTGTGGTCGCCGTAGTTACTAGATAGAAGAGGCTGGGGCAGACGGCAGAGTGGAGCCAAGGTGTGTCTCCAAGAGCAACAGACTAGGAGGGAAGCTTTTCCACACGTACCCTCTTGGCAGTGTATAAACACATGTGCAAGTGAGGCTTTGAACCAGGCCTAATAACAGGAGCGGCTCAATTAAAACCTTATTCATCCTTAATAAACAATTTTTTTTGCTGAGATCTGTTGAGCATGTAGCTACAGTGAAACCAGACACATGATGACTTGGATTGGGAGGAGAGGAAGCAAATGTTTTTGTCCAGAGAATGTAAAGTTTGTGTTAAATAGCACATGGTTTTCCTGTTGATAACTCAGAATGAACAAAAGCTTACATCATCGAACACAAAAATAAAATCCCAGCACAATCTCAAAACCCAGTGCGTTTATGTTGAGTCTAATCAGGTTTGTGCAAAGAGCAAATCCTGTACGTAAAGATATGATTAATATGTGGCTGGTTAACAAAACAGGGCAAAAAAGCCTTGATATTAAATGTTTTTGTACTGTTACCCTATATTTTAACTTACCCAGTGATCCTGACTGAGTGTGTGCCATGTTTGCGGTATTGTGGCGATTTGGGGAAGCTGACGTCAGTGTGTTTGTAGATCCCACTCTTATAGACAAAGAAGTCCTCATGGACCTCCATAATAGCTGTAAGAACAAACACGCAGGGAGAATTAGTAGGCAAGTAGGCGGATATAACTTGCACACACGCACAAAAACACACACACGCACACGAACACACACACACACACACACACACACACACACACACACACACACACACACACACACACACACACACTATATTCATGGGGACCCATCTCTGACATATCTCATTCCCTGGCTCCTCTCTAACCTTAACCATCACAACTAAATGACAAACACCAACCCTAAACCTAAACCTAATTCTAACCTGAACCCTAAAACCAAGTTTTAACCCTCAAACAGTCATTCAAAAACGTGGGGTCCAGCATTTTGGTCCCCAAAAAGCTGTCAGAACCCACAAGTATGGTGGCTCCGATTTTTACGACCCCACAAATATAGTAAAACAAGCCAACAAACACACAAATAAACACAATATGACTGCTGAATCTATTATGGAAGGGAAAGAAAAAAATCTAACTCAAACCTCAATTAATCTAAAAGTAATTACCTAATTTGAACAAACAAATTCTAATTTCCCCCCAGAGTCACACACACCCAGACATCAGAGAGGGCAGCTTGTGTGTGTGTGTGTGTGTGTGTGTGTGTGTGTGTGTGTGTGTGTGTGTGTGTGTGTGTGTGTGTGTGTGTGTGTGTGTGTGTGTGTGTGTGAGCTGCACAGCTGAACTCCATGTGACTTTCCTATTCCAGCTCAATGGAATAACTGTCCGGATGTACAGCTCAGAAATTCCCTGTTTTGGAGATCTACCGCCTCTAAATCCAGCGTTCCCTAGCTGAGAACATTATGTGGACCTCCACTCTTATCAGACTCTCACAATGCACTCACACACACATACACACACACACACACACACACACACACACACACACCTCTATGCCTTTGTTATGGAGGGAAACTCAAAGACAAAAAGGAAACTTGACATGAAGCCAATTAGTCTTCCTGGACTGCTAAAAACAATAAAACAAGAAGCTGGCACAGGCTCATAGAGAACCATAGAGGACACACACAAACACACAAACAAACACACCCGTACAAGTGACTCCTCCTGACACGCGCACCATTTTTGACCAGGTAACTGAGGTCAAAGTTGGAACCCCGGAAAAAAACCATCAGGGTGACATGGTCAAACATGACATCATCCTCTGTCATATACCCAACACGAGGCTTCAAGGTCCACATGTTTGGATTTGTGTGTCCCTCGGGAGCAAAGTAACACTCAAATATGATTTACAAGTATAGTTAAGAAGAATGAACACACAAAAAGGCATCACCTTACCTTGCACAGGGCCATTATCCATAATCTCCTTCATAATCTCTTTTTCCTGAGAGAGAAGATAGAGGGAACGATTTATAGGCAGAGGAGAGAGAGAGATGGACGGGAAGATCATTACATGTCCGTGAAATGGGGAGGATGAAAACAACCCCCCTGGATGTTAAAAGTCAGATAACAAGATTGAGTTCAGCAGAGCCCTCTGGCCTTAATGCCTGGCTTATTGACTTCACAGGCTATCAGGAGACAGAAACAACAGGCTGTAATGATTTTGAGAAGCATTAGCTGTCACTTAGCACTGATGGTTGCTACAGCTCAGTGGATGACTTTGAATTGGAGGCGATACACATAGCTCCATGCAGAGACAGCCTCTGGAAACAGTTTAAGTAAATGTTGCACAATACTTTGCGCTAATAAGGAAGGGCAGAGGTGCCCTCTCCATGAAGTGGACTAGAGGAAGATTTTTTTTTTTTTAAATTTACATCATCCAGCTTTTTAACTTTGAAATAACTTTACAAACTCTTATGTAAAGTTGTGCTTTTTAACATCAGTAACCAAAAACAGTTTATACAGACATATAGAAAGAATCGAGTAATTTGATATTAGAAGGTAAAAACAGAAATCTAATTCATGATACACTTTTGGGTCTTGAAATGATAGTAGATGATGATTATAGATGATGATATCCAAAGTGCTGTCTGTAAATTTGTATAATTCACTAACTGCCATGTTCTAATCTAACAGATTAGAATAGATTACTTTGCAATTCTGTATTATATTTCAATCAACCTTCTCAATACTGATTCCAACTGCCTGCACCATGAAAGCTGGCAAACATACAGGTACAAATACAACTTTGTGGCCTTAGTGGAGAGTGCTGTCAAGCACTAAACCTTTTACTTACCCATGTTCACTCACAAGGGAGTTATGTATGCACAAAGAAAGTGTGCAAAAACACATAAAACACGTGAGGGAGATTATGTCTACTGTAGCACAAGGAAGTTCCAAAGACTGTACAGCGATCTTATTAAAGCTGCATGCTTATTGGAGATTTAAGAGCAGGTCAGGTGTGTTGAACTGATGTTGTGTAGAACAGCTGTACGTGATGGTGTGAGAGAATACCAGTGAGTAGATGTTTATGCATGCATTTGTGCATCATGTATCTGTCTTCGCATGGGTTGCGTTCTGTTTTTGCACAGTGCTTACATTGGATGAGAGCCTGTAGGGAGGTGTGGATTGGTAGATGTCGTTGTGGTAGTTGTGTGTGTTGGGGCAGCGCTGCGTGGCCTGCCTCTTCCCTCGGCCAATCGAGCGGCTTTGCATCATACAGCGGCCAACCTCCGCCGGTGTTTGCTGCGGGGATCGGTATGGGTAACAGTCTTCTGTCACCACTCTGTGAGGGGAGAGGGGAGATGGAAGATGTGAAAAAAGTTGTCATCAAGTAATCACCACAACTTATTTGCGTACAATTATGCTCCCTTTTGCTTGTAGTTTGTTCATGAGGAAGTGCTTACCCTCGACGCCTAAGGTACCACCAAGCTCCATCGATGCGTCCCCCGGCACAGCCCCCCTGGTTGCGTGTGTCACAGGAAATAAGATTTTGGGGCGACAGCTGAGGAGTCATGTGACCCATTGACTGGATGGAAATTCTGTCCGAAGCCACAGCTAGTGAGAAAGATCGGCAATATTAATAAAGCAGGCCAATAACCTTTTACAAAAATATTTAATCATATGTTACATGGTTACTTTATACTTACTATTTTGCAACTAAATGTCTTCAAGAAGCTAAACTTTGTGATAACCAATTTCAATTATTTATCAGGTCCATAAATTCTTCTCAGGTGAAGCTGAGTAACAAGTATTTGCAGAGAAAGATGAAAAATCACTGCATATTGCTGTCACATTCCAAACTCCTCCGCTTCTCTACATGGACATGACAACATTTGACCACAGACAACATCGTCATGTCCATGTAGACAAAAAAAAAGAAATTCAGAAGGAGGATGCAGTGTTTTATACTCAATTCTCTTTTGGACCTACCTGCAGTTGAGAAAGCCCAGGAAGCTGCGCAGTTGCCCTGGTCCAGTGGTTCATGAATCTTCCCTGGCCACTTCTCTGCTGAGTCGAAGTGGAGCGGCAGACGGTCACTCTGAGGATCCATGTTCATCTGACAGAAGGACAGAGTGAGGAGAAGTTAGAGACAGCTTCTAAAGTCCTGCTGCAGTCCAAAGTTCAAGTCAAGTTTGTTTGTTTAATCGCTGTTACACTCTCACAAGACTGCCCTTATTGAAAAAACATTAATATTTCTCAGTGAAAACAACCTTTATCGTAACTGACCGGCCAACATGTCAAACAGGGAATTCAAGTAAAACAGAGAAAACAGCACTTACATCCGCCAACATAAAGCTGCAGCAGTGGGACTTGTGTGTGGTGTGAGGCAGTGCAGATTAACTGTTTGCCCACAACAGAACACAAACTAATGGCTGCAATTAAAATACTTGTGGACGGCTTTGTATGACAAGTTTGGATCACAGGCACGTTACATAAGTCTGCTAATCAACCCTGCAGGAGAAGGGACTTATTCACAGGCAGTTAGGACCATTTGGCCCAGTGTCAATCTCTGACGCTGTAGAATAGACAGGAACCTTTGATCCCGGTCCCCTCCATGAAACCGTGAGGCCGTGTGGTTACATCAGTGTAAAATCGAATACGGCTTGGGACCAGCTGAACTCACAGTACTCAGTGGGGCGTCCATCTCTATTCAGAATATTTATATCACCGTGATGATAAATCTTAATTATGATGATAAGTCTAGAGTGCAAATATTTTCCTGATAGCGCATATTCACTCGCAGGTGCTTCTCAGATGCCAAATATGTTCAGTCCATTAGTCTCCACTCGAGGTCGGATGCTCTCCTAATCTCCGAGTTAGGTGTGATAACAGAGCACACACATATATACAACTTTTCTCTCGCTCGCAAAGAGCCTGGCCGCCTGAATCACATTCCTGTGATTAAATAGAGAGGTATTCAGAGCACAGACGGCCACCTGATACATAACTCAGGAATGTGCTACTGGTCAGAGATACGTAGTTGTAGAAGGTCAAAGTCCAAAAATTCAGACACCTGAAGAAATTCACCTAAAGATGTGACAAAAAAGGAGAAGTAGCTTCAAGAATAAGGTGCCATGTGTGTTTATTATGTGTGAAGATGGGTAACAAATTTCCAATATTCCATCCCTCACACAGGAGTCTGAAGACAGACAGGAAGGGGGGAGATTTTTGAATGGGTTACAAGGCTCTGATCTGGTTCCTGGCACAGGTAGGGACACGCTGATGGCGGAAGAAGGAGGGAGAGTTGTGAGGCTTTTTAGGTGGAAGAAGTTATGGAATGCTGGGAAAGGGGGGAGTGAGGACGGATGGCTGAAAGGATGGATGTATAGGAGGAGGTGGGGAGGGGCAGACTGAAGAGGAGGTTGCTCTTTATTCTCGATGCAGCCACCATCCCCTCCGTCTTCTCTGCCTGATGTTTTGGTTCCATCTTATGTAATCTGCCTGGGTAAAATGTAAACAAAGACTGAGTGGATCAGAGTAGGCCAAGGTTACAGACGGAGACGCCATCACATACCAACGAGCCACCATAATTAAGTGAAAAATGTTTTGATCAGCGCTCCATTGTTGTACTAGATCTTAAAACCTGCATATCACAAATCCAAAAACTCAGAGGAAGTATGAGGGAGCTTTTAAAAAAGTTAAAAGCCACATTACAATTGTAACAGTTCACTTTTTTTTTTTTTTTGCATTTTCACCTGTCGCTAAAACTTCCTGCTCTCCTCCACCAATACCCCCCAACACACACACCTTCCCCTCCACTGCACCCACATCCGTGCCCTACATGTGTCACACCTTCAAATTTTCACTCTAGTTTCTGACTGATATACAGCACACGCAGTATATTTTATTAAAGGTTTTAAAGTAACAATGTTTCCATAGCCATCTTTTCATTATGTATGTAGTAAAAGGAACGTATAAGCCAAAAAT
The DNA here is from genome assembly GCF_016859285.1 of Xiphias gladius. Lineage (NCBI taxonomy): Eukaryota > Metazoa > Chordata > Actinopteri > Istiophoriformes > Xiphiidae > Xiphias > Xiphias gladius. The sequence goes on along the minus strand of NC_053423.1, from coordinate 12,760,408 downwards.
AAGAGATTAATTAACCTGGTTTTCCTATGAGACAAAAGGTGATTTAAATTCATGGTTGATCAAATGAAAGTTTCTCATGACACCACATTCATCAGCCTTTTGGGGAAATGTATATAAAATGATGAAGAAGAAATCGGAAAGGTCTACTCTTCCTGTAATAGTGCAGATATAAAATACTGAGCCTCTTGAGTTAGAAGCATCATATAGCTTCTGTGGTAACGGCAGATGCACGATATGTAATGTACTATATGTAAGTTTTGAAATTTAAAGGGGAAATCCAGGGTTTAAGAAGTGTAAGAGGTTAAAGCCACTAGGAACAAGTAATGTGATACTCTTCCAGTCCCTGTATGGAAATTTCTTCTCTCTTGCTACCTTTAAAAAACAAGGTCAGATGTCAAAGGTCAGCTACAAAACAGCAGCACTGGGGATGGCAAGGATTTCATGACATTCTTTGCTTAAGGGCACTTGAGCATGAAAAGCTTAAGTTTGTTTCTGTGCCTTTGAGAATGTGACCACACACATATTCTCTTTCTACTGGTATTTTTGGTCAATTAGACCCTATAAACCGCCAAAACGATTCCTTTCCAAGGGTGAAGACTGTCCTGTACCTGGATCTCATTCATGTTCATAATAGTCCTGGAGGGTCTCTGTGTGCCCAGGCGGTACTGGATGCCCTCGTCCAAAGTCATGCCGTAGAACTGACTGTAGTTAGCTGCCTTCCACCTAAAAACATAAATTTATTTAAAACACAAAGAACTTGTTTGTAACCATGACATGCCTTTAAGTATGTGTGTATACGTGTGCCTGTGTTTGTTTTTTACCCATAGTTTCCTCTGTTGACAGCATGGATCATGTCAGGCTCCATCAGACAGGCATTCTGCTCACACTCCCATCGTCCAGAAGTCCCACAAGTACTACAGCAGGGACACAGAAAGTAGGGGCAAAGAGATGAGAACATTAAGAGGCATAAGCACAGTAATCACATGAAAATAGCTTAAATTTCCATATTTATGGTGAAGCCAGTGAAGTCAGGAGCTAAAATGGTAAGACCATCTCAGAAAGACAAGTATGCAGAGGCTCAGTGGAATTCCCAAATAAGAAATGAATAGAAGGAAGGACGTCAGTAAAGAGAAGTGAAAGGTTAAATGGAACATTCAGCCTTTTACGGTTGCAGAATGCAGATCCATTTTTAGTTGGAGGGAATGAAAAAGTCAAGACGATGACAGAGCAGATAAGAGAGCAGGCTATTAATGATGGTGTTCAAATGTTTACTTTGGGGATGCTCAAAAATAAATCGTTCGCACTGTGTACTTTGAGATCATTCACTATTAAGTAGTGCTTTTTGTGTGTGTGTGTGTATGTGTATGTAGTCACACAAATGGTGGAAAAATTATTCAGATCCTTTAATTGTCTTGATAAAAGTAACATTATAACAATATCATTTACGAACTTTTATAAGCAAACCTTTTACGTTTGAAAGTTAGTCCTTGCTTTTTAAAATTAAAAGCTAAATAAGTATTACCAGCAAAACATACTCAAAGTATCAAAAGTAGAAGTACTCATTATTACTGATATAGAATGACCCTTATATGTTTTAGATGGAAATTTTAAACAAAAAAGTAACAAGTAACCATTGTTGTGATCAAAAAACTTTCCCTGGGAAATGTAGTGATGCAGAATGGAAAAATGCTTCAGTAACGTCCAAGTATTGTACTTGAAAATTGTACTTGTCAAAAGCTATTCCAGACAGAAACTTGGCTCACACAGATGAGTCATCCTCATTGATAAGAAAAACTGTACACATGACACTGTACAGCTCACCTTCTGCTGATACTTCAGAGAAATTGATTAAAAAGGTAGCTGCACAAAAATGTATATATATTCATTGGAATGTCTTTGTCTTTCCGATTAATTATTTCTAACTATGACCATTTACAGAACATTTCATCCCCTATATGTCATAAAAAGCAACTGTCTGGACAAAACAAAACAATAAAACTGATGCCTGTCCTGCATAAACTTTATATTATCCTACCAGGATGCTATAGAATAATACAGAATAATTATAGGGATAATACAGTGATTTATAAAGTAAATATAAAATGAACTTTCTTTCCAAAAGTTAGATGAAAAGAGCAACACCACTCTCATGACTGTACACACTAAAGTTACTGCTAGCAGTCAGTTAGCCTAGCTTAGCATAAACCCTGGAGGCAGCTAATCTGTCTCTTTCCCAAGGTAACAAAATCCTCTTACCAGCATCTTTAAAGATCACATATTATACCGAAGTGAAAAAAACGACACGTTGCAGTGTTACAGGATTTTGTTTTAGTCTCAATGCTAAGCTAAACTGGCTACTATACATCTTTTAAATGAATTGCATACAGCTTTCAAGCTAGATTCTTCCATGCCTCTGGGGAAATTTTGAAGATTTATTGGTGTTCTCTTGGTTTCTTGATTGTGTGTGACTGTAAATGTTTTTGTTCTCGTGTCTCTCTTGGAAAAAAAACACTGATCTCAACAAAACCTCCTGATTAAGTAAAATTACTGAGCCCATAAATTGAGTATGAAGTGATGATGAATTACCGTGTGTAACAGCCACAAGGCTGTCCCACACAGGCATGTATAGTCTGCCGTCCATAAAGTCTACTGTGCTTTAGACTTCATGTTTACAGAGTAGGGAAACTTCCCGAGAGGATCATTAAAAAAACACACACACACACACACACACACACACACACACACACACACACACACACACACACACACACACACACACACACACACACACACACACACACACACACGCACACACAGTGATGAAGAGGCCAAATTCCCATTTAGTCACACTGAGTCCTACAGAGTGTGTATCACTTCTCAAAGTGCACTCTTCCCCGCCGGGTCTCCGAGACACATGCGTAAATACAATGTTCAAGCACACACCTACACGCAAATATACACACACAACACAAGCAGAGTTTAGACCTGTGACTGTCTGCCTTGCATCCCACAGAGGACTGTCTGATGGCTTTGATTAGATGAAAGAGACACTGACCTTTCACCTCGCTGTCCCTTCAGCAGCAAGAACACTGGCATGCAGCTCAGTGCCAGTGGGTCAAAAACAGCAATAAATTCACACAGTAATAGTACTGGACACACACACACACACACACACACACACACACACACACACACACACACACACACACACACACACACACACACACACACACACACACACACACATACACACACAGGGAAAGGCATAATGACAGACTTATGGAGACAAGGGGAAAGAGTGTGTCTTGGAATGAAATATAAGGGTCAGTGAGGACAGTGGGAGGCCATATTTTACATTCCCCGTCACACTCCCCACACGAGACAGACACCTTCTCCACCTACATGACCATACACACCAGGGTGACATGAGGTATATTGTCTCACTGATCAAGCCAGATCAGTGGGAACAGAGCCATGTTTGTGTGGGTTCAGACATGACGTATCTACACCGTCTGAGAAACTTTACAACAAAGAAGTTCAAGCTGGCATTGGCTGTTGTCTAATCTGAAGTACAGTGCGAGCAGACAGAGCAGAGCTGCTGCCAAATCAAAGCTGAGATAGTTGCCCCTGTGTGAGATTGCGAACAGGAGGCGCCACGTTTCAGATCACTTGGAGGAGATAAAGAGTTATCAGGATGCCAACAGCTCAGGTAGGAAAAGGCCTCAGCTGGAGATCCCATTGACACAACAAAAGACTGCCACACTTATCATGGTGCATCTTCACACACACGCACACGACTGTAAATAAAAACGTTGCTTTAATACCTCATGCTCAGTCAGCTTCTGCTGTGTGTCTATGCTGTCTGGTGCTGACAGAATCTGCCTAGGAGTTATTACAAGCTATGACCATACTGTAGAAATAGATAAAGTTTATATTGATTGTGACAGTGGTGTCAAAGCACATACTGTAAATCTTTTGAATGTGTTTGTAAAATGCTAACGTTTTTGTTAAAATCAGTGAAGACATGTAGGAGGTACAGATAAGAGTGTGCGGGGGCTCCACCACTGCTAATGAGAGACCTTGGAGGGAAAAGAGCGAGAGCTGTCTGTCAACTCAAAGCGGAAGCCGCGTCCTCCTCCTCCGGCCCTGTGTCTGAGAGAGTTGGGAGGACGCATATCTGGGAAATTAATAAGCGAAGAGAGTGGGAGCAAAAAAAGGGAGTGTGTTTGTCCCTGCGTGCTAAAGTTGTAGTGCAATTTTTCAAGCGTCCATGTGCATTGCCTTAACAAGCACATGTGAGAGCGTATGCGCATAACACTCTTTTGTTTGGTGGTGAAAGGGGGAGTTAGCACATAAATGCTGTTTTCTGGTGACCAGGAACACTGGAGGTTATTTTTATCCACACAACTGGTGTTTGCTCAACCTCCACAAGCCTTTCCTCGGGAAAAAATGTTAGCCCCACCATTTATCAACTTGCATCCTCGCCCATGTAAACACCCATCACACCCTTTAAGTCAAACCTAATTGAGCTGCCTTTATAAGTCATACTTCAGGCCATCAGACTGACACAGCAGCTACTGGAGCTGAACAGTTAGGAGGCTTAAAGTGGATGACATGGGGATCATCGGGGTCAGCCTAGTTTGGGTTGGACATGTCATGACAAACAGCCACAGTGAGTTCTTGGTGCATGAAGCTAAATATAATACTGATGTACAAATGGTGATGAATCAACATTTCTGTGCAAGTGTACATGTTCACACATGTATACACGTACAGGGTCTTTGAGGAACATCAAATGACACAGATGTGAGAAACCACAGTGGAGGACAGGTGAGGAATTCAATTTCCCTTCTTCCTGCCTTCACTCACTTAACCTCCTCCGCCTCCTCCCTAAAGTCTCTCAAGGACTGTTTTGTGTCTCCTTGACTGTCGTCCATATCATCCAGAAAAATGACAACAGCTACACCAACCCTGTTGCCCTCAGGGTGTAGAAGGACAGGGAGATAAAAGTCACTTCACTGTCACTGAGTGATAATCTAAAATACTGTTTTTAGGACCTCTTAATTTCATGTCGAGGTCATAAAGCAAAGAGTTGTTTGTAAGATATCCATCAGTATCACTGAAGTGAGATCTGCTCAAGGTGTCAAGACAAGAATCCTTGTCTTGAGATTTTTATCCACATCAAAGTGAAAAACACTCTGGGCAGATCAGAGACTCAACAGGAAATGTGTTTCAATTATGATTAAATTTACCATATTACTCAGTAGGAATCATGAAAGACATTATTTAGAGAGGTTGGCACACAAACTTGGCCACAACATTATGGGAAAAGTTAGCACAGGGCCTCTGATATATTTTGATTGGTTTATTCCCACTTATGCAGCTACCGTTCCTCCTGCTACAGAGACAGACTGCTGAGCTGTTTGTTACTTGATCATGACAGAGAAGGACTGATTTTATCACCAACAGCTGTTCAAGACACAGAGCAGTAAGTTTGAAAACAATAAGTCTATAGTCATGCGAATGATAAATATTTTGGAGGTACAATGTTTCCTATGTTCACCATCTTAGTTTAGGCATCTTAGCTGAGGCTCATGGGAATGGCATTGGTTTTGCAGGTGTTTGGTCATAAACCACAGTACTGGACAAATTGAAATTTGACCTGATGATGGTGCTAGATGAAAGGCCTAGACATGCGGCATGCACGATTGTTCTGCGTAGCACTCTGTCTCGGCATATGTAGACACAGAAATACTTCAACAAACATTTAAAAACAACGAGAGCAAATTTCACCAGCTTTTCCCTATTTACTATTCTCAAGGTATCAGTATAGAGGTCATGGATATTTTCTAAAGTCAACAAAAAACATTATCTGTCAGCCCCTCGTTTCCCTGGATTTGAGTGTGCATTTGTTCTATTCAAGTTTCCCAGGAAGACATAACAGTGTGACAGTGAGGCAGCATGGATAAAATCAGGACCTTGAAACTCAAGCAGTTAAATGGAATTCAGCCGTCATTTATTTTATTGTTTACACCCACGCTGTTCCTGCTTATCAAAATAAGATGCCTATTATGGACAAAGAGTTAGGATATAAGGGAAGTGCAGGTAGAAAGATCATGTGATCAATGTAAGATTTCCACCCAAAACATGGATAGAAAAACTGTATATTACTCCATAAAGCCACCAGTGGCTTTATTATTAGAAACACATGCTGTGCACACACAAATTGTGCAAACCCACACAACATCACATAGCATCAATACAGATGCAAAAGGTTTTAAGAATACCAAGTACTATAGGTCAGCATGAAATTTAGAGAAATGTGATGCAAAACACGTCTGCAATATTTTCATTTGCTGCAATGGTACATCCATAAAAACAGCTCATCTCAGGCTTGAATAATTCACCCAGTTTGAGCATCTAATGGTTTATGTGAAGTGTTAGAACACGTAAATACAGAGCACATATAGATGAAACAGTCAAAATGTGAGGGAAAACAGTTTTTTTCAAACTTTAAGCTACTTAAAGGGACATTTGAGGGAAAGCCCAAGATTTAAGAGGTTGAAAGAGAAAAGTGTGGGAAGAAAGGGGTTTACATACCATAAATTGCAGTTTTCTTTGTATGTTTGCCCCGTAAAGAACCTGTTTCCATTTCTTTCGCAGATGCCTGAGAGGAGACGAAGAAGGGGAACCTTAATATGGGTTTGATGTGGCTAAACAACAAAGATCCTACCACTAATCTCACAAAAAGCCATTCACAGCCTCAAATAAAGAGACACAAATGAGACACAGAGAAGTAGACCTACATATACAGCCTTCACACTTAATATAATAGAAACACACTAGCCATATTCCTTCACTTGCAGCCACAATAAATGTGCAGTATGTGTGGGTCTGTGTATGAGTGTACACACAGAATATGTGAGGTCTAAGGCGCTCTGAGCTCCAGTAATCCAGTTTAGGAATGTGGTGTTAGCTTCTTTCCTGGCTTCCCAGGCTTCCTAGGCCCTCGTCATGCTTTAACCTGCTTATGCACAACTTTACCACCTCTTGTAAGACTGAGGGAGAGGGCCACAAAAGCACATTACGATCATAATTAAGCACCAAAAAATGTATTGGCATTTGCTTAAGTCCACTCTGCATTATCACAAACCGCAAAAATTATCTAGGAGTGATGCAACATTAGCATTCCTTCTGAATGAATTTGACCCATTACACTTGAAGTTTGAACCTTGCTCGGTAACTGATTGTGAAAACTATACTTACTTGGTGACAGGCTCACATTGAGGTTTATCTACAAGCTGATTTACAGCGGAGGGTGCTGTCTGTGTGAATTTCATGTGGAATTTAGGGCATGGGCTGACTGAAAATTTACAGTGTGAGTAGGTTACCTGGCCTCTGGTGTGAAGCCCTGAGCTGATAGTGTGATTTATGACTGAGGCTCTCTGATACCAATCTCCCCCGTCACAGCTGTCTCATGCAGTCTATCACAACTCAGTTACTGCAGAGCTGCAGAGTGAGACAAGGCACACATTTGTAGAGAGGGATTTTGCATACAGGAAGCTGACTGCTGAACTGACAGTATGTGATTTCATGTAATGGGTGTTTGTGACATTTTAATTGAGCATGATGTGTACAGTTTTTTCTGTATTAGATCCACTGATGGTTCATATTAGAAAATTAAACTGACTTTGACAACATAATGAGCAAAGTCCAGCTGAATGAAGCCTTGAATACTGAGTTATAGACTACAGCAATCTTTGACTGGAGGGGAGCAATAAGAGAAATTACGTATTGTAAAAATCTGTCACCTCCTTCCTTTTGAAGTGCCATAACTTTCCCTTCAGGCTGCATGATCATGTATTCGCATATGTGTGTGTGCACACTCTTAAACACCCATTAGTGTGCCTGTCCCATCTCGTGATCCCCCTACCTTGTCGTCCAGGGAAACCCCCCCTGTCCTGCACCGGTTGTCATCCTCTCCCTCCCTCTGCATAGTCCACATTCTTTCTCCTGACCTCCATTCATCCTTCTATCGACAATTCCTCCCTCCCTCTGTCTGGGTTAATACGAAGCCGACTGTTCACTGCTCTGTTCTCAGGTAGACCTCTGCTGTTGCTGGCGCATTTTACACCTCTGCGCTGAGAGAATGGTACTATAAATGTGTGGGAAGTCCAGATGACTGAATATTTTTGATAGCTGGGGAAAATGGGTTAAATCTTAACTCATCTACTTAGGGACTGTACGGAAATTATGGGGGGGAAGGGAGTCGGAAATGGTAAGTGTAACTTTTATTTTTGTTGAAGGGGCGATAGCCTGACTTTTTTGGGGAGAGCAGCAGAAGGTCTTTTATTTTTTTCCTACTTGATATTTATATTTTATTTCCATTCTGAGCCATATATAAAGGACAACAGTCCTGTCTCTTTATCAGGGCTTTTTTTAATCATCATAAAAATCAAACAAGTAGCTAGTAGAAACAATATGCCCATTTTGAGAATCACATTACACGTGAAGCTAATTAGTGGTTACTGATTGAAAGTTATCTCTAGCATAGCGCACTTCAATTTTTCGCAATCTTAAGTTTGTTTCTTTCTTGTGAGTTTAAGAGAGAGCAGGTATGTAATTATAATTCATGTCAGGTGTCATGCTGCTTTGCATTGTGGTCCAGCACAGAGCTTGTCAGCAGGGTTCTCTGCTGCTTTTTGACTGAGTTTAACCAATTCCAACAGGCCCACACACACACTGCAAATCTTACTCATGCGCAAGAAAACACATTTACACTTGTGCACCCATGCTTACCAATGAAAGGTGGCTCCACGCCTAAACAGTGACTCCAGAAGTCAGGGCAGCAGTCAGAGACGGTGCGGTTGCAGAACAGGTCACAGTAGCAGATGGTGTCCAGGTAAGGCACCGTACACAGATCATCTCTGCCCGGGCAGCAACCTCCTCTCCTCTGGCAGTACGAGCCAAATGGGTCCCTGATGCCACCAACATGGAGAGGACTGGCAAGCTCCCTCTTGGTCCTCCTGGACAGGATTCTGTTCGCAGTACCCTCTGCTACCACCAGGAGCAGCACCGAAACAGTCAACAGGATGAGCTTCATGATAAATCTTTGAAGGAAAGGGAACAGAGATTTAGGTTAAGGTAATTCTATTCAAGCCATGCTTTTGAATGACGTTTACTAAAACAATGAACAGTCATATGATGGAATGGAAAAAATGCATGTGAAAGTTGGCCTATTTTTCCCAAGAAGACACACTCCAAATGCTTTACACTTCACAGGAAGAGAGGTGAAAAGGTGGCACTGTGAGCAGGATAATTGGGGTATGACTGCTGCCAACACACCATCCACCTCCCACTGTCTAATTCACATACACACTGATGCATATACACTTGCGAGCACACACACACACACACACACACACACACACACACACACACACACACACACACACACACACACACACAAGATAAATTTAAACAAAGCTGGCAGCCAATGGTCCACAGAGATCCACATGATCCTTGGAGATCATCTGATTACTTTTTCCAAATTTTCTTTTCAAGCCACCAAGACAAACAGTAGCTAAATATGAAAATTCACTTGGAAAACAAGTACTCCGTGATTGAAATACAGCTTTAAATGTGCTGAACCATGTATGACGCGACCCCGTCAGGTCTCAGGATGAAATGCTAGCTCTCTAGCTAACTTTTTTTGCTCACTGCCCCCATATTTTCTCTTCGTGTATGCTGGTGTCTAATCCCTCTTGCACTGTATTTATTTTTATTCACACAGCACTGGTTGCATTGCAGTGGCATATAAATCCATCTGCACTATAATCACCCTGTATTTAGATATTATACTTTGACTAAGAGAGACCTGCCAGTGCAGTTACTAATCATAAAGAGGGGACATTATCATCCCAGATTCGGATCCTATCAAAGGCACTGAAATAAAGTAATGCCCTGCTGTCAAAGCTAATCTGTTACACTTGAGGAAATTGTCTGGGTGAACCGATACAGCCCATGTGCAGTATTAATGGACCTCAGAGACAACAACATTTATCTAAATACTATGTTTGGAGCATGGTAGTAGGGCAGCCAGAGGGAAACTATATAAATACGGCAAATGTCTCACAACAAGCATTTTAGAACAAATCGGATAGAGTATATGTAGTTTAAGTTGAAAAAAACACAACAATTGAGTCAGTATTTTGCTATTAAAGAAACCTTCCTCTTTACTTTTTGTTTCTCCTGGTCCCTGACTTTATCTAAGGTACACTGTGATACATTTTGATTTTTTTGTCTGTGATTTCAACACAAGAAGTAAAATTTCCATGTGGCCACAGTGTCAGTGATACGGTTCGTCCATTTGTTTTGATTGTCACACAGTTTATTCTCCAGTATGTGTATATGCTTTTGTAACACCTTCAATAACCAGGCTTAGCTTGGTGTTTTTGTGTGTACTAAAGAGGATTAAAGCTTTCACTCTAAGACTTGACAAAGGTCAAACAATCATCCATATGTATGGCTGTTTGTGTGAGGGCGTCTGTCTCAGGTTACTGAATGGGTGAGTCTATGTGGGGCCGGACAAAGATGAGGGGTTGGCCCGCTGCTTACATAAAATAGCATCATTAATTATCCAATCAGATCTCAGAACACAATAGACACTCCGCACATAAAGCAGGGCTCCGGAAAAGATCTTTGCTGTGCTGTTTTCTGCATGACTGCGCCTTTAGTTGAAACACACACACATACCCCACACTCACACACACACATAGACACAAGCATATGGCAGCATGGGATGGGCAGGTCTCCTCCTTTACACAAATGTTTTGTTGTGGCAGACTCTGAGCAGCAGTGCAATAAAACACCCAGCAGTCTGCTGAACAAGTCGCAGAGGCCTTCAGGTCAAACTGTCAGTATATAACAGAAGTGATGACCGTAATCGAGGGTAGGGTTGGTTTTTGCAGAGTAACCTAAACCAAAAGTCACTGTTATTCTACGTGTAGCTTCAATATAAGAGAGTATTTGATTTTGATTGTGTTTGCCATAGTTCGACATTGATTATTTAAGCTGAGAAGTCCATATCTAAACTAAACTATTCTGTAAAACTCAATATTTCAAACATATCAACAAATAAGGTAAATAAGGAACCGCAACTGATTCTGAGCAATAGATATAAAAGATTTCAATACATAATACACTGGTGCCTCAGCTCATTTTTAGTCTTATGAAGCAAGGGTTTTTACAGAGTGTCACTGAAGCTGCCATATGGCTCATCAGTGCTCCAGACAGCTGCAACCAAGCTACTGATCCCACACTGCAGCCACAGGACAGATGAACCCTTAGTGCGGGCAACCAACACACACACACACACACACACACACACACACACACACACACACACACACACACACACACACACTCAAACACACAGAGACACACACACACGCACACACAGATACGCACATATACATACAATCACTTGCATGATGTACATACGCATATCACAATGTAGCAGTAGGTGAACTGCAGAGTCAGTGTCACAGCCGGTCTTCAATCACAGCTTCAGGACCATGTTCACAACCGAAATTTGCAATAAATTTGACTAAAACTAATATTCATTTTCGTCAAAAGACTACAACAGTTGCCGAAATTAACACTGCTTTCTACTGAATAAATTGTCTCTATGAGAGCGTTTAACAGTATGTGGGAATTTTTCAATGTAATTTTTCAATGCTGTGGGGACCAGAGATGAAGATTTTTTCCCCTCACCATTGTATTGGCCTGGAGGCAGAACTATCACTAGATTAATATAAACTAATATCTCAAAATCTAGACAAATAAAAACCAAAACTATCTATATGGGTAAGTGAAAACCTACAGTATGTTAAATGGTAATTTGGGTGGATTTAACCTTTAATTTCCCTATCTTGCACATCTTGTATGACTGTACTCTCTTCTTTCCCTCACACAGCTGTCTTTTGAGATATCACTGCACCACCCACCAGATGATTCAGGCATCTTGGCTAAGGATTTCTGTATAAAAGCCCTTTCAGCTTAAATTCCCTCTGTGTCACACAGTCCTTAACTATTATCTGTCCAGCTCTATTTTTAAAACACCCACCGGGTCAAGGCAGTGGACATTTTTGATACAGTACAGGTGCCTAATAAGGCCTGTACCACAACAGGTGAGTGAAGGGATTACTGGTCTTGATGCATTATCACTATCATCATGAATTACACAAGAGGAGCAGCCACACACTCACTGGACTCAGTAACCTCTTGAAAAAAAAATCTCAGCAGTCTCCCACTCATATCCTTGGACCTATTTATAACATCTTGAATATTGTGTCCAACAGTCCCACACCCAGGTAAAGGCAAATATGTTGCAACAGTAAAGACTTGATTATCTTAAGTTCTGGACGTTTGGCTCCATAAAGATAAGAAGTAATGCAGAGAAAGTGAATGAACAAAAGAAAAAGAGATGATCAGCAAACATATAAAATAAAATAGATTCAAAGTTTCCTCTAATTCAGAAAGATGTTTAAAGTAAGATGAGAATAGTGTATCTGTGACGTTCAGTTTGCACCTGCTTCGAATCTGGCATAAAAGAGAGCTACTGTAGAAAAGTGAAGAAAGTTAACCTTTACCTTGAGTTGAGAGAGGAATGTGCGTTTTGTAATCCGATAGAAGCTTTGTGGATGTGTCGTTCAGGAAGTCATTCACAGGTAGAGCGAGTTTGGGTAAAAAGTCAGCCTCCCTCCCAGCCTCTCTCACAGGATCTGCTCTGTCAGACTCCGTCTTCTCTATATACAGGCAGTCAGTGAGGAAAAACCACTCCCCGACACCCACTCCCCCCCCTCCGCCCCCCACTCTCTGCCCTGTCCCCTGCTTCATTGCCTCCTGCTCACTCTCCCTCCCTCCCTCTCTCACATACACACTCACACTTCTTTCCCAGTGACTCCCACAGGTCGGCTCTCTCTTCATGCCCTTCCTCTCCTTATCAGAGTGGAACCTCCAATCCGAGAATGACATGCTTTGCACTCAAGCCACGTCTATAGTATATTCACTCTGCTGCCTCTAATAGAATTTCTTTTCACCTTAATTTTCACCAACAGCAGCAACAGCAGAGGTTTCCTCTGCGCCATCTGTGGTTTTCCCCTGCAGGGTCAAATCTACTTGCGGAGGACACAGTGGTGAGTGCTACTGGCCTCCTGCCCACCATCTAGTGGTCATAATTTGTATAACTTCACCGCAGGCAGCCAGGAAATTATTTTAGAGCCTGTGGAAGACCTCCCAGCTTCTAGAAACATGAAAACTAGCCTCTGGAGGTGAGGTTTTGGGGAGGACAAATACTCTCAATGTACAAGATATTACGGATGTTTTCTTTCTGCATGAATCCCATGTCAGTTGTCTTGAATCTGTTTACATCATCTGCCTCTATTTTGTAACACCTCCTTATATTGCTACTTCTGTATTTGATGCAAACTTTAGGGCAAAATATACAAACTATCAGCATTTTCCACTATTATTGTTCAAAGTGTGTATGATTTGTTTAAGCTTTGTATTTTTTTTATATATAAGCATGCTAAAATAGGTATTTAGAAAACTGACATGGTGGTCCTGAAAGACACAGCTGTCCCATGGACCCCCCTTTAGGTTGATCAATAAGCCAAAGGCTGAATCAATAACTGTAACACAGCAGGGTGTTAGGGTATGAAGGGAGGGTAGGGCTTCCCAGAAAAAATCCTCTCAGGACAAAAGAGAACACTGATTAAACAAAGGTACTTAAACATCAGTATGTGGAATTTGTCAAGCATAAATAGCGCTTGTAGAACATTTACAGAAAATGGGCTGTTGTCTTCCAGCAGGTCTTCAATTCAATGGTTGAATGATCATTGATCAGTATCAACGAGTGACAGATGGCCCAATGCTTTTTTTTCAAATGAACAGATCAGAAAAAAACAAACAATTGTAAAATACACATGTCAAATAAGTAAGTGTCAATCAAACAGTTTCAGACGTTCAGTCAAACATTGTTTCGGTCCGTCAGGGCTAGTTCCTGAGGTTCAGTATACCACTGTACTCTATATACTGATATAACTAAGAGAAAAAACAAAGAAAATGGATCACAAATCCACGTTAACTCCTTTACCTTCTATGGCCACATACTGTAGACTGGTACTGCAGTCTTCCTCTCCCTTTTTACAGCTTTAATGGGTATCTGAAAGACGCACTGTTTGGCTTTTGGGCTGTCTGGCTAAAAATGGCCATCTGAAATACAGTTTGAATGTTCAAGCAGTCAAGAGAGGCATGCACTGGCAGTGATCACTTCAGAATTTTGAAAGTAAGATGACACAGTTTAACACTACTATAAAGCAATATACTGTATACTTTATATTTCAAAAACCATTTTGAAATATGAAGTCCAACTTGCAAAATACTACAGGGCACATTTAGATTTGAGACAAATGTGCATTAATTGCAGAGTTTCTTAGGCAATAACAACCTTTAAAAAAGGGTTCTGACGGTTAAACGGTAGAAATTGGTGGTTGATATCGTCCTATAAAGCATCCTTAAACAACCTGAATCTGTCATCTGCAAGATTCAGAATACTGTCTCTGATTTACAGGACAGAAATGAAAAGCTCTTTTTGTCAATAAAGTGAGCAAAGACGAGACAGTTCTGGGCACCAAGCTTGCTTTCATACAACACTATAATTATGGCTTTAAAACCTCTTATGCAACCTTATACCTCCTGAAGAGAGGTGCTCCAAGCTATGTTTAAAGTGTTTTATTGTCACCACCAACTGATTCATTATTGTATATTTTACTGTACATTTGTACATTACAGTTGTGTAACTTCCAGTGAAGACTGATTCATTTGTACCAACATGTAAAGAATGCCATTTTGCACAGCTACTAAATGATTCATGTACATTAGAGAATGTGAAGCTTTGTTGACGGTAACTGGACAAGAGCTTGCTTGAAGACATCTGTAAAAGAAGGTGTGTGTGTGTGTGTGTGCGTAAGGACCCTAAGATAAGCCCTAACAGACTCCTGAATCAGAAGAGGAAGTCACAAGACAAGGGGGTGTAAGTGACTCATCCTCAATTCATCAGTGAAGGCGGGTAAGTCACCTGCTACAGTGACTCAGCCCTTAACAAGTCCTCCAGATGTTCAACCCTGACGTTTAATTCTGAAAGGCAGCAGTAGAGAAAAGGAAACAGATATGGGACCATCAGTGCTTCTGTTTGTGAGGACATTTCCCAAAAATAGACTGAACTGTGGAGGTTGAGGACACACATGGTAACAATAGAGCCTATACATACAAAAGGAGCGGTCAGCAATTGCACTCTAGGGAAACACATGTATGTGTTTCCCTAGAGTGCACACACTCAAATGCACACAAAAAGACAGTTGTGTGCACTTACTGATGTGTGTGCATTTATGTGAATAGACTTTAAATATGTCTAATTTGGAAACTTCAGGGAGGAAGGGTCTTTGAGATTGGACCTGACAGGCATATGGTGTGGGCCAGACACACACACACACACACACACACACAAACACACACACACACACACACACACACACACACACACACACACACACACACACACACACACACACACACAGACACAGTCATCTTGAAGAACAATCCCTCTCTTTCTCATGATCATTGCATCACAATCCTCCCATGATGTTATGCAGCGAGGTTGGCAATCCCAGCTGCACTGTATCAGGGTGGAGGTCTGCTCCCCTGACCCCATGGAGGAGTGGACACATATCCATCTCCATCTCTCTGGAGCTTTTCCTTTTCCAAGAACATGTAGTGCAAGTGCCGCTGATAGTAAACAAGAACGGGCGCGCTGGTGGCGCACACGTGGACAGAGTCCATCAACTAGCTTCCTAGATGTATTGGGGCAGTTACTTTAGCAGCAGATGTATGGAAAAACACCCACATGTTAGTGTTGATAAGAAGCACAGCCATTTGGGAGACTATCAAATTTAAATTGTACTGCTTGTTCTCTCTTTTCTGCAGCTGGAGTTATGTCACTTGACAGTTTTTTTTTTGAGAGCAATGGATGTACTTTTGTTTGGACGCTCCATGCTTCTCACAAAACATCCCTTACACAAACAGCTTCATGGAGTGTAGAATATGAGAGTAAATCTATACTAGTCCCCTCATCCTCCTGTCCATGTCAGTTACGGTCACAAATTCCTTCTCATGTTGAGTAAAACAGGTCCCGATCCTGCTTGGGGAACTACAGTTGCTTTTGTTCTGCGTGTGTGGCTAGGTTTAGCCAACAAACGCTCTTTAGTTAAAGTTAGGGGAAGGTTGTGGTTGTGGTTAAATGTTACTAAAGTAAACAGTTTATGTCTCAGGTTTTAAATCATTTTTGACTTAATGTTTAGCCAAGACCACGGTCTTTCCTTGGACTTAGCCATATGCACTGAGTGTATAAGAAATATTAATCTTGTTTTAGTTGCTGTGAGCAGATATTATATATTTTGGTATATGAACCTCGACAAAGCCCTTCTACACAGTTTCTATGAATGTCAAGCACATTCACTTTCATGAGATGGAAAAAATGGATTAGTCAGCATGTATTACAGTTTGTAAACTGGTGTAAAGGTCAGTCTGACTGTCAGCTATGCCATCCTCACATGTCTGACTGTCACATCAGTTTCATATTGAGTGTGAAACCACTGAGTTGCAGAACTGCGAAGTGACCGATTCTGAATCGGTCAGTCATAGTAGGAAAAACGGAGTTGCTAAAAATCTCTGAACTTCCATCATGTCAGCAAAATTACAAATATTCTGCTTGATAAGATTAATCAGTCACAAGCTCAGCAGATGCTGGGAGCAATTATTCCCTGGAAAATCATTTACTACTGTGGAACGTCTGTGAATATACAGTATGTGCAAGCCAGGGTCATGTTCATCATGTTGTAAAATATTGACTTAAGAATAGAGGTTTCTTTTACGCTAACTAAAACCACAAATAACGCCAGTGCTTCGCATTAAATTAATTATTGCAGTATTCCACTTTAGGCATCTTTCCAGGACTACATAGTAATGAGAAAACAAATACAGTTCAGTTTTTATTGATCAATGATTTTTGATTAACAGTTAAATATTAATTGACAGTCACGTTATTACTTTGTTGTAAAATCAAAGCGTTACTTTGCATTACACTGTGCCTAAGATTTTCTAAAAACACTAAAAACTTATTTTGAAACCATATAGGAAACCACTCATAGAGTGAATGATGTACTTCCTCTCAGAAAAAACTTTCTTTTTCATTGGGAGACAGATCTGGCACTATCGTATCACTATAAATCCATTCAAAGAGATCCTTGTTGATATTTTATGACTTTCAATTACACTGCACGGTATCTTCAGAGCTAAAGATTACACATTATGAAACAGTGCCTCGAGGTGTCTCTTTGTCTAATTGAGTAATGATCTCCTACATTGTGTTGCCATAAGTTTATCCCCAGTAAAAGTCACATGTGACATGCAGGGGCTTGTTGCTTTGATTCTTTTGTATTTTTCAGCTGTATGCACACGCTGGTGTGTGAGAGGTATTCCTATAATGTCACATGCTAAAACATTACATATTGGTTGTAGAGAATGTGTTGCAATCACCACACTTTATGTAGTAACAACAAAAATGAAGTGAAAGACTCATTTCGGGGAAATAGAGATTCTTTGACTTCCAAAGGGAGGAAATGTAACATTGGACTGTAACGGAAACATCTGTACAAGGTTCAGTCCAGATTTGAGATGTATGTCCACTGGGAGAAGATAGGAAAAGCACCCAATAGATGTCCCTCTAATATACATCGTATCCCCATGCCGATGATGTCTTCCCCTTACATTAAACAAAAAGACAAGAAGAGGCGTCAGGTGGTGCCCCCCCCCCCCCCCCCCCATTCAACCACCCAGTCCCTACATCCATCCATCCCTCCATCCCCACAGGAACTGACCCAGCCGTGGTAATGTTAACACGCTCGCTCAATATGCATCAGCCATCCCTGCACTCATCCATTCATCCATCCATTCACTGAAGGTACTCATCTGTCCTAATGGGCCATAATACATCCATCAGGTCTATTCTATTGACCTCTGTACAGGTCCTGTCTCACCGGAATTTAAAAAAAAAAAAGAAAAAAGAAAGATTTCAGAATGAACTCCTTCAGTTCACATTCTGTGGGTTCCTCGCTAGGAGAGAAGTAAACCTGCACAAATTTTTTTTTTTCATCAAATTCAACTTTAATAAACTTCGGTGCAAATATTTGACCAACAGAAAGTTATCTTGACAGTGTTGACCTTTAAGTGAGCACAGACCAGGAGAATTCAAAATGTAGGACGCCATCGTACCTTATTGGCTGTGTTGCTTCATCCATTTTTATTTATTCAAATATGTTGTTTGATTAAACTTTGTGAACTCCTGTTAGCTACCAAGCTAACAAGCTTTCTAACTGACAGTTAATCTGGCTGTCTGAAACCCATCACTCCCGCTTTCACTCATTCACCACACCGTGTATAATTTATACTCAAAATTTACTATATTATACTATTACTTGTGTGTAAAACGTTACATCTCACTATGGAATTGGTAGCAGATATAAGTGTACGCTACATGCTATACTACTTTTTTTTCTTAAATTACAGTATATAAAATAGAGTGTAAATACATTAGAGGGTGATTTTGGTCACAGCCCTCGTCAACAGATGGTTTGCAAGCTAGATAGCCCGGACAGCTTTTTTCCTTCTTCAGTAACTTTTTACCGAATGAAATAATTTACAATTTTGAGATCAAAATGCCAGTAGGGGGGAGTAAACGGTACAGAGAAAATAGAAAGAAGCTCGAAAAAAGCTGTCGTCACCAACTAGTGCTAGCTTTTTTCTGGCTTGTTGAAATATTAGCCAGGAGCTTGCCATCTGCACTAGTTTAGGAATTAGCCCTGCAAGACATCCTTTTTTGCAAAGACACACATTTCACTGTGCCAGTTTCTGATGTGACCCGGCCTTTCGGCTGCCCCATCAGGCTGTACCGTTATGCAAAGGCATACATGGTGGTAGCATCTAAAAACGCTTAATCACTTTGTTAATACAAACTTTGTAACACCTTTGTAACACGCAGAATGTATCTTTCCAGCATGACATGTTTACAGCTTCATTTCTTCAAAAGTATCCTTTACACAAATAAAGTGGAGGTAGGTTTGGCCCTAAGGAAGAGTTTTGTTTTGTTTGGAGCAGAGTGGCGTTCTGAGGGCCAGCAGCACTCCCCACCTCTCCTGTGTTTATCATCTGTTTATCCTGTCTCACTCACACAACTGTTACACAAGCGATCTGCTGATCTCCGCAGGGGTTCAAGACTGAAGAAACATCCCAAGGTTTAGAACAATATGGTTTCTTTGTATATGGTGGTAAATTAAGATTTTTAAGGGATTTTCTGGGTGTTATGTTAGGCCAACATTAGACATTCTCTAGTAATTTGAGTCCTGCCTCCTCCCTCTTCATCTGTCTCCCACTCCTCTCTCAGTTCAGCAAGTTGTTTACCATTCCTCGACAGCAGGACAGTTGAGCGTCTCATTGGCTACAGGAACCATATGTGAGTGCATAAAATGAGCATACAAACACAGGCACATCCGACGTTTCTTGAGCATGTGCAGGGCAGACAGAGACTGTATGAGCGTGTTGATGCCAGTCACTGTCATAGGCACAAGATTGTTTCGGTCCAAGGCTGGAGCAAGCTGGCAAAGACATGAGATTACATTCCTGGACGCCTGTGGAACATCCAGCATCATGTTCCGTGTCAGACGGTTGTACAAGGACCGTAACGATGGAGACCGGGTTAGAATTGGTCCAAACAGAAATGTTGAGAAGCAGGATAAAGAGGGTGTTTGGGTTGTCGCCAAAATGTCAAGAGGGTGAGAGAGGCAAGAGATGAACAAGCTTAGTCATCAACTTGGAACCCCAACGATATTAATGGAAAGTGTTGTTAATATAACATTCACTTGTGTCACATGTTTTTAAATGGAATCTATTAACAGTCTCATGTTAACAAACAAGAGCAATTTTATAATTCATTCCTCTTTGTCAAGAACCAGGCATATTACATTCACTCAGCAGAGGCTTTTGTCCAAAGTGACTCATATTATTTTCCCACCCATTCAAATTGCTAGTCATGTGGAACAGTTTGGGGGTCAGCGTTTTGCTCAGGGACCCTTTGACATATGGACATATGACACATCACCAACCAATATGATTAATGGATAATTCATGTCCTCTCACTGGTCACCGAATACAACTTCACTTTCCTTATGTACAGCAGTGGATGTTAAGAGGTTTTTTTCGGGGACAATAGCTGTAACATAGTGCTAATAGAACAGAGCCATTCCTTCATTAATTTGTTCATTTATTCACAAGGATATTTCTGATGTTTTTGTAATACAATATATGGCCAAAAGTATGTGGACACCTAAACAACTTGTCTGCTATAGATATGTCTGTCAATAACATATCCTTCCAGAAATTACGTAAGAGATGATTGTTATCAACATTTAACCACCAATTGTGATGACTATATGGCCAAGCAGCTGTTACCCATGCATCAGCCCCTATATACAATACTCCTGACCTCTGACTCTTGTAGAGCTGAAACCTCTTTGTCTGTAAAACCATAACACTAATCCTTTACGACCATCGACACTGATCCCCTAAGACCATCACTGACTAATGACAGCTCATGCTTTCCATCAATACACTTTACATTAAGTTGCTGACAGGATTAGGTTAAGGAGGCGCAGAACGGTGAGTAGACGCAGAGCAGACACTCCTACAAACACACATTAAAGGACAGCCACGTCAGTGAGGGTCTTATCTTAAGAGACTCATTCTACCTGTGGCCCCTTCCTATTCCACCTCCATCTATATCCCTCTTGTCTCATCTCCCCCTCCTCCATAGTCCTCCTCCTTGGCATGTCCCTGCAAAGCTCTTCTAGGATTCCCAGGATATCTTAGATACACTATCACAGAGCATGTGGGGAGGTGGGGGGATTAATAAACAAGGGAAACTAAAATAAGTCTGTGCTTGGAGGAAGACATAACAAACTAGCTCTGGTGTCTGCTGCTCCCATTTGGATTGAATCAGGTTATATCTTTTCTGAAGCAGAGAATATCAAACTTGAGAGTTTAAAAAAGAGAATATTCTGGTATGTTACAAGAGCAGCTTTTCATCTGCTCCATGTTGCTTTGCCTGCAGTGGTTTGAAACCTGGGGTCAAGACACCCCAATGGGTCCCACTATAAATCTGTGGGGTCATGAGAAGATTAAAGGTATAAGACTATTACTAGTTGTTTTTTCAAACTAACCAAATTTTTTGCTTTTTCCTGTGAAACTTTGGATACCTTTATCTCTTCTCTCACCTTAAAATCCTTCAAGGATTATATATATATATATGTATATATATATATATATATATATATATACCTTGTAAGTCATGTCATCACCCAGTGAATCATAAACACACAAGCCAAAATAAACAGAGTTAAACCAGAGGTTAAATTTATTTGGCTTTGGTTGCTGTATCTGATGGTGACAGCGAGCCATACTGCTCCACAGCATCACAATATGTGGTGCAGAATGACTGAGAATAACCGAGCTCCCTTTGGGACTGATAGCTTGTGCTGCCTGACCCTGAACAGATGAAAAGAGCTCAGTAACAAAGTTCACTCTCACCATGACATCATTAGGAAAAAAGTTTCAGACACTGATTCAGTCATTGTCAAAATACTCCAGCAGGATTTTTGCATTGTTCTCCAAGTCTGGGCACAACTCTTTGCCTTGGTTCCTCTTTCTCAATAGCAGGGCGTATCATCTGTGTGTACAGTCCCTTTTTACTGAAAGAAATGTTCACACATTTGTCTTTGCCCTGTAAAATGTAATTTTCCCTTTCTATCACTCATCTTAACTGATACTCAAAGATTGCTGCAACAAATGTTACCTTTTGTGATCTATAGAGGTGTAAAAGAAAAGGAGCTTAAAAACTCGAGAGGATTTTTAAGCTTTGAGACAGTTAAGAAATGAATTGCACAAAATTGGCTGCAACTCAACTTTATGCAGCATGTTTTCTTTTTTCTTTTTTCTTTTTTTGCTATATTTTAATCGACATGAGATGAGGTGAGAAGATAAGGAGAAGAAACCACTCAAGATACTAAAGGTTGACCCCATGAAGACGATGAAAGTGGTGAAGATGATTGTATGGCTGGAAATTGGTCCTCTGTGAGGCTGGGGATGTTGGAAAACTGGAGCCCTGCTAAGCCTCTTAATTGTTTGGGTGACATTTGGGAATAGGAAACATAGCCTGTATTGACAGAGTCCAGGTCAGATAATGTCGTTGGGCCTGGAAACACGATTAGTTCAGTAGCACTTAACAACCTGGAGTCACACCACTGAGACTGAGTGCTCTGCTGCCACAGGGCTTCTCAACTCAAGAGATGTTTTACTTAAATACTGTTAGCACCCAGAGCATCGTGCCTGGACTGTCTCATTTCCCTCTCTCTCTCTGTTTATCTTTCTTTCCTTTATGTTACTGATTTGCAAAACTGTCCCTACCTCACAACATGTTCATCCTGCCCAGACACAGGTGAGTATGGATAACTGTGTAAATCACAAGCTCAGGGCCATAGCCAGGATTTTAGAAATACTGAGGTTCTTGTCCTCCCCAATACAACCCTACGGCCCTTCAGAAAACTTT
Organism: Xiphias gladius; assembly: GCF_016859285.1. Classification (NCBI taxonomy): domain Eukaryota; kingdom Metazoa; phylum Chordata; class Actinopteri; order Istiophoriformes; family Xiphiidae; genus Xiphias; species Xiphias gladius. The sequence continues at coordinate 12,737,631 of NC_053423.1, read as the reverse complement.
GACCCAACACCAAAAAGAAAGTCTGTAAAACTGTTGCAATTATCACATTTTATTTATCCAGTTAAATGTTCAATTATATTTACTGCCAATTCTATTTTTCTGTATAGGTCTAAAGTTTGTCTAAAGTCTTCTCCACAATGTCAGGAATTAAATCTTGGTGTGAAAAGACTGGATCCAATTGTTTTTTTTACAGTTGGCCAAAAGGTGGCAAATTTCAAATACACTGAGTTTCAAAAATACTGGAATGAGCTTATAGTCAGCCCCCAAAGGTTCCTAAAATCCCTGAACACCTTGGAAAAAAAATAAAGGTAGCTCTGGCCCTGCACAAGGTTATTTTTCCATACCTCATCCGTGGAGAACGTTTCAGTAGAAACTACAGAATGTTGATCTCTGGAGGTCATGAAGCAGAGATCACGCAGTTGACGCGATATCACACTATGACGAAGGATCTGGAAAAAGTTCAGTCTCTGCTGTTGAGTTTTTATAACTTTCAAGGAAAGCTACAATCACAGACAGCAGTCACCTCCCAGCATTCCTCAGCTGTGACATCTTCTCCCCTGCCTCGCCTTCCTGCCTGCCAAGTTTCATTTTTGATCCCGATGGATCTAATGAGGAGTAATCAAGTGTAATTACCACACAGCAATCAGCAGACAATGAGAAGAACGCTTTTGTTTTAATGACCTGACGCAGTTATGTCAGGTTATATTCAGGCTGGAAAGCGTCAAAACATCAATTTGGAACAATTTTCTCCCTCCTTCAGTCAGTTCCTCGGATTTGGGCCCCAGCTTGGGCCCATCGTACATGATTTGCAGTGGGCTTGTCACTCTCTGGATACACTAAATGATCTCACGCTATCTATTTTCATTATGAGGATATCAAGTTTAAATACAGTTCAGCCTATTACTCCAAGAATCATCAGGATTTTGAATATGGTAAAATGGTTGACTAGTGGCTAATAAGTTTACACACTGGTCATCAGTCTTACATCATAATACATTTCACGATAATAGTCTTGCCAGGCAGAAGAGAAAGACTAGTAGATTTTAACATCTTCAATCTGCAACTTGAATCAATTCAAAATACAAGAAGCAGCATCATTAATACTCTTAAAGGGTGCATATTATATAATTACACAAGCTCTCTAGAACTAAATTGGTTTAAGATTTACTGCGGGAGGTGTTGGAGAGGTCTGTCTGTATAAGCCTCAAAGAATTCTTGTCTTTCTCCACCATCTCATCATTCATGTCATCAGCTGAGATGAAACTACTTAAAACTATTAGAAGTTTATTTAAAAAGGTCAGAGATTTTTTTTTTTTTAAAACAGTCGCACTGTATTTTTTTAACTGAACGAAAAATGGTCCAATCTACTAATATGATAATCCATTACAAAATGTTCTTGATAGGACTTTGATCACATCGGTTGTCTTCATGCATTTTAATTAAAGGTAACCATTGCATTGTGACTCCATTCATGCTCCCTACTAAACTGTAGAAACCAGATACTTATCATGGCAATAAATCTGAGGTGCCTTATCTGAAGTTGTGGATTTCTTGATGCCAACACTTTTATACTCTTTTTACATTATCATGACTTCAGGGTGTCCCCACACCGGATATTCTTGGCTCCCCTCATGGGGGAATATCAGGGTCTGGGCGTCCTACAACGGAATGTGGATCAAAAGGATCCCACATCCTCTACCATCCTGGAATGTTGGGAATGAAATGAGTATTTTAGCCAAGAGGAATAAAAGTCTTTGTAGGTATCTGTAGGGAGTTGGAAGAAGAACTAGTTTAGGGAAAAAAGCCCTACGTAGGTTGTACAAGAGTAAACATGTGTACAAGAACAAGCACAGAGGCATATTTGGTCTATCATCCTTAACTGGTAAGGAGCTTCGGAAGAGGTAGTGCCCTTTGGATGTGATGTAAAAAGCAATGATCTATAAATGTAAGGTTGATGGCTAAAGGGGCCTTGCCCTTTTTGTTTCTGATGCTCAGCTGTTCCTGCCCGATTGAACAAAATTTACAACATTTAGCCAGCTGAGGCAATATGAGAAACATCCAATAACTTAGGCATTTTTTTTCTCATTTTGTAGATCAACCGCAGATTTGTTTGAGTTCGGTCTGCTTTCCACCGAGTCACATGGTCTGCATCATCCAATACAAGAAAGTATGTGGCCCTTGAGCTGAGATTGTTTGTAAATGCCAAAAGTTCTTTCCAGGGCTTTCCAGGCCAAGGATGACCTGTCGAGCTCAATGCATTTTCTTGGCTCAAATTTGATTTACTGTGCTAACAGAAAAAAGAAAAAAAAAACGTATTATCCTCAAAAACACACAGGATATTTAACAGTTACCTGTTTACATCCTCTATGAAACAGAAGAAAGAATGAGAAAAAAGGGTGGCCAAGGGATGAAAGGGATCACAATGGAGATGGTGATGTATGAGCACTGAGGTGGAAATATGGATAAAGATGAAAAGCAAAACCAAAAAAAACATCTGACATCCAGCACAAGGAGTGCGTTTCTAAAGCGGGAGAAGGTCGCTCTCTGGTGGCTGTAACAGGCTCGCCTATCGCCGGTGAACGCTTACTTGCGCTGATTGGTGTAATGAATTCGATGCATTTAATCAGGAGTTAAATAAAGACACAGTTGAAGCAGCTGTTGAGGACAAGCGGACGAAAATAATGAAGTAACATGAAGAGGAAAAATGAAAAACTGAAGAGAAAAATGAGAAATGAAAAGAAGTCGATGTTGGTGCCAGCGTTAGCTGTTTGCGAGAGAATGTTCTAGTCACGAGCGGGAAGTTACCAGCGTCCGTTGTCAAGGCAACACTACGAGACTCTGAGATGGTAAAACAAAAAAAAGTAAGACTGCTCACTTTGTTGTCATTTTCTTGCAACCGGAACAAAGTAACAAAACCGGACGCTCATTGGCTGTTAGTCAGCACACCTGTCGCCGATTGGTCCGTGAACGCCTACAAAACTGCTGCTTGTTTGTGAACACGAGCGAGTCCTCGGCGTTTACAGGATAACAATAAAATTAAAGGAGTACAATGGCAGGAGAGAAATCCGCGTTTGAGCAAACCTTTTCTTTTACTCCTCTTCTCCCTAAGAAGTCATCTTTCCTACAGGACAAAGACACTCTAGCACTGTTAATGAAATGGTGAAGAAATTAAGCTAACCAGAAAAGTTACATAAATTCTTTTTACTAGTTATCTCCTTCCTCTTTAGTGTAGATCCTAGCTGTACATGGATTTATAATGGACGTGTGTGTTCGTTTCAGGTCCATGCTGGGGAGGATTTCAGCTCAGTCCTACAGCTTTGACCAGAGCTTTTACCCTTACAACAGTGAAACGTTTGCACTGGTAAGACCCACCATATTAAGTTAGGGTACTACTCAGTCTGAAATTATGCCGGTGTATAAGCACTGACTAATAATAATAATAATAATTGAAAATGATCCTTAATCATTCTCTTTCTTATTGTAATTGATGTACAGCTGCGACAGTTAGTCGATTAATTGATTAGTGGAGTGAAAGAAACTTAATCAACAACTATTTAGATATCGATCTGTCATTTTCAACCAAAAGTGTCAGGCATTTGCAGGGTTTAGTTTCTCAGAATGAGAATTTGCTCCTTTTCTTTGTTTTTACGAAATATCTGAGTTTTGGACTGATGGACAGACATATCGAGCAATTTTAAGATGTCGCTTTATGGCTTTGGGACATTTGAATAGGCATGTTTCACTACTTGTCAACATTTCATAAACTAAACAAATAATAGATTAATCAAGAAAATGAAAGACAGATTAATCAGTAAGGAAAACAGTTGCATCACTAAATTGGGTTGTCTCTGAGGCCCAAAACAGATTTGATCATTTTCAGTCCTGCAAAACCACACTGATGTGATGCTGAAATAGACTGAGCTCATAAGTGTAATGAAAAAAAAAAAAATTACAGGTTGTCTGATTCAATAAGAATGTATTCCATGTGTTTAATCATATTTGATTGCTCTTGTCTCTCTGTATATGCAGTGTTTCTTCAAAGACCCTGACGTGGTATCCAGTCTGAAAAAGATGAAGGTTGGAGTCTGGGTGCCTCTTGGTATGTAACATCTGCCAAAAAGCCTTTCATCGCTGATCATAGGAAATTGATCTCATCTGCTGGAGAGTATTTGCAGTCAGATCTCCGTGGAATGTTTTTGACTTTTTGTGTGTGTTTGTGTGTGTGTGTGTGTGTGTTGTAGACAAGCCAGTGGTGTCTGTAGATGTGGAGGTGGTGCCATGCACTAAAGTCTCCATGGAGCTGTTTGACCCAATCTACTCTTGCGGCATCCTGAGGCCCTCTGGACATGTGTCTAAATGCTTTCATGATGTCTACCCCGACTATGATGAACTCAGACAGGTGACTCTCTCTCCGTCTTCATCCATCTGTCTGTCTCGTCCGTATCTATCATTTTTGACATGCACGTCTTCCTCTGTTCCTCCAGATGCTGCAGGAAGAGGACAGTGAGCACTACTACGTGGTTGGGAGAGAGGAGCGAGGAGAGTTTCTGTTTCTCCTCTTCAAGCACCTGTGTCTGGGAGGAGAGCTCTGTCAGTATGAAGACACCATTGATCCCTACATCAAAACCACAAAGCATGTGTACAAAGATCTGATCAGGTGAGTAGAATCTGGCCATGCTTGAGACCATATTGTCCAAAAACATAGTCGAATCAGGTTTCCCTACATCTCCATATATACACAGGTAAATTGCCCGTGTAATTCATAATGCTGAACTTCTAATATTATGCTTTATTCTGTAGTGTTCAGAAGGATCCAGACACAAAGAAGATCAGCGTTGTCTCCACCGTGCTCAAAGTCAGCGCCTATGTAAGTTATCAGTGTTTGTTTCAGCAGAACATATGAAAGAAGACTATATGTCTGTCATAAATCTTTTATAACACTAAGGAAGTATAAGTGCATCCAACTAAATGCTTTGTTCTTGTATAACTACAGTCATGCAAACATATTTTATTTGGATCTGACCTCTAATTGGCTAAACAGCACACAGGAGCAGTGTACCATAGCGGGAATGTGAATAATCATGACTGCACTGCTCTGTTTGAAGACATTACATAATAAATTTAACTTCAAGAGGCATTTTTCAGGTTAACTCTTACGACCATTAATCTGCAATCAGTACACAGTTTTTTCTTCGGATAGGCGAGAGCCATAACTGTTGTTTCCCAGAACTTCAACAAACACTATGATTTATCCTTTGCAGGATGAGTCAGGGCGATGTTACCCCGGGAGACGAGAGGAGGAGCAGACGTTTGCCTATTTGATTGTTGACCCCTTCAAACGACATGTGACTTTGTTCTACCACTTCTACGGTGTTGGAAAGTTCACATTGTGACAGTGAAGAGATGCCCTTTGTCGCCTGATTTGAACCTGTCAGTCACCTGCTGGACAAGCTGACAGTGTATATACAAACACATGAGCTCAGAGTGGGAGCTTAAGCTTCATGAAATAGTTCGCTCTGCTGTCAGTTAACTTTCCCCTTTAAATGTTGAGAAATTCGAGCAAAATTAGTCAAATGCAGAGCAAACCAGAAGGCAGGACCAGGATACAAAATGGAGGATTCCCAGATGAACTGACAAAGGAGAAAGAATAATTATCCTGTTCTATTACAGTGTGTCAATAAAATGTTTTTATCCAGCCTTAAAAAACATCTCCACGTCTGCCTTTATGTGTAATGTTCCCATTGTCCACTAAGGTAGCATCTACCTAAATGTTAGTAAACTCAACAAGGCAATCAAAGAGTTGAAAATGAGATATAATCGTGACATCTCCTAATTATGCCACATTCTTGAAAAATTATGTACCTTACCTGTCTACTCTTTTTACGATTTTTAAAACATCACTTCCATGAGTACGTTCATCGATTTTTAAGTAAACCTGAACCCTGCAATCAAACTCGTTATTCTGTAAACATTACACAGTATTATTTGGAGTAGTCCAATTTAAAGAAAAGAGAAAAGTCAACATACAGTCCAAAGAGCTTTATTGAAACAAATAAATTAATAAGTTAGTCAAGTGAGCTAATTTTATCCTCAGCAGATACACATTTTGTAGTGGTGTGCATTAGATTAGAAAATAAGATAAGCGCCGTGTCATCACCCAGTAGCTAAAAAAATTGGAATTGGAAGACTTTGTTAGGTTAGTATTTTGCTTATTGCTTTGATCAGTTTGTGTTTCAACAACAGTTCCAACACCTAAGGGAGAAGTTAAAGGGTAACGAGCTGGAATGTCAAATGGCAGCAAGTCAGCGAACGACGGACGGTAAGGATGTCGTGAAGAAGAACAGAGTGAAAAGAGAAAAGAGAACGTGCAGATTGAGTCATGCATAGCATTCGGTCAGTTAAACAAACAGTGTGTTTCTCACACTTGGTTTCCTAGACTAGTGCCCCCTAGTGGCCTCAGAGGTAGTTGTGTGGAAGCCATTCTGATCTACAGTATGTGACATGCTTACGAAAAGAGACATGCCTGCAGAGTTTCCTGTGGTGATATAAATGCCCATGCCCTCCAGCCTCCAGATCTCTCAGGTGTTAAAACACAGTACGGGCGTGACGTGAGGAGGTTACAATGATATGCTACATATACAGTAATATTCTCAGAAAATATCAAAGGTTGCGACAATCATAAAAGAGTAACACCCCTAAAAACTATGTTTCATAACCATTTCGATTGTGTTTCTTTAGTTAGATCAACATTTTGAAAAAAGAGCATGGCTATTCTCATGTGATATTTCTATGAAACACTGTCGTCTTCAAAGCAGCATTTATATGTAAGTTTGAGGAAGAGAGCCGCACCATATCAGTTACAGAGCGAGGACATAGAAGGCACAGGTCATTTCCTTTCATGTCTGTACTCAACACTTTACAGAAGACATCCTTCATTTTTTTTTTTTTCTAATACTGGGGCCACCACTAACAACGACATGCAATACAGTGGACACATACATTTTCATGAAGCTCAACATTCCAGGTGTCAAAGAAGTGACAGTACTGTTCAGTGTAATAATGCCTCTAATAACGAGGCATCTCTGTTATAATTTAGGCCAAAGAATAAAGCTACCTAGCATTTCTCTATGAAATGAATGCAAAGATTTTATGATAACAGCAGCAAGCTCTGATGTTCGGTTTTATTCCTCATGGCAGCATGAGCATCAGATCTAAAATAAATAGATCTAAATAGACTGAGCAATGAAATACATTCACTGTTTGAAGTCTAGGCTTGGCTTGAATGGAGAAGTGGAGCACCTGAGTCAACTGGCTTGACTGAATCAAATAAATGAATCACTTGTAGGGACAGAAGACTGTTTTCACTGGCCAAACACAGTATGGTGAATGTTTTCCTAGCTGAAGCTGGCAGCAATTATCTGATGACATTTAAAAAACATACATAAGAGCTCTGCGAGTCGTGTGCGTGTGTGAACCTGATCAGCTGTGTGGAGTTACAATTGTGTCATCCATGATTTAACTCGACAAAAATGCTACATTTATTTAAAGATCATATCCAAGTAAATTAAATATATTAATTTAAACCCTACATTCACTTTAACAACCAAAAAAAATCATTTTAAAAAAACATTGAAATTTGATGTAATAGGTTACACAAAATCGAGTGCATGAACATAATTACAGTCAAGAAATCAAAACAAAATGATAAAGTTATACATGACAAAAACATGTGTTATATTTATCAAGTGCCAAAGTATTTAAGTAAAGAAACTGACTTCATTTCATGTATGTGTGTGTGCCTTTGTGCACTCTCCAGTTTTTTCCACAAGCACAGAGCACTTACTGTGCATCAAACATCTCCAAGAGAGAAAACAGAAAACACAGAAGAGAGTAAAGTGGACTGGCAATGACAGTCAGTAACACCTATAAGTGATGACTGGAGCCCAACCCTGCAAACTGTCTGTTTGTAGCAAAGCTATAAGGCTGGAACCATGTCCTAAGACACTTGCATTCATGAGGATAATGGCCTGGAAGTCATGCGTTAGAGCTGGACGCCTTACAGGTTGTTGGTTGTTTAGAACTGCACCAAACTGGCCAAAAAGTTTGTGCAGGTGCAAGTAGAATCCGACGACCGTAGACGTGAGAACCATCCCCGTGTAAGAAAGGTTGTGAAGTATTACTGACTGCCTGAACCAGCTGACATGGTAAAGCTGACCTGAGCCTTGATGTGAGTTGCGACTGAGCAGTGCAGAGAAATCGGACATAAATGTCTAAATTCTGACTGGGGATCAGTGAGGTTTTATCTACAGGACTCATCTGAGGAACATGCATATGTTTGGAGGGTGGGCTGCAAGACAGACAGTTTTAAAGGGCATGTTAAAAACATAAATTCAGGTTATTGGAGTACTCAAACAGGTACAACAGTCTTTCAAACATTGCAAAGGAGGGATTTTATACCTGTGAAAACACATTTTTGCTCCAGTAAATCCTAAATAAGTGGGAACATTCCTCACTTGAATGCCAGCCAAACAGGGCATAATGTCTCGTTTTTTGCAAGTGGGCTTGTTGGAGACAGAACTTCTGAGAGAAGGAATGGAGATCAAAACAAACAACAATGTACAGTACACATCAGTCACTCCAACACATTCTTCCAGCTCTGTTTTCATGTGACAAGTCTGGGCGATTAAAGCAGGATTTACACATTTAAATCTCCCTTGCTTGGGTGGGAAGGTGTACCGTGGAGGTTTGGTGCTTTGGCGAGGTGGCTCTCTGCCCAGTCTGCCCGTCCAAGTCCAAGGGAGCAGTGTCGACACCCCCTCTATTAATTTATTTGTTTTTCAGGTGGTGTGAATGCAAAATTTGCAGGTGGTACCCATTGTATTCATCACAGTATCAAGAATTATGATGCCATCCTAAGGTACTGAACAAATGACTGGCATGGCACTTGCAGCACTGTCAAATGAGTCAGTGTCAGATTTTTCCAGAGATTTACAAAACTTCAAATCTCAAAGTCGGATTATCTACAGTCGAAGTTTCAAAGTAGGCATAGATATAAAGCATGAGGTGAGTGGGTGAAAGTGGTTCAGTAGTTAAGTAATAGTTGTTCATGTGCCTTCCCTATTTCTCCATCCTCATCTAGTGAGTTGGGGGTAGGTGTCCCGTGAGCAGTTTGAACTGAGGCTCCTTGTCAGGTGGAGCCATCTGGTGGCCTTTGTCTGCATCAGTTGTGGAAAAACATTCACTTAAAGAAAAATGGATGAGAATGCAGATGGGGGTGGGGTGTGTGTGTGTGTGTGTGGGGGGTGTTTACAAATCATTGCAGACAGAAATGAAATGAAGGGAAGTGAGGACATGTAGTTTGGGCCACTTGGAGTGAGAACTCAGCCGAAGGAAGACGTATTGTAAATGGTTTGTGTCTGTGTTCAAACAGCCCCCAGACTGTTCAGCTCACGGTCATTCAAAGTTGCCATTTTCAGACTGGGAGATGTTGAGCGTGTTAGCGGAGGGGAAGAGGTCTCTTTGGTCTGTGGGGCTGTGGTAGTCAGATGTCAGGTCGGGATCCAGCAGGGAGGACAGGGTAAAGTGGGATGAGCCTTTCTTTAGGCACTGGGAGTAGAAATTGAGCAGGAGGTCTAACTTGTTCTCTATGGACTGTACCTAGGAAAACATACACAAATGGCAAGTTTTTTTCACACTTAAAATTGCCAAATCCTGGCTGGCTGTCACTAGCATCTGCAGGTTACTCAGGGTTTTTCTGCAGGGAGTTTCTTTCATCACCCTTTGTGATAAGATGGACGATGACACTGGGGCTTAATGCATTAATGTGATGTCTTGTAACACAATGCATTATTATTTCTTAGCACTCTAAAAAGATATCCCAGCCTTTAACTGTCAAAGCCTCCTGGGAGCTGTAAAAAAGACAGACTGATGAAAGAAAATCCACTGACTAAGTGGAACAGGGAATGCAGCTCCTAAATTCTAAATTAAATAATTTCCTGCCCACAGTTTATTGCACTTCCTGTAGTTTTTATTGCACCTTTTTTACTTTTTTGGATCCACGAGAATGAGTAAAAGCAATCCGCTGAGATTTTTTTGACTGATTGATATGATGACACAGAAAAAAAAATTGCCACAAATGCTTTATAAATCAAAGTACCCTTCTGTTACCTGTTTCTCCACCTTGACTACACGTCCCATCATGCTTAGCTCATCCAGTGGGTCCAGTTCTGGTGGCGTCTTCTCTCCTTTCTCAGGGCGTGCTTTCTTGTCAGGCTGAATAGTTCCTCGACCAATTATCTGGTCCACCCTTTTACACAAACACAACCAGTTATAGTAAATATAATGGAGACTACAATATATTTTCAAAGTTTTTATAACGATTATGCATGAGTTTAAAGTAATGGCTTGGCATTTTTTTTTATTCAGCGAATGAGACCGCTTATTCGCTTTCTTGTCAAGACTTAGATGAGAAGAGCCACACTAACTGTTTCCCCCCGGCTTCCAGTTTTCTATACTAAGCCCAGCTAACCAGCTGCTGCTTCATATTAACAGTGCAGACATGACATGGCAAGAAAGTAAACAATTGAATTATATCTTTCAAAGAAGCGGAAGTACAACAAGCAAAAATGAATCATGGCACAATCACGCAAAGGAACCCCTACCTCCAGCCCAAACATAGAATTAGAGACTTTATTTACCTCATTCAGTTATGAAGCAACAAACCAGTAGGAATTAAATACGTGAAACCTACCGCATCTGCAGACTCTTGATGCGGCCGAGCATGTCCAGGTGTCCAGCGGAGTACTGCTCTATGACGTCCTTCACATCATACGGACGCAGCGTCTCCTTAAATTTCCTCTTGGCCACAAGGAACTTTAAGATCCTACACGTGTCAAAAACAAACAACCCAGGCTGTTATCACTCCTATGGGTGCCGATTGTGCAGGACGGCTATCAAACGATGGGGCCAAGCATGAGGATAACAAGATTAATTACAGTCAGAGTGACCTTATCATTCACAAACAGCCACATAATGAGAGCAGAGCAACCCCTCAACTAAGCCATGTGTATATATTGTGATTATGACAACATCTTCCAGAGACATTTGCTTATCAGTACGTGCTGTTTCAGCAATTAGCACAAGCCCACAGAGAGGAATAATACACATACACCTCTATCAGAGCTTCGCCCTGTTTCTGCTCTTTTTTCAGTGTGACAGCCATGTTGGAGCCACTAGTAGACAACAGCTGCTCCCAATGCACACAGCTCATCATCACCACACAATTCCAACTGCGGGGGAATCACACCGAGGAATGTTGACCCAGCACTACCTGTATCCGCCGAACACATCACTGACAACATCCTCTGCCAGAGTTGGTCTGGTTGGACGTCATGTTGGAGGGAGTGGAGAATGTGCAAGAAATAGTGGGAAAGGAGCCGAGGACAGTTTAAGTGTGTGTGTGTGTGTGTGTGTGTGTGTGTGTGTGTGTGTGTGTGTGTGTGTGTGTGTGTGTGTGCATGCGTGCAAGTGCCTGGCTTTCTGTATTTGGTGGGTCATTCAATTCCTTTCTTATCACTTACGCAATAGGGAGCTCAGAGATGCTGGCTCCACAGAGGGCCTGGAAACACCAAATGTAAGCGAGACAAAATATAAACACTCAAGCTGTCATCTCATCCTGTGATGGATGGCACTACAAGTCAAGCAGGGAGAGAAGACGGAGTGAGGAGGGGAGGGAGGGCAAGGAAGGAGGGTTATTTTTTTAATTATTATTCTTTTATGAGAAAATCTTATCTCTCACACCCAGATGACTAAGTCCACTATAATACTTCCACTTGCTTTCACAGGAGGAAGAAAAGAAATCACATCAAAGGTCTGGGAAGTGGAAGATCAGAAACGCTCAGCTGTTTTGAGAAAACGTCACAAAAAAAAAACCGCAGACACACATATCTGTGGACACAACCACAAACATGCACAAAGACAAAAATATAATGCTACAAATGCATGCATGGGTATATCTACACACTCTCAGTCAGAGAGTGTGTATACACTACAGTAACACAACCACACATATGAGCTAAACAGAAGCAAGTGAAAACTGAAATTTGTGAAGGGGTCATTTTCCGAAACAACCAGTCTAAACTTTGTGTAGGCCTGCAGCGCTTGAATTTACCACAGCCACATACAGCACAGTTTTGTGTAGTGACCAGTGCTGCAACAAAAAAGAGGAAAGGGTGCGAGCGAAGGAAAGGAGGGGCGAGAGGAGGAGGAGTGGTGGTCAACAGCTGGTGCTGTAGCAGCCGTCAGCGCAGTCTTCCACCTCACGCAGCACTCGTTTCTTGATGACTTCTGCATTTGGGGTATTTTTGCAGGTGGTCTTTTCTTATTTTGCAGGTAGATGCAGATTTTTTTTTTGCTAGGGTGAGTCTCAGGTGCAGGTAAAAGAAAAGGCAAGGGAAACAGAGGAGTGTTTGGGGGGGAGGAAGGGGGGCTTTTGAATAGGATCCTCCATGGGTTTCTTTAAAATGCTGACTCTCTTTCTTGGTCAATGGAATGGCTTTCATAATACGAGGTCAGGTCTGAGTGTGCCCCCCCCCCGAAAACTTCCAGCTACGGTGCAACACTCACTGGAAATGGTACAGTACAGCTGGCACTGCTCACTGAAAGATATTATATCTCCCTAATGTCAGGAAGTTGAGACCTAAAAACACGACGCGATGACTGGAGGGACAGGAAGTGTCATCTGTGCCCCAAAAATGCTTGCAGAGCTAGAGCAAAGGTGCAATTCAGCAAAGGTTGATCCCTGATAGTCTCCAATGGCAAGGTTTTATCTGTGACTTGAAAATGACTGTTATGCTGACACGCATCCTGGGTGGGCCAAGTAGGGTGAGCCACTGTAGGGGTAGGTCTGATTCTTCGCCGGATAAGATTAATTACCTGCTAAGTGAACAAAATTTAACACAGACGCTACAGTATGTGCATTCAATCATTCCTACAGAGAAATAGACTGCGTGAACATTATACGAGTTTAAAAATATTACAGCTGAAAGACTACAAAAACTGATGACTATGACAAAAGACCAAATGGTTACAAATAGTAAGCCTGTCCAACCTATTTATTTAATAAAGCAGGGACTTCATCCGATACTGCAAATGTGCAAAAATTTTGTGTGTTGTGCAGTATTGGATTCGTGCATGGGAAGAGTCGAGATAGCACAAAAAAAGTCAGGCCTTCTTGTCCCATCCTCTTCCTCCTCTTCTTCTTCTCCTCTTGCTCCTTATACCTATCCCTCCGTACATAAACACAACACCATATACATCTATTCAGGCAGCCAAGCACTGATAAACCATATGAATCTTCCTAAGGTGAAGTCTCAGCACTAGAGGCCTGCTGCAAAAATTCTGTGTTTCACAGACATTAGTCGTGAAAATCAATGTCTGTTGTGGGTGAACACACCCTCGCTCCATGGGTGGGTGTGTGTGTTAACACAGTGAAACACCTGCTGTTTACACACCTACGCTATTTATAGGAACTCCCTCTCTTCTACTGTGTGCAGCACAGAGCAGCTGAGGTCAGAGCTATCTGCTGAGTCAATTGCAAACCCGAGGAGCGATCATATAATACCCTGTAATATACAGTGTCCAATATCAAACAATAATAGACAGCTGACTTGTGTTACTAACAGTGGCAAAGTGCTCATTTATAAAAATTCTGCCCAACGGGAATTCATTTATATTTATATGCTTTTACCCAAAGAGCTTTACAATTTGCCTCTCAATCACCCAAGCACACACTGATAGCAGCAGAGCCACTATGCAAGGAAATTGCCTAACCTTTAGGAGCAACTTGGGGTTCAGTGTCTTGGTCAAGGATACTTCAACATGTGGACGGCAGGAGCTGGGGATCAAACCCCCAACCCTGTGATTAATGGACAACCCGCCCGACTGCCTGAAACACAGGGGCGGCTGCAGCTTAAGATACAGAATGTAAAAAACTAATCCTAATGATGTTACACGATTGACTAAATTGTATTGGACCATTCAAGATTATACATGGTTTCAACACTATATTTGGTTAAAAATGGGGTAACATACGGCATGAAAATCAACACTGTTTCGAATGTGTAAGACCGAAGAATATATAATAAACACAACACAAATTCATGTACATAGATCGAGTATATACTATCTTTTTAGTGTTTACAATCAGGGTAGCTAGCTAACAAGCACTACAGCTTTAATAAAATGAATGCTCAGATAAAATCAGGGATGGACTTGAAACTCACAAAATATGTGGCTTTTTCTGAGACTTCAGATTCCTCCCAAATATTTTGGGAATATTTCGACTGGTAAGTTGAATTTCAACATCCCTAATGTTGCCCCCATATACATTGTATATTAGATACACATTTCCCACCTCCTTCAAAAGCTTCACAGAGATAATATGGAACCACACAAACAGTGTCACACTACCATGAGAAATGCGGTCAGGGTATGGCGTTGACATACGGGACCAAAAAGTGAGACGTTATAATCCACTCTCATCAGACCCTCCTGGAGACGAGCCTGGCCCCAACACCAGAGTTTGCTGGCAATTGTAGTTTCTTCTGCCACCATCCGTGAAAAACTCTACGCTGTCATTCTGTGAGTGTGTGTAATTTTGTATGTGTGTATGGTGGGGGGAAGTATGTCTACGTGTCTGCATAGAAGAAGTCATTGGTAAGACTGTGGGATATCTATTCATTTAAACACAGTAGGTTGTCTATTTTTGCATTTTACAAATTATGATTGATAACTAATTATTATAATCATGGTATAGTTTTGCCAACAGAGTATTTCTTCCAAGACACACACACTGTCCTTGGATTATGAGTACTACTACCCTGTTTACATGTGCAGCATTTTGCTTCTCTTCATTAGTAAAGGCTAAAGAAAAACCTGCCCCTTTATTTAAAGTGTCTAAGCACATACTGTGTAAGGATATCCGCCACTGACATACTACAGTAACATCATAAGGTAATAGTCGATGAAGAACAGGAAGAGATGACACAGTGACAGCAATCAACATCAATGCTCTTAATCAGTTGTCATTACAGTTGTCTCTGTCTAAACCGTACAATATTGTTTGTCTCTGCACAGTCGTACTGTACTGTGATCTTCCATCCGTACGGTATTCCTGAGTGTGTGTTTGTGTGTGTGCTCTCTAATAGGCAACCCTATAACCCCACCTTACACATGACCAGCCTGAATGAGCTGGGCTTGCTGAGCGACAAGGTCATACAGGGGGAACTAACCCTGCCTCTGCAGGAGGGCTCAGTTACCTCTCCTAAGTGGACATTTCTACTCCGTCAGCCAAATCTGCACACGCCAGCACCTAAATGGAGGAGCAGCATTTTCACCTATTAAAGCAGGCTGCGACTACCATGAGAAGTGCCCATCGTCTGAATACGCACGCATGGGTTGCTTGTGTGACCAAAGAGACCTTATTCCATTGTTGACCAGTAGCACAGCAGCTCCAGTTTGCACCTCAAGGTTGTGATGTGTTGTCTAGTACCTGGAAACACAAGCTTTTACTGCTCAAAAAGTCTTGAAGGTAAAAGCTAAAGGTTTATTTTACATTTGAATAAAGTTTATATCTTTAATGGTACTCTATGGTTTGGTAGAGCATATTTGAGGAGTGATATCTTGTTGAAAATTTTGTTGTATTTAATTGCTTAGGAAGGACCCTACAGTTTTCCAAACCAGACCTTTTGAAAAGTAAATCATATTTTTTTTTATTTTAAGTTTTTTGTCAGAAACATACAGTCGTATATGTTTTGTATATTGTATTATTTGGGGTGGTGCAAAGGTTGAAGTGAAGAGGAAACTGTTTTCTTGTGTTTCAGTACCAGTCGAAAGGATCCATCGCCCAAAAAATGGTTCTAGTTCCATAAAGAAAGCACTGTATATTGTATGACTTTTTATTACTTTTATATGATCTACTTTTTTTTTTGTTTTTTTTTGCTTTGTTTGGTGATCAGTTAGAAAAAAATGTTTTTGTTGTTAGTGAAAAGGGAATAAAGAAATGGTAGATAATTTTTCCATTGTCGTCACAAGGACCTCTATTTTTGTACAGTTTTTCTATAAGAATAAATGATTTCCACTATAGGTATGACCAATATATTGTTGATGGCAGGACTCACCTGACAGCTCGTATAAGTGTCTTCACTGCTGGGATTACCTCATCCATGGCCACGTCACAATATGGTTTGTCTTCCACACTGTCCTCCCCGACCCCCTCCACTGGACCAAGGTAGAGGGAAGATATTCAGAGACACTATTATGCAGGAAAGACTCTTGCAAGCATTAAAGAAAAGTGTTTATGTGTGTGTTGACTACCATCAGCAGGAGGTCGTGGTTTGAGGCGAAGCGAGGTGCGGAAGCGTGTGCGGTCATTAAAACTCCAGCTCTTTTGGACCTTCCCCGGGCTGGTGGCGTCGGGGACGTTCTCCTGGCTGGGAGAGCGTCGGACACCAGAGCCCGGGGACAGCGGTGACGCCTTGTTTCGAATGGTTTGCGATGATCGGGAATTGTTCATCCTGATCCGATCCCGGAAGCCCATTTTACTGCTGACAGTGAAGATAAAATAGTCAAACGTCTATAAGCAGAGTTTTCTTTTCGGATCATGAAAGGCACTGAGTTTTTCTCAATGATCACAATGTCCATGCCTTTGACCTTAATGGGAAACTAAACTGTGTTATCCTGGGAGTTTAGGGAAGCAGCAGAAGGGCAGCATGAGCTTGTTAGAGAAGAGTTTGTTAGTAAAAGTGAAGTAACACAAAAAATATGGACGCCGATTTTTATAACAGTCCTCACAGAGACTCACCAACAAACGGACAAAACAGAGACACAAACAGACATTTACATTTAGTCTCCACGAAAGACAGACTTACTGACCTATCATGGAGGCGGTTTGACCAGAGGGACCACTCAATATAGCTAAAAACCAATTCTGCCCTGAGGATTTACGTATTTAATGTGCCTATCTTAGCACCTGATTCATCAAAATTAGCCTGAAGCCTGATTCAAGACTCGCAGCAGTGCTGGGATGTTGACAAATGTTCCACCTACCATCAGACCAAGACACACTTCCTTAATCCCTCCAACAGGGTGAAGAAGCATCAACATATTGGCTTCAAAGCGCAGCTGTACAAAAGGTGTCTCATTAAGTACTCTATACCGCTCACTGCAACCCAAGGCAGGCTGATAGGTGAGATCATCTATTTACAAGAGAAAAGATATTTGGTGGCCATTCTCTCCAACAGCTTGAGTCCTAAAGCTGCTGTTATAGCATGCTCTGGAAACCTCTCCTTCTCAGAAGCCACTTACATCTTACATACTGTCACAGATCCGTAAGGCATTTCAAACGTCATGCACCACAGAGCAATTCCAGCCCAGTCGTTCCTACATGTTTACGATGATATACTCTTTGTTGTGCGTGTGTTATAGCAAGCCATTTGAATTAAAATTTAAATAGTTAAGGGATGTTAGTGGAAACAGCATTTCATACGAGCAAGCTGAAATGTTTCAGGTATACTGGAGGAAATGGGGAAGATAGAGTGAAAGACCTTTGCATGCTGTTGGCGAAGTAAATGATCTGGAGGCATTCAGGACCATTAAAAGAACATTGCATGCCAACAGAAGCATTTTCATCCTTAAAAATCTTTTATGTTTACTGCACAAAAACACTGATTTGTTAGAAAGGCTCATATGACTAACACAAAATGGAAAAGCATGCTGAATCATTTAAACCTTCTCTTCAAGAAGAGACAATAAATGAACCGAACAACTGAACTGAAAACATGAAGCAAGTCTAGAGCGGGGAGATTCCATTTCTTCGACTTCAATAATTTCAATTTGTGAAAGGTCGTTGCTTATTTTTGAGTGACTATTGAGTTTCCTCGTTTCATCATAGACGTTTGATGAAAGGAAAACACATGTATCTCACTTGTCACGGTCATAAACCATGGACCAAGGACTTTTGTCGTGTTTTCAACATATGGTTTATCATGACCTTCAAGCCAAAGCAACCAAAATCAGCCCTCGTTTCTCCAGCACGCACAATAAAGACCAAGCTGGAGAAACTTCCTCTTAGTAAAACAGAACACAGCATGTCTTCACTGTGAAGGATTCACTCAAGCATTTGTGGACCAGAGTATAGTGCCTATTTAATGTTTTTAATTGGTAACTAAAGTCCATTATTGAAAATAAGATAAATTTCATGGCATCTGCTACTACAAGTTATCTTAATTGAGCTAATTCTTCTTCTGAAACTCACAAACTCTGAGGGATTTGTTTTTGTTAACAATAAAGCTAAACTTTTAGTCAGCCTCTGCACCAGCCCACAAATTTTCGAGTGTTTCATGCAAAGTATGTGGGATGTGCGCATTATAGGAGGAGGAAGAGTGGTGTTATTGATCGATGACGTTTAAGCGTGCCCCGTGCACAGGCTCATTGCCATGGATACCTCTGCTTGCGGCCAGCGTGAATCCGGAAGAGACCCCGCTTTTTAGAAAGAAGTTGACTGGGGAGACACACAAGGCAGAGGGAGAGAGGGTGAGGGGAAGAGAGGAGTGGAAGGAGGGGGGTGAAGGAGGATGAGAAGTTGTGGGACACAATCTGGGTACATGTTGAACCAGTGAGGATAAAAAGGTAGCAAAGGAAAAACCAGAGACAGAGAGTGAGGTAGAGGGGTGAGGTGTGACATCTCAATAGTCCAAGTAGCCCTTTACTTTCCTGCTCTTGTTACCTTACCTAAAACTGTAAAATATACCAGTGAGAGGCAGTTTTGGATTATGGAGACACACTGTGAGGAGTGAGGAGGTGGGTTTGATCAGTAGGGGGGGAGAGGATCATGCAAAGGTAGTGGGCAATGTTTCACCCGAGTATATTCATCAAGACAGCCCATTAAACCTCATGGTGAGAGCAGCTCCTCAAATCCAGGACATTTCTACCAGCAAAACTTGTATTATTCAAATACGCCAATGTGCTTCTCTCATCTATTGCATGCATAAGTCCGATATATATCATTTACATAAGCAGCCCTTTATTACCATGGAGCTTGTTAAAGGTTTATGCTAACAAATTTATGAATCTAATGCAGCAAATTCATCCCGATTACGAATATCCTCAAATCAACAAGCACAGCTCATGACTGGAAGAACAAACCTGCGTGGAACGTCTGCCTTCCTGAGAACAGATGAAGGATGGAGGATGGATGGCATGGAAAGACACAATGGAAATAAAGGGAAAGAAAGAGGAGGACAGGAAGAGGAAACCGGTGAGTGAACAGTGGGAGACAGTGGAGATGGCAAGAATATGAGCTAAGCAGACAAAGATGCAGAGAAGCAGGGGGTTCTGTAACACAGTGGTCTCATATCAGATATTAGTGAAATTTTGTTAAACACACAACACATCCATGCAGAAAGCTCCGGAAGCAGTAAGCCTTTTTTATTTATTTATTTATTTTTTTGAGTGTGTACACCTTGTTGAATGTGTTCTTCTGTATGTCCCTGCTGTGTGTGAGCATGAGTGTAGGCAGACTTTTGGCCACCTATCTGGATGTACTGTGAGGCTGTGAGTGGTGGCGGTGTGCGTACCTGTCCCCCGACAGGTAGGGGGAACTGTAGGGCCGCAGCCCAGACAGCAGCGTGTGGTAGGAGTTTTGGAGAACCTTCTTGGTGTTACGCTGCCGCTGGAGATGACTGAACAGTAGCGTCAGTTCTCTGACACCCCACGTGCACAAATAAACAAACAAACAAAAAAAACAAAAAAACACATGACAAATGAACAAAAAAATAACAGATAATGAACAACTCACAAAAAGGCCAAAAAAATGGTCCAAATGCTCAAAAGAAGAGGGATACGTGAGAGGAATAAAATATTTGAAAACTTGAAAATTTAAGATACCGTAAAGTGAACATTTTGATTTGACATTAATATAAAGATGCATGTTTCTATTTGTGTATCTCATGTTCCCCTCCTTTTAAGCAAATAAAAATTAGTCAAATTAATACATAAACGCAAAATATAAGAAACCACTGCGTAGAACAAAAGTAATGAGAATGTAACTGAATATTGGTGGCAAAGGCATTTCAAAGGGCTGGTCCATAGTTTAATTTAAAATAATAATTCTAAAATATAATAGAGAAATCAACACTTTTTATTAAAACCACCATGGCAGAAAACTGAAGAGAGTTCTTCGTGGATAAAAGGTAGCAGGTGTGATCGGTTTTTGTTCATTCTGATATGAATGTATGGAGTAGAAGCAAAACAAAGTATCAGAAACTAGTTTTCACAGTTCACTATTTTGTGATGCAACTCCCAAATCTCTGTCTGCATTAATTACACTTCAAAAGAATGACCAAAGGCAACGACAGATTTTTGATAGTTGAATCCACTCCCTGCTGAACATGTAGAATGATGGCAGCGCCTACCTGAACGAAGGCAACATGCTGTCGTAGAAGTACCATGTAGCTGTAAGATAGGAGTGTTTGGCATCTGTAGAGTAGAGACGCCATGCAGCCTAAACAAAGCCACAAGCGCACAAAACAGAAACACAAAGTGAGAGTTAGCCTCCTTCCTGGCTCTCCACTTGAGTCTAAATTTATTAAACATAATATAATATAAAGACTTAATGACCCTCAATGGGGCCGTTACCTGTATCAGGTTGGCAGCAGGCATCCTCCTCTTCTCAAAGTGCTTCTGCCGGTGCTGCTCTTGGACCTTCAAGGCAAAGCCTGATCCCAGAATTCCCTGAGGGTCAGAGGTCCAATTGAAGTCAACTCTGACCAAGCAGACAGGAGCCACTAACAAAGATGTGAGCAAATACAAATGAGACTTACAGCAGGCAGGGCAAAGAAGGAGACTCCCAGAAGAGCAAAGCCTGCAGCTAGCAGCCGTCCTTGCCAGGTACGAGGGGTCTTATCACCATAGCCAATAGTAGTCAGAGTAATCTTTGGAGGGTAAAGAAATACACACACACAATGTTATAGCTACAGTTATTCATAGAACATACACAACACCCTACTAAAGAGTTAGCTTGGCTCTACAATCCAGTTACACCAGTCATTTATGTAATTCTAGTCCCACGAATCGAGTGTTAGCTTGATATGAAAATTGTCTATAATCTGAATTCTTGTCTGTTACTGTTGATTCCCCTAAAACAAACAAGTTATTTTTTGGTTTTACAGCTACTAAGATAAAAATCTTAAAATTAATATTTTAAGATTGCCCTTGATATCACTCCTGCAATCACTTTGGATAGAAATATACTGAATATGAAATGCTGTATCTGGAATGCACCAAAACTGACCGTTGCTCAGTCATCTACAGCTGAACCTGGCAAGTCTTCTCGCTGTGCATCATAAGATCTATATCTCAGTCCGAAAAGGGCAATAATATACTTGCAATCTACGTCGCTATTGTTTGAATGTACAGCTCCTGCTTACTCTTGACCTCTTTAACGTTGGTATTGTCTGTGGCGCTCTGGTTTGTGAAATTATTCATCTCTTTGTAAATGAAAAGATTTTGTTCACACAAAGGGATTATTTCCACAGCTACAAAGAGCCTGTGTGTGTGTGTGTGTGTGTGTGTGTGTGTGTGTGTGTGTGTGTGCGTGCGCGTGCATGTGTTACGCAGTACTCACAGTCCCCCACCAGAGGGAGTCTGCATAGGTGTAGAAGTCTGAGTTGATGTCTTTCTCTGCCAGGTAGACGAGGAAGGAGGCAAAGATCAGGACCAGGAAACCTATGTACCAGGCTGTAATCAACTCCTGAGAGAGAGTGAGAAAGAGAAGATGTATCAATCATGCCTGTCAGCAGCAGCAACAGCAACTTTATCATCATAATCCCTCCTGTCATTAACGTACCACTATCATCATTATTGGCTAAATTCCCTTCATCATCACATTTGGCTTCCACCTTGGCTTTGACTTGGCTGTACAGTTCTGCTTAGACAGCTGATGCCTCAATTCATCCTCATCACTTCCCTCTAACTTTGTTCTGCAGCCGACCGGTGGGTGTCAGGTATTTAAGTCAGCATAAATACTAACAACTGATGAAAAATGAGCAACACTTCTTCATAAACATTGAAAGTTATTAGGTTATTTATCCCATTAGTAACCATCATGACCATCATTACCAGCCTTTTAATAACAGCCCTCGGCCTCTTTCTTGCACTTATAATAATCCATAATGCTGTATATGACCACGATGCCCTCGTATCCTCTTAATTGTCAATGTCTGCACAACTAACCAAGTTCTATAAATGTAAATCATTCTCAAAAATAAATCAGAGAAAGTGAGTTTTGTTGTAGAACAGGTGTAAGAACAGGACTATATTTAGCAGGCACTCATTTCACCTTGCTGTGCGCGTAAACCACTGAGCCCAGTAGTTTCCAGGTGCCTCCCCGTCGGTCCATACGAACCATACGCAAGATCTGCAGGAAGCGCATGCTTCGCAGGGCCGAGGTGGCAAAGATGTTACCCTGTGTACCTGCAGCGATCACTGCCAACGATGCCACAAACACTATGAAGTCTACAGGGAAGGAGTTCGGTCCACAGAGACATAGAGAGGAGAGGAGGATAAGGTGATTTCACAGTTTTCACATGGACACACACAGCACTTTGACGTGGGTTTTCGCACACCCTCACCTATGACACAGAAGGGCTTTCTGGCAAATCTCAGCCGTCCCTGCCATCCACGGTATCTGCAGCAACAGCCCGCCGCCCAGATCCTGATGAAGTACTCCAACCCAAACACCACAATCATCACAAACTCCTACAAACCACAGACACGCACACAGACACACACAACGAGAGAGAGTTCAGTCACATGCACTGGTCAAGTGAGCAGTGTTTGACAGAAAACTTTTCTTTTTCTTTCAAAAGTCAGAGTGACATGCAGAAAGACAGTGTCATTTCATAGTTTTTCCATAAAATCACTACATTTAGCTATTTTGCATGAACTGTTTAGCATGTGTACCAATTTCTCAAAAGAAAAGTGTCCCCCTAAACAGAGCATCCAAGTTATTCACTTCATCTAAAGCATCATATTGATATTTATGGCTAGCATAATCTGTTGACTTGACTCATAGAAGGTTAAATTAAAAGATCAAAAAATCAGAAAGGTTATATCATAACATCACAGCCTTTTAACACAGCACTCTGTCGGTCTTCTCCCTATCTCTTAGTTCTTCTTCCTCTCAGGTTTTTGGACCGTACGGGCAGTTTTAGGTACACCGAACCAATCTGCCGCTAGAGCAAATGTTTGTGTAAGTAAAGTCCACTAATGGCTGATTGCCTGCTAATGGCTGGGTGATTGATTGAAAGAGTGAACAGAAAGAATGTGCAAGTCAATCAAACCATTAAGTAACACGTAAGGCTGAGCAAGGTGGGAAGAGAGAGGGGAAGAGGGGGTTGAGAGAGGACAAGTCGGGTTAGGGAAGGAGAAAGCAAATGTCCATTATTCACTAAAGCAGCTTGAGCACAGAGGAAGGGGGGAGATTATGGGATGGCTATTAGGATTAGTGGATCATGTCTGTGATTTCCTGCGCAGTCAACAACACCTGAATCCTCCCACCTGCTTACATGGCTGTCTGTGCCTCCACCAGCAAACAAAACAACACGCAACCAAGCACATATGGATACACTGCAGTAAGTGAGATGGTGTGTATGAAAGCATATGAAACTGGATGCTGAAGCAGTCAGTGTGTGTATTACCAGGATGAAGAGGCCTTGGTTGGCAACCTCATTGTGGTCGGGGATGGTGGCGAACACGGACAACACCAAGCAGCTAAACACCAGCAGAAAACTGAAACACACAGACACACACACACGGTCAGTAAACACATTTTAAAATACACACATTAGAAATAGGAATGTGGTGGAATTTCTGTAAGCACTCTGGACACAGACACGAATAAAGCACACAGTGACAGATTTGAATATTAATGTGATTACTATTGATCAATAATAGGAGACAGCAACTTACACAAGTCGGCAAAACGCCCCTGTCTCTCCTAACAGAGAGCAAACCTAATCTTTTATAGTTTTCTATCACAGGAACACTCTTGGGTTATGTTAATCTCTTTAGCGAAGAAACGAATGGACTAAATAAAACTCATTAAAACACGCTTTGTTCACTCTCTGAGTGATTAGACGACAGAGAAAAAGTAAATTGCAAATAAGCAGGAAACGATTTGTTGATCTGTAACAGAACACAAACACAGCATGCTGACCCATATTCGGTCAGTGGCACAGGAATCAGAACAATGAAACCAAGTTTAGATGTTTTTGGTAAACAATTTGTATAGCTTAATGAAAGTATCTTAGAAATATCTGTGCTAGAAGTTGTTATTTTCAAAAAATGAAAATGAGGTAAATATAGGCTTCAGACACAGCATTTACTGTGTTTGGCTTTATGTCTGCTGAGTGCCTGCTGATGTAAAAAAAAACCCTAATATCCACTGATTGGATGATAGGCAACACTTGTCGAATTAACTCACTTAATTCCCTGTTGTCAGTGAAAGTGTTAGTCATTAACACAGTGTGGTGATTTTCTGAATTTTTCATATTGCCAACAAATCCCATCAAAAGACCCAAACCAGCGGTTAATTTATTATTCAGACAATTTTTGTATGTGTAGCCAGAGCTTGAGCTAGTTTATTTCTCTTTCTTTGTTCTACAAAAATCATTGAAAAAACACATCATTGAGCCACAGTTTTGCCTGCATGATGAAGATGAAAACTGTATGTTGGATTTTGATCAGTCCTAAATATATTTTTTACTTCTATCTGATAATCTTTTTTAAAATAAAAAAAATACAGCTGTTATAGGAAATTATTTAGCTCTTTTAAAAAAAAAAGAAAGTGAACGCATATTTGTTACCTTTTTTTTTAAAGATTTATACATTAAGTAGAAACGATGTGGCTTGGGGCTGAAAACTCCCGGCTGTTGACAATAACAAATAAATAAATAGTCCCAGCGGTATCCTTTAAGTAGCATGTTAAAATCAACAGTAGAAACAAGTACTTTACTATTGAATGACTGGGTATTATCCAACCTCTTTCAACAAAAGAATGGGACTGTGCATCTCTGCTGGGAAAGAAAACGACTGTCCTGCAGAAGTAATGGCCACTTCAGTCTGAGAACTGCTCCAGAATAAAACACAACATAAATTCTAGTAAATTGTGTCTTATGTTTGAGATGCTCTCATGTTAGTTTAGACACTTCAACTCTTCTGCAAGAATTGAAAAGTGCCATCATTAAATCAGGTTCAAGGCAAGAGAGACATGAACATATCTTACGCTTTCTGTTGACGAATGCACTTGAAAAAATGTGCTGTCCAGCATCTCTGTTTAAACTGCCAAAACTATTATCACATTATCACAAATCCAGTTCATAGTGCAGTTCTCACATACAATTATTACATCCATGATGTGAATTACTCTGTCAAATAGCAAATATTCCTTGCTGTCCAAAAAAAACAAAATATCTCCACTAAAGATGATGTATTGACTTTAACTTCAAAGTAAAAACATTTATGTTGGGAATGGTGTGCTGCTGAAAAGAATAATGTTGGCACTTATATGGTAACCGCCACACTCTGTTCCTCTTAACCAGTGGAAAAAGTTATTGTTAGACGTTGTTACAGTGGAACTGTCGACAGCGAGATTAAAAGGAGCTACATTATTACCAGACAGCAGAGCAGAAAACCTGCTGTAAGATTGGTAAAGATTGGAACACTGCCCATTCATTTTATTTATTTATTTATTTATCATCTGTTGATCCTTTTGTCACCCACATTATTTTCGTGTTTTCTTTCATAATTTGCTCTCTTAGTGTTTTTCATTATATTAATTTTTGTAAGATTTACTGTTTGTAAGATGACCGGAGGCAGAAGTTTCTGGTCAGCAATTACTGGTGAGACGAAGAAGGTTAACTCAAAAGAAAAGATCACAGAGGGCAGACTGGAGAATAATGATGGGTGGCAATCGGTGAAAAACATATCGCAATTTTGCTCGATCTTACTGTAAATATCACGTTTGGTACATTACTTTATTTAGTCTTGCAGCATGCTGGAGTCAACAAAAAGAAATTAAATAAAAAACATTTTCAAAGGTCATAAAAAACCTCAGATAAAAAAAAGCTCTAAAATCTCCAAAGCTGGATACTGTGTAATACATTTAACATCACTACCTATAAACCTTAATAAAGTGACAGCAAGCAGATACGGCTCTGATAGTTATGTTCTGCTCTGCATTTTTTTTATACATATATATATATTTTTAATATATTACAATGTGTCTTTATTGTTGTATCAGTTTCAATACGTCATTTATCAAAAATTAGTAACTGTTCAAACTGAGCTCACCACAGTGAGATGCTGATGACAGAATAGTGCCACAAGTTATATAAATATGCTTTAGTTATCAGTATCTAAGATCATCACAGTGGCTAACAAGGCAGTCAGAAGCCTAATGGACCCCTGGAAAAATACTTTAGTGTTGCTCATCCCCGAAATGTTTGCTGGCTTCATCTGGCAAACTCTTCGTGTATGACGCCTTAACAGCAGCTCAGTGACAAGAACAAAAGTGCCTTAATTGACCAGTGAATGACTGTATGACAACATACTGTGTAAAAAATTAAAATAAGAGCTGAGAGAGAGACACAGAAATGAGTTGCACACAAACACACGCCAGCACTGCCTGTTCTCTGTGAATCCAGAACAGCAAGGCGGGATTAGCTAGGTGGCAGCTGCTTGTCCAGCTGGTCTAGATGTCAGAGCCCAAAGTTAGAGAACACTTGTTGGGACACTAAACCAATTCTTATGGCCTCAGACAACAGTTCCCTTTCTGCACGATTAGTAATGCATCCAGCGAGTCTCTCACCGGGCTAATGTTTGTGGCATGAAATGCATTTTAGGCGCTAACCTCAAAAAGCTGCTTAAAAATATGGGTTTGAGTCAGTTGATAAAGCAGTGGACAGCTGCTTTGCTGAGAAACAAAAAAAATATTGGACTGCGTATAATCAATATTCTTAATTACTTCCACAAACAAATTTCAATGAGAATAAATTTAAAAGGAATTGAAAAACAGAATGTAAAAAGAGAAACATGCAGCTCAAAAACAAAACAAATTCATATATTCATCAGCAATCACTCAACATGTGAGGAAACTATAATAAAGACCCATGTCCTCTCTTAGAAACACTAAGGTTGTAATCAGTTGAGTCACAGAGTGAAATGATATACTGTATGTTGTCTTGCATCAGCCTTACACCACAAACGATAGAAGAACCCAGGAAGGAAGGATAAGACAGATATTGGAGATTGCGTACAGTTTGTCCTGCAACTTCCTGGTTCAATGATCTATCTGGAAGAACCAACAAACTTCCAGGGAAGACTGTTATGCACCAGTTAGCTTCATACATTGTAAAGCAGAGATTCCCAACCAGGTGTACATGTACCCCTGGGGTTGCTTCTCCGGTTAGCCGATGGACCGTGGAATGACCATGGAGAAGCTCAACGAAAAAAAACTACAAAACTAGAATAACGCAGTTATGCCTCCGCCAACCAGTCAAGTTGTAGTTTACATCCACGTCTGTCCAGACTCATATAATATATGTAGTGAAGACTCCGAAGGAATTTAATAAAAGGTATTAAATGTATTTTGTCGTAATTGACGTATAGATTCTTGAGTTATGGCCAAAAACCTGTTTTGTGAGGTCACAATGGCCTTGACCTTTGACCTTTAAACACCCAGTCTGAATCAGTTCATCCTTGAGGCCAAATGGATGTTTGTGCCAAATTTGAAGAAACTCCCTCAAGGCGTTCCTGATATGTCGTGTTCACAAGAATCGGAAGGACGTGAGGTCACAGAGACCTTGACCTTTGTCTTCCCATTCCAATCAGTTCATCCTTGGGTCCAAGTGGAGGTTTGTGCCAAATCCGAAGAAATCTCCTCAAGGCGTTCCTGAGATATTGCGTTCACAAGAATC
Organism: Xiphias gladius; assembly: GCF_016859285.1. NCBI lineage: Eukaryota > Metazoa > Chordata > Actinopteri > Istiophoriformes > Xiphiidae > Xiphias > Xiphias gladius. The sequence continues at coordinate 12,709,597 of NC_053423.1, read as the reverse complement.
GGAAGGACAGATGGACAGACAACTGAAATACATAATGCATCCTGCCATGGCTGTCCCCTGCGCAGAGGAATAAAAAAAGAAATTATGATTTGATTAAAAAATATATCCATTGAAATTTATTGTCACAATTACCAATTAATTACCAGCTAAAACAGGCTGACCGTACAGTACACACACCTCCAACCAACCTGAGTCAGCCGTAAACCTTTGAAGCCATGTGTTGCCACTGAGAGTGCATGAAAACTAGTTATCAAGCTAGAAGAGAAGTCCAAACAGTTAGCTAGAAGTAATGGATAAATAGTTTAAAGAGTTAGCTAAAAGTAATGGATACATGGTTCAATTCAAGTGGCTGTAGTACAAATGCAAACTTGGCCAAACCCAAATTAAACATTGACAATTCAACTGTATGAAAAAATTATCAAGTAACAATATTCACTTTTTGTAGTGTTACTTAACATCCTCTATGAAATCAACTGAAATGAACACATTTGGCACCATGACAGGTGGTGCTGATGAAGAAGTACTTGAGTTCATCTGATTGGGATGAGGGGATACATCAGACAAAAATGGTTGGGAACCACTGTTGTGTAGAGGATCAGTTCATGACCACGGGATGTCGAGATAACTGGCCTAAATTTTATCAAAACAGAATTTCTGGTAATGCAAATATCTGATTAGACTCTACCAGCAGTGAGTCATATGGTAGATCTGAAAAGCCTCGTTTCTATCGTCTCTTTTCTCCATCTTACACTGCGTACAAAAACACTGTTTCGTCACCACATGTGTGAACAGTCAGTGAATGGGCAGCTTCTCCTACTGTTTTTGTTTCGTCTGCCTGCCTGGCCACAGTTTCCAGATGTCAAGACACTACGACTAGAAAGACAAAGTAGATGTAAGACAGCTAGAAAGACTCTGGACACCAAGTGTGAATAAACAGTCACCCCCAAATTACTACTGTATATTTCTCAGCCCAGTGATGTGAGTTTGTGCTTCAGCGACGGTGCAGTTAGTTTAAAAAACATACTCAAATGAATCTCTGCAAACAATGCATTTTGGTCGTTCATCAACTGAGTAATGTGCTGACTAAACCGTTCGTCTTTTTCCCCTAAATTAACTCAAAGCGCTGTTTGTATTTCCATAAGGAGGACATTAGTTAGGGCAGCATCTCAGGTGGTTTCTTTCATTGACTTGTGCTTTATGACAGGAAACAAGTTACAGCGCAGATACCCGGATCAACAGCCTGGCTTTTACAAGATGCAGTCACAACATTCCCGTAGAAACAAGTTACAAAAGCAGCTCTGGATTCACCTGAATACAGTACTATCCCTTACATACAGTAGCTCCAAAAACACTGCAATGAGTTACTGCCAACACGGCTCGCCATATCTGTGTGCAGCCAGTTTGCGTAAGCACAAAGCAGTTTCCTCCTGGGCGTCGTGTAACCAACCCTTCAAACTTCATTTCATCCAGACCACAAGCCACAGGCAGGCCTCAAATCATACCTGCCAAACTCACAAATGGCTATAAAACACCACTAACATAATCTAGGTTGAAGTCTCCTAAACAAGTAAATGTCAGTGTACTGTGTTGATTAAAAAACAAGTGACTCTGAGTATATATATACCAGTGATGACCAATGATATTAATGATATATGATAATGATATTGTATTTCTAGTGGTTAAAGGAAAGGGCTCTTGATATTCTATATTTTTGTACTGTCACAAATCAAATGAAGAGACCAAAATCAAGTGTTAGTCTATTTCTCGTTACTTTCCAACTTCCCCAGCCTCTCTGTGCCCCTCATTTTTATGGATGGCAATATTGGCACTTCGGTCAGTCAGTTGACCACTCTGTTCCTGTCTGAAATATCGTAGCAGGTATAAGGCGGAATGGCATGAGATTTGGCATAGACATTCACAGTCCCCATCGGGATGAACTATAATACAGTAACTTTGGTCATCCTGTAACTTTTCACCTGCCGCCATTGTCAACTCAAATATTTCAATTCATCCAATACTTTATAAATACCTGCAAAGCTTATGACATTCCCTTCAACCCCAGTTGTACTAGCTGCAACAGATTTGAGTAATGTTAGTCTGTAGTGACTTTTACAGTAGAGGGTCACTTGTCCTGTTTGATCACCTCTAGTCTTCGGTGTTCAGCTATTGCTCCTGATATGGAGTTATGTGACCTGGCAACACTCGCAAAGACGACACCTCTTCTCATATCTGCATTGCTGTCCCCAAAGCATAAATAAATGTATAAATAAAAATAATATATTAATAAATAAATAACTGAAACAGATGAGGAGACATTTAAGCAATGCGTGATGCATGCAGAGAGGGAGTCACATTTCTGCTGAGAGCACACTTTCTCCACCACCACCATCCACCACCGCTCCCTCCTTTCAGGGAAATGTCAATTAAAAGCAAAGCATCAGTCACAATCCACCAAATCAGCAAGGTTGGTCTCGGGAGGACATCGAAAGAAACTCAGACTTGACTGCTTTACTATTCCGCATCAAAAAAACAACTTCGTATTGAAATATTTCAATAAAGACATCTGGTAGAGGGTTCTTAATTTAGGATTAAGAGAGGGGGGGCAGTAAATATCAGAATGAAAATTGCTCTCCTGGCCAAGACAATAAAAGAAATCAATGAATTTCCGTGTAGAGGTATGGATCACAAAACCTGCTCTCTGTATAGTCAACGCAGGATAGCGTCTCAACCGCTACAACTAGAAGATAGTGACAGCATGACGCATTATACACAGTACAAATGGACATGTTAATATATAGATGCACCATGCGTCATGAAACAAAAAGGCCGCCATGATATAATGGATAAAATCATGAAGGTCAGGCGCTCAGGAGGTTTACTGTAAGGCTGTCTGCATTAGTAATTGCTGCAGAACTATTTAGAAAGAATAATGCATGCTCTGCTATATACACAGAATATCGGACTTTTCTCCAAAAGCCGACCAAGTGTAACTTGTCATGGACACTGTAGAGAATTAAGAAAAATGCAAGCACATTATGACATAGAAAGAAAGAAAGAATGAAAGGACACGCAAAACCTTTTGTATGTTTATCTGCATAATTCCTATTCATTCACATCCCAGGTACAGTATCTCTCCCCTGAAACCCCAAGCAATCACTGTTACGCACCACACGCATCTGTATGTACAAAGTGTATACACTTTGGCTAACGGCCTGTAAAACTCCAGAGAGCCATTGGGTTGCTTGAAGGGCAGACAACAAATAAATGTACAGCAGCCTACAGAGCAACCAGATTGCCTTTAATGGAAGCTAGACTTGGTACTTTTACTGTTTTTTTCCTGTAAACATACATAAGTGAAAAGGGAGATCTCACATTACTTTGACTGACCGGTGAAAATACTGTAGTGAGATAAATAGGTATTACCAGTGCTAATATGACATTGTGTATTGCTGCATCACACTGTGTGTGTGTATGCGTTGATGAGGTTAGCACTCTCTGCTCCATGTCAGGCAACGTGCCTGACAGAGGGAAGCAGAGCTGGAGTGTGGGAGAATGCACCTTTGATTCAATCATCACTGGATGATAAAGCAGCGATCAGTTACACATAACAGAGGGGGCGGAGGGAGAGGATAGGGCAACGGAGAAGACTGAGGGAGAGGAAGCAGAGAAACAGATGAAACTGACGCAGAAAGATGTGAGGATAGATGGTTGACGATTCAAAGAGAAAGGAAGAACAGCTTGAAAAGATGCCAGTAAGAAAGTAAAAAAAGAGAAAAGGGAAAAACAGAGCAGGTGAGGGATTAAGATGGACATAAACTGAAAGGGCCCTGGGTCATGTTACATTACCTGTACCGGTACCTGTACGTGTAAGTGCGTGTGTGTTTGTGTGTGTGGCGCCAGCCCCAATCGATGAGGCTCCGACTATGGCTTTCAGGCATTGACCCGCAATCTGCACACATGCTGCAGGTGCACAAATACACAAACAAAAAGAGAACACGCACACAGTCCAATTATTGAACACACACTTGCAGTGACACCTTCCACAAGGGCATAAACAGGTAAACATATAGACCGGCTTAAACAAATGCACCAAGAACGCACAATTAGAACATGAGATTTATTTATAGCATAGTCTGACAGACATGTATGTGGACTAACGTCAAATGTCACCTTGGAAATGTAGCACTTCACAGCTATACTGTGTCTACAAAAGTGTAACCAGAACAACCATAGCATCACCTACGCGCTAACAAACAGACACTAAAGAGAGGAACTATTGTTGTGCCCTGTCCAGAGAAGCGTAAAGAAGGAAAAAAGGTGAGGTAGCAGAGAGTGAGAAGGAGGAGTAAGAGTTTCGTCAGCAGAGAAAGAGAAGGGAGGGAGGGGAGAAAATTCCTTCAGGAATATTACGTGACGGGATCAATTATTTACATAGCTGAGAGAAAAAGAGTTGTGTAATGAGCGCTGGTCATAAAAGGTGCAACCTTGGCAGTTTGCATCACAAGCAGCGCAAATGGACACTTCCACACTAATAATTTGCTTTATACACATATATAGACTATTCACACGCAAAAGTGCCACACACTCTCCATTGCAGACACACATCTACTGCGCAGCCAGAGGATCAAAGACGCTCGCACACACATTCACCAACTCACCAAAGAGCCACTGACTACCAAGCTGTTCCATTGTCTGTCCACAGATGATGCATTTCAAACAGAGTGCCAGTTAGACTGAAACATTTTCCTTGCTGGAGAATGTCACTCCCAGTCACAGCAGCCATGAACACATCTGCCATCACCACACACATAGACAAACACACACACACACACACACACACCCACAAACACACACACACAGACTTGTTCCACTATCCCCGTGGGGACACTCGCTGAGCTAATGCATTTCCTAGCCTGCTTACCCTAACCTCAACCATCACAAACACCCTAACCTAAACCTAATTCTAACCTGAACCCTAAAACCACGTCTTATCCCTCAGACTGCCCTTTGAAGCTGTGTCAGAAAGTGTGGAACGGCAAAAATGTCTTCACAACAGTTTCAAAGCAATGCAAAGCCCAACCATAGAAAGACATGTTAACACACACACACACACACACACACACACACACACACACACACACACACACACACACACACACCTGACCCCTGAGCACTGTGATACTGAATTATCGGAAAAATTGATTTAGGGTGAAGTGCTGCAATCAAGTTTCTTTAGTCTTTTCATCAGGTGCAAGGATTTCGGCGATTTATCAGTACTTTCAACCAAAACAAAGAAACATTTCAGTGACTCTCTCCCAAAGAATGAGGATTAATTATGCGAGAAATTCCTTGAATTCCAGGCGACATTTCCAATAACAATATTGTTTTTTGATCTGGTTGTTTCCAGCATTTTATAGTTCCAAGGCACAATTCCAAATGCAATCATTTTTGGAATAATAAGACGACAAGAGGGAGAGAAACCAATCATCACAAACTCGCTTGTTAAATATTCCTACCGTTATTCACACTGTATAAAATATCCAACCTGATAAGCTACTTTCGAAACTGTAGAGTCTTACTAACATGTTTTTTTTTAGTTACCAGTAAAAAACATTTTCAAGTGCAGTAAGATAATTTCTCTTTTTTTCTTGTTTTCAGTGCAGTCAGCGTGCCTTAGCCAGGAGCTTCAAAATCATTAGGGCCAGCCCCTTAACACCGCACCACTTATTTAACCAGCAGAAAATTATATAATTATGGATAATATGGATCAAATAACTATATTTTGCCAGGGGTCACTCATAATGATCCAGAGAGAATTATCATCCGACTGCAGTAACCCCATGCTGAACAAAGCCTTTCATTTTGGCTCGCTCTCACCGCTCTCATCAACCTCATTTCCTGCTGTTTTCAGTGATAGGCTCTGACAAACCCAATGTGCGCTACCTACTCAGCACCAAACGACAGACACAGTTTACAACTACCTGGTGAACATAGCGGAGCATTTAGCAGCTATAGAGCCAGATATTTACCTCAGGATTTGATAGAAACCAAAAACAGGGTTTAAAAGGAGAGTGAATAGTGGACTTACATTCATTGGTTAGCAACTGTTTGGTAACACGCTTGTTAACAACTTCATAAGTTGATAATACGTCAGTATGGCTTTTACAGCTTGGTGTCCTATCCCCAGAAAAGGAATCCAATCAAAAACTCCTTCTGACAGTCCAATTTCGTAACTACGTATCAGGGACATGGAGGCTGTGGCCTATCCCAGCATGAATTTGGTGAAAGGGAGTGTTCACCTGGACTGTCAGTCACAATCAGAAACCTTGGAATAGTAAGTCACAGGACTCAATGCAGCATTGCTTTCGCCTAGTTGCTTTGAGCATTGACCAACCCGATGCACTACAGTTAAATTGGCTGTTAATAATGTTAATTTTAGACCGTACTTCAAGTCACTAAAACTTACATATCCCCAATGAAAATACAGAGAACGTGGCCTTGGTGTCTTTAGTGGCAGTTATGGCCCTGACTGCAATTTCTCATGTGAGAATCATCTTGAAACAAGTGACAATTATCTTTTGGAATTCATCAGTCCAGAAGTATCAAGAAAATGTTGCAAGACAAGCTGATGTGCACCGCAAACTAGAGATATTATCTTTCACTTGTTTTGAGAACAGGGACTTAGAGACTCAGCTCTACATGACAGAAGTTGTTAATATGTATTAGCAGGATAGAGGAACATAATTTGCGTTTGTGCGCACAATAATATCACCTGCACGATATACAGTAATGTAATTCAGTAAAAAAGCAATAGAAGAGTACTACACCACAGCCTCAAATATTATCAGGGTTGCTTTGGCCTGTTATTGTGTCTCCTCTGTATACTTAATCTTTCATATCTGCACCATGAGAAGCGCTCTTCTCATTATCAGTAATGACTCATTAGACAAACTGATTCATGCATCATAGTTAAGCAGCATTTTAATGTTTCTTGACACAGTTATCTTCCAATGTTGTATCTGTGCAGATACATTCACTTCTCATAAAAAAACCCTCCTGCGAGTTTGATTTTTTTTCTTCCACACATAAGGTACAATAAATTCATAATGTGAGAAAGGTTTCATGAGGACTGGGCAACCCTGTGTTAGTGTGTGTGTCCCTATTGTCTAACCTGACCTGGATTAATAGTAACTGCACACAGTTTCTCGGTGATTGGTGGTGCTTTCACCTGGTGGGAATATAAGATGAGTGTGTTTTTTACCACATCAGGACAATTCAGTGTGAAATTGTTCACATAAATTGTAGGAAATGTATGTGATTACAGAAAAAAAGAGGCTTGGAAAATCAGACCAGGTGATTTATATACACAAAATTGACATCAGTTGTCCACTAAACTGGAGAAAATGGTGACCATCATAAAGATCCTAATGAGGTAATAATTAGACGTAATCACCGACCCATGCACACGCACAACCTCACACTGAAGCACAACACACGCCTATCCAGAGGACGCGCTCCAGTGTCTCTGATGCTGTTTCTGATTCCTGCTATTTGCTGCTTATGGACTTGTTGTCAGTGAAGAGTACTATACAGAGCTGGGAGATGTGACCAGGGTGGAGGCGAAGTGCTGAGAGAGCTCTGACATTTAGCTGTGGTATTGTTACTAGCAGCAAGCCAATTAGCACGGATTCTACAAACCCTTCAGTAGGTGTATAGGCTGCCACTTCACACACCAGTGTGCTTGTATAATGCTGACATTTAACCATCGCAAGCTCAACCTTCACACGGCTTGGATAAGCAGCGCTGGCTGTTGGGGAAGCGTCATCGTTGATAGTAAAGATGGTAAAGGCAGGCAGAAAGGGCACCTGACACTTCTGAATATGTTTTTGTGTTGAACTACGGCGTTTGAAAGTGTGTTGCACTGAAGAACTTCAAACCTTCAACCACAAGATGTACCAGTAGAAGTCATGACCCGATCATGTGACTTCTCAGCGGTTTATTGGAACTGAAATACCCCAAGACCCAAAACACACGAACACCCTTTACTCCTTTACCCCCTTCCTTGACCGGGGCTACGACTGAATTTAGGCCAATCATCATTACTCTGTGGCAGGTCTAATCTTGTTACCATGGCAGCGGGGATCTCCAGTGATGGATTACAGAGGGTCAGGGGCAGCTGTCCAGGATTGAGAAACAACAAAAAGAAAGCAGTAACTGTAACATTTGAACTCTGGGTAATAGGATTGGCCCAGAAGTTTGTGGCAAGGGGTGTGAGAAAGAGAACCGGGGTCACACACAACTTTGATGGTCAGCTGATCTCGAGCAGGAGATGGTGGGATTTACAGAGGACACAATGGTCGCAGTAATGTTAGGGCCAGGGTTACTAATACCTAGGTTTGAGGTCATTTAAAGCATTGGCCGAAAATGATCTATGATCCCATCTGAATTAAGTACTGCTGCAGTTTATGCAAATTTTTATCAAATATTGGGCAGTCTTTGATTTTAATTATCAATATTTGAGAGTTAATGATAAACAGTGATGACATTGTTTCCAAATTACAACATTATCTTTGGCTTTTTTTGTTTTACAAAGTCTTGTTTCTTTTCATTTTAAGTTTTTTGGTCATTTTTGCCTTTAGTTGTTAGAGTACATTTGAGAATCGGAAAGGAAATGTTAGGTCAAAGAGATGAGGGTGACACGTAACAAAGTCCCCCAGCTGGACCGGATCCGGGACATTTCACAGAACTCCAGGCCACCGTGATGCCCTCAGTATCTTGTTATTTATTGGCTGACAACACTGACTTCCTCACAACTGAACTAAACAACTTAAACTATCCAACTCTTTCCTTTGTCCAAACTGGAAAAAGAAACAATCTTAATGGCTTTTGGGGACCAAAGGTAACTAAACAAACATCTGCATATGCATGGAAATTTGTTCCAGGAAGACAGCTAACATGGTAACATAGTCCCAAGGCAGAAGTGAAGTGGGGACATTGTGATCAACTTAAACCAGTAGCCACAAGGACACCATACACTGAAGATGTCTCTAAAATCCCTTACTTGTTAGGTTCAGAAAATGGTAAAAAAAAAAAAAAAAAAAAACTGTCCCAGTTCAAGATGTTGTCTTTAAATGTCCTGTTTGGTCCGACCATCAGTTCAAACCCCCAAAATATTCAGTTTACAAACACAGAATACTAAGGAAACCAGCAAACAGTTACATTAGAGAATTTAAATCATTGTCATTTTTTGTCATCATTCCCAGGTGTAAAGCTGCAGAAGTGTCATTTTTGTACCTAAAAAATGCTCCACAATTAACCACATGCCGTAGACACTACCCTTTTTTCACTGAAACTTTTTATCATAGACGCTACTGAACAGGCTCTGCAGCACTGCCACTATGTTGTCAGTTGGTAACCACAGCAGCGACCCCATGATCCCGAGGCTGGAGTTCCTCCTTTGATGGTGATCCCTGTGAGGGTATGGGACAGATACGCAGTAGCTATACGGGTGGTGAGTTCTGTGCTGAGGACCTAGAGTCCGCTTTGCTATCTGTCTGCTAACGTTATCTTTGCTGTTATTAAAGTCAAACACTGGTGCTCGGGTCGCATCACACGGAGGGGCTGTACTATGTTACTCCTTGGTCCCATGTCAGTGCTGCTATCCCTCCCTGTCAAACTAAATCTTTGTGTGTCTGTCTCTGCGTGTCTTTGTGTAACTGGCAGTGTCTTTATGCCATGTGTAATTTTAAGACAGAGTCCAGAACCATGTGAGACAGACTTACATCACCCTCCAGTGAAGCCCTGGAAAAACCACCTTCCACATAAAGATACCACACTCGCAGTGATTTTGCCAGTTTCCACAACCACTTTCTGAGCTGCAGCTATAACCACAAATCAAACATGTTGGCCAATACCAAGCGTTTTTTTGTTTTTACTCCTTGGATATTGAGCAATATCACTATCCACGGCAGTGGGCAAAAGAGCACAGCTAACATAGGATGCATTTTTTGTAGGATAAAGGGTACTGTCACTGCATCCGCTTATAGTAAACACATAGCAATGTTTTTATGATAAGAACTGTACAACTACTTTATATCACTCTGTAAAAACTGTTGACCCTTGTTCACTGACTCAGTATAGCACAGGAAGTATGTTTTCAACGCCTGGACTTGGCCTTCTGTTTGCTTAAATTTTGGGTAATAAATATCTCATGCTTGTACAGTGTAGTGTTTTTTTTTTCCCTCTGACAAACATCCCCTGTGGGCTAACAAAAACATGAATCAGGATAAAGAGCATTCATTAAGTTTACACTTTGTGTCCAAATACCAAGTCTGTCCTTCATGATACTAGACTTGATACTCAAACATAACTCAGTGCCTCCTACACGAGACATTTGCTTTCAGGATATCAGTATCACAACAGACTGATTATGTGGAGCTAATTAATGAATAACATGGAAAATAATTTCAAAATGTACTGATGTCTCCCTCAAACCCTCTCCTACGTATACATTACATTACATTGCCCTTTTCCTTTCATTCACACACTTTTCCATCCTCACCCTAACTTTCCCTCTCTCTTTTCTCCATTCCTTCTGTCATCTCCTCCTCTTCCTCGCTTTAGTGGTAGCTGAAGCAGAGCCAGGACCAGAGTGGACCACTTGTGTGCCTCTCAGCCACACCCACTGCCTTCTTTAACTCATTACAACCAATTAGGTGACAGGCCAGGGAAGGCAATGGCGGATGAGAGCAGAGAGATAATACTCTTGTGAATTATTCATCCTTCTACTGAATTTCACCCTACCTACACCCTGCTCCTGCTCTCTCACTGCACTGATCTTCCTCTGTCCCTTCAGTCTCTTAGATGACTCTCTCTTAGACTACATCCACAGTAAAGGCCAGGGTATGCTTGAAACAAGCTTGTTCGTCCAAAGTGTACAAAGTATTTATAGCTTTTCCAAATGACCATACTTAAAGGCAGGTCAAAAGCCTGCCATCATAGAGAGGGAGGAGACATGATGAATGGAAAAAAATTTGGATAATTTCAGTTACTCTCTCCTCAAAGGCATCCATTCTGATTGTTCACTCATTGTGTGAAGTGGGCATGTTTGCTGGATTGTCAGCCTCAGAAAGTGAGAAATTTGTCAGACACTGCCCCGCTAATTCCCTACTTCCGAGAGGCGTAGGGGGGTTTCATACACTCTTTGACAATTCAGAAAGCACTTTGGTTGAAGCATAAAGAGAACTTTGGCTGTAGTAGTCTTAGGGTTATATTTTTTGGTTGCACAGTGGTATGTATCATCTGGTATGTTTTATTGGCCTTGTCTGAAGTGCGCTCCGGGACAAATCACAATGCTCGGACGTCACAGGACACCATAAGGTCTGGAGGGGCCAAAATGATTGATTGATAAGTAGCAAAGATTGAGGGCAAAAGAGTGCACAGAAGAGACAGAGGAAGAGAGACAGAGAAAAGATATAGTAGAGTAATAGATGTATAGATAGAAATAGAAGTCAGGCTGAGAAGGGAAAAGTAGCAACGACCCCAAGGAGTGAGTATCAGACAGACAAGGAGATAGATAATGAGAAAAAATAGTGGACAAGAGAGAGAAAGAGCTGGCTGAATAATGGATTGGACAGACGAGGGGACAGTGAGACGAAGAGAGCCAGAATGGAAAAGAGAGAGAGATGAGGTATCGTCTGTGAGGTCTCATCACACACTTGCTGACATTGCTTTAATCTCAGGGCCAAGAGAAGACCAGAGGGCCCACCAACACACGCACCCACACTGTTTCACGGTGAACATGGTTAGCGACATTTAGAGACAGATTTCCTGTGTGTTTGTGTGTGTATGGAGCAGCATTAGAAGTTGGGGTTTTTTTTCGTTTATGTTTTTTGTTGCAAAGGGAGTAAAAAAACATAAGTCTGGCAGGACTCCTGCATGACATCATAACATATAAAAGTGAGGACAGTTTGATGTGACAGGTTTATGTTCATGTTTGTATTCCACACTCAACCATAACATAATCCTTTATGTTATAATACATTTCTGTGCTTTCTACACCAAAACATGTTTTGACATCAACTGAAACGTCTTCGCCATCAATAACCTCTCATTATGTTCAATCTCTGCTGTAAAAAGGAGTGAATTTGTGTGATGTGAGGCCAGAGCAGCAACAGAAGCAGCAGCAGATGCAGAGGACTTGGAAGATAGGGGCAAGATGACTTTTGGACAAAGGCTCTCTCCCTCCTGCTCTTGTTATAGTGACTGTTGACAAGGAACCTCCTCATGTAGTGAGTAACCAGGATAGAGAGAGAACAATAAAGAAAAGGAAAATCAAAACACATGAAGAGGCATAGAAGGAGGAAGAAAAAAATGGGAAAGATGGTATGAAGACAAATGGGTGCAGTTAAGAGAAAGAGAAAGCTCGAAGGTCTTTTGGCAATAGAGATGCAGAGATGCAGATTAAGCACATGAACTGAAAAAGTAACTGTCACACAAGAATAGAGGGAATGACATTGCAATCAAGTGAAGCAAATGTGCAAATAAGACATTTTAGAGTAGGAGGGGGTCGAATGCAGGAAGAAACAATCTCACAAGAGTAGCAGACAGCTTGTGTAATTATGGCTCCGTCGTTAACATTTGATTATTGTTTATGCTCTGCCCACAGTGCCATTGGCCAGGCATTTAAACACACACACAGACACACACACACACACATAAGCTATCTCCATAAACCTGTACATGCATGAATGCACACACATTATGCAAATGTGCACACGCCAATCAAGACCTTTTCTGACAGCATGCACACTCAGCCACATGAGCAATGGCACCACACATACACACATAGTATAAACGCAAGTTGCAAAGTGCTTTCTGCAGGCAAGGCAGACCTTATAAATACTGTCCTACATTGTGATTTTGTTTGAGCTCCGTCTCCATGGTGCTGCTTCCTCACATGTTTATAGTGACTGCCGTTATAAATTAAAATGATCTTAACAACACTTAAGCTAGGCCGTGCATGCAGGCGCAGCCATGCAGGGTCAACAGGAGAAAGAGACAGAGACCTATACTGGGCTATCCCAGGATATAGCGAGATAAGAGACAGAGACTGAGCAGAGAGAGAAGGACGAAGACTGGGAGAGAGGAGAAGAAAGAACAGGGTCCACTCCAGATGGCAAGTAAGATGTTAAGCAGCTCTTGACAATGGTATACTGAAAAACCCGAAGATGTTTTAGTGATGGTGGCTTGTGAGTGTATGTGCCTCTACAACTATGCATACATATCAGGCATGCCTGCACAGTCATGCAGCCTCCTCATCCTGAAAAATCTATAAACCACAGTGCTCAAGTGCATGATGGGGTTCAAGTTACTAACACCTGGACAGAATAAAATCTAATACCAGAAAAATAACCAGTCAGAGAGACACTGTCTGATACACAGAAGCTGTTGGGGCTGGAATTAAGCACATCAGTAAGAGTGGCCAACCTCTGCAGGGATATGCACCACAGATTATCTGTCTTTACTGTGTTCAAGTTCAATTTTCATTCAACTTTTACAGAGCTTTCAAGCGTATATCCGAACAGCAGTTTACATATGCGTGTCTACTTTCGCATTTTCACATTTAAAAACCTCAATGACCTAAGCTGAGTTTACAATTTACCTCCTTGCAGCCAAAGAACCAATAAATACCCAACAACAAGGGTTGTACAATATGACAATATATACTCGTATTAACAGAAAATATCTTTCAGTTTGCTAGGCGATTATGAACAATATTCTAATCAATAACAAGGACACTTTTATCTGATTTTATATGATTTTTGAATCCATGTGATGAAGCACCTAACTTGCTCAGGTATTTCATTTTCTAGATCAACCAGAGAAAGACAAACGTGTGTGGTCTTTTTATGCATAAATCGTTGATATACAGTTTCTTGATTGATTTTCCAAGAAATGTATTATATCACAATTGATAATGATATTATAATAAATATAAATTAACATATATCACAATCAAGGATTTTATCCATATGACCTTACTCCAACTGACAGTAAATAATTTGAGTTACATGTCAGCTCACTTCAAGCTTGTCTCGGAAACGTCTTTAAAAAACACATTTCCTGTTATGTTTAGATTCCTATCTGAGTTTTGCACCAGTAGGTAAACCTTTCACCTTCCAAATTCATCTTATACTTTAACCCTTCAAAGTCCCTGTCATGTAGACCAGTGAATGCACTACAGATTATCCTGTCATGGTCACTGTCAAAGTCACTGTCATGTAGACCAGTAAATGAAATAAGAAGGTTTGGCTTTCCCACATTTGTATAAACTAACATGTTAATTCCTTATCAGTGGTTAGCTACAGAGTTAGTTTCACATAATTCAGTATCTGCTGATCACTGGCATATGCAGCTGAAGCCACCCATTAAGGCCGGGCCTTAAGTGTGCTGCTGAGAGATAATGGCAATGCTAAGCTATTGATTTATTTTCTGCCTGCCTTACGGTCTTCACAGACGCTGGCAACACACAGACCCTGCGTCATAAGCACCCTTCAACATTTTTACTGACAATGACCACCTCGGTGAAAGCACAGCACCCTCCCATCCATTGAAGTCCTGATACTTTTTGTCATTGACCAGATAAGTGAAACCGCGGGTGCCAATCTTGAGCTCAGCAAGCACCTGATTGTGAACAATGGAGAACGAATTTGTGTGAAAACTCCCATGCTGAGCTAAAGGGGATTGTTACTGTATATAAGGTGACAGTGTGCCAGTTGTCTGACTTTATATACAAACAGGACTTAGTTGTGGCTGCTCAGTGGCACGGCAACTGTGCAACATTTACGAAAGATGACAATACAGAGCAGCTTCCCTTTGGCTTGTGACACAACCCATTTCCAATTGAAAGAGAGTCAGACTTTACTGGCAGGGTTGTCTATTGTCTCCAAAGTCCTAATTGTCCTGTCTGATTTAACTGCTGGGGTTCAGGGTTTTGACGGTCCAGCGCAACATTGATTTAAAACAGTAAAGTGCGAGAGCCAAACTGGTGGCAGAGCAGTAAAGACTTCCGAGAGAAAGCTTCCAAAAGCCAGCCAAGAGGAAAGGTGTTGGGTGAAATTTTGCATTGAAACAGAGGGAAGGTAATGTCAATCCACCACCACAAATCAGGATTTAAACAGTGCACTGAAATCTTGTCTGATGATTTTTCTCTTTTTTCTCATTTTGCCATATTGTGCAAACATACAGACTGGGGGTGGGAATTTTCAGAGTAAATGCTAGGCAGCTCAACAACATTATTTCTTAAACTAAAATTTGTGCCTTAAAAGGAGACCTTCTTCCTTTAAAAAAAATTAACAAACGAACAAAAAAAAGGCCACAATAGGTCGTCTGTGCAAGCAGCTTATTACAACCCATAGTACCATTTTATTGTTGGGCGACCTCCAGCAGACGTAGTAATTATGATGGGAGTAAAGGAGAAAGTTGGGTGAAGCTATATAAAGAACAACAAAGTCCACGTCAGGAGGAGGTTGGTGTGGATGGATGGGTTGATACAGAACTCTGACACGGGAAACCGCTATTCATTTCCCTTTAGTCATCATTGTTTCTTTTAAACATGACCATTCAACAACCTTAACGGCGTGTTTATTACCGTAACCATGACTACATTGTCCTCTAAGATTTAGAAAGTGCTTATTTTAATCCAAACCATGATCTTTTCCTAAACCTTAAGAAAGTTGTTTTTGTGCTTAAACCTAACCAAACCGGTGTTTATTATTGTAACCCTGACAATGAAGATCCGGTACGCCTGCCGCCGTAGGGGTGCTGTTTCAGGAGACGCTCCTGGGGGTCATATCGGAGGGTAGGGACAAACAACCTACATGGTCATTCTGGTTGGAGGACTTGTTGCTTAAAAGATATGCTTCACAAACAAGTCCTCTCTCTAAATTGGCGAGTCCGATACTTGAAGTGGCAGGTGCTACTAGTACATTAACATAAAAATATAAAATAAATTTTTTTGAGCATGCTATAAGCGACATGTAGTTTGGACAAAAATATAGGCTCCTGAGAACACAGGGGATACACTGACAATAAAAAAGTTCCTCACCTACAGCAGTTTGTATGAATGACTACTACAAGAAAATGACAAAACAATTTGTCAGTATTTGCAGATCCTGTAGTATGTCTACTTGAGCAGACTTGCCACCACTGCAGATATTGCCGCTGCCATACATTGTAGAGATAGAGAGATGTAATAATAAGATATAAAGTAGAAAGGAGCTGGGAGGCTGCCTCTGGATTTTCCTGGCTGAGAAAGCAGATCTGGAGTGTTTAGAGGATCTTGCCTAGTCAAAATAAACTCTTGGCATTTCCCTTAGACCCTCCCGGCCAAATGCCACAGTATCCCTGGCCCGCTTCAGCGACAATAACATTACATAAACACAGATTACTGCAGATTAAGGGGTGTCAACACCCCTACTGATCACCTATCTGAAGGAGAATGAAACACAACAATTGTCTGTGGCTCAAGGTCTCTGCTGAGTGTGTGTGAGTGTGTGTGTGTGTGTTGTGTGTGTGTGTGTGTGTGTGTGTGTGTGTGTGTGTGTGTGTGTGTGTGTGTGTGTGTGTGTGTGTGTGTGTGTGTGTGTGTGTGTGTGTGTGTGTGTGTGTGTGTGTGTGTGTGCGCGTGTACATGTCTTTCTATGGTTGTGTGGAAATGTTTTGGTTTGTTTTGGCTCTCACAACTTCAAGATGCTGTTTGAGGGTTAAAACTTGGTTTTAGGGTTCTGGTTAGGTTAGGTTTAGTTTTAGGCATTTAGTTGTTAGGGTAAGAGGCTAGGGAATGCATTATGTCAATGAGTGTCTTCATAACTAATATTAGATGAGCATGTGTCTGTGTCTGTGTGTGTGTGCATGTATATTGCATTTCATGTTCAACATTTTTATGTATTCTGCGCTGCCTAGGAACTAAAGAACAGTACTTAGCTTTCCCGCTGATGGTGTTTGTGTTGTGTGTGTGTGTGTGTGTGTGTGTGTGTGTGTGTGTGTGTGTGTGTGTGTGTGTGTGTGTGTGTGTGTGTGTGTGTGTGTTTGTGTGTGTGTCCTCCTCTCTTGGGGGGAAACCTGATTCTTGGTCAGCCTTCCCAGGACAGACAGTGCCCTCCCTGTGGAGACACATTTTGCCCCGAAAGGAGAAATTAATACAGCAACTAACCTCGACTCTCCAGTGTCTCCAACTCACTGCTGTTCTCCTCTCCATAATTTTACCCTCCATGCACACCCAAATCACTTATATCCTATTACAAGCCCTTGCTTCCTTTGAAGGACAACACGGCTATGGACACCTCTAAAAACGGGGATGTTTTCTTTACATTTTAGTCAACTTTCTCTGAGTATAATGTATGTTCCTGACATATCCTCCCATCTTTTTACTCTCCCTGTTGGCTTTGAAGAGACTAAGTTCAAGGGCTGCTGTTGTTGTAAAGGACAAGCAAAAAGAGAATTTTCCTACAGGAGTCGATAGATTATAACATTATTATCATGGCCATTCATCCTTTGCAACCAAAATTATTCTCCCTCCTACTCCAGGTAGCAAGCCACTCCACGGAAAAATAAAGTTACAGCGTGGCAGGCAAGGAGGTTACAGCAGTTGCTGCACAATGTGAGAGGCTAAGTGTAAACGTGGCACAGGGAGGACCTCAAGATTTTTTAAAAGGTGAAAAAAAAAACCCATCAGGATAACATAGAGGCATGTGCAGCTAGGGGAATTAGTGTAATTTACTCAAATAAATTAAATATTTACCCACATGCCAGAGTAGTGGACACAATTCCATTAGTGAATAATAAACAAAAAATAAATAAATCCTTCTCAAACTCTAATTTTTTAAATTATTATTAAGGTATTCTTTCTCTAAATTCTACTTTCTGGCTCAAAATATGTGTCTTTTTAAAATAAAACTGAACAGCAATGAAGCTTTTGGCATATTTTTAAGCAGAAAGATAAGGATCTTTGAAATAACAAATAATGGATTTGCCCCTACAAAGGCCTTTAAAATATTGTTTTATATCCCAGATAAACTTTTGCCCTTTCAGGAGGCGCAGCCACACCAAGTCAAGACATCTTAAATCAAAAATGACTTTGTGCCTGTCTCCAGAACTGTGATTTTAAAATCTCAAGAACAATGCCCAGTCCAGTTACTCTGGCCTTAATCTCATTAGCAGCTTGACTGGATGTTGGTTCCTCCTTCACTCAAATCAAAAGGAAATGCCAAAGATGCTCTATCAAAGAAGTATTACTGGGGCCGCACTGTTGGTGTGTCTCTACAGTAGACTCTAAATACTGGAGATCCTTCGAGTTCTTTACAGTTGCTAAGTATATATCCAATCACCAATTTACTGATTGTGTAAAATAAAATTCTACCAGTTTAAGGTAGTCACAACTTCTAAATATTAGGAGGTGGGTTTATTCACTCTCCAGAATTATGCTTAATTTATTGACCAAAGTCTCAGATTTAGAGGTGATTATTTTTCTTATCAATTAAATATCCGCTTTGTCCAAAAATTGTTAGAAAATAGTGGAAAATGTCATTATAATTTCCCACAGACAGGCCAAAGATATTCAATTAGCTATCATTTATTACAAAGAAAAGCAGTAAGTCACCACATTTGTGAAGACAAAAAGGAAAATGTTTGGCATTTTTGCCTCAAAAATGACTGAAATGATTAATCAGTTATCAAAACAGTTGCCAATTTAATTTTCTGTTAGTCAACCAATCAATGAATCTACTAATCGTTGCAGACTTACTAACTTGTCACTTGTACATATGTAACTATTATTACTTATTCATCTATGTATTACTGTATTTATCCTCCTCAGTTAGACAGGGTAGTACAGCAAATGAGAGATGATATTCCCACTGAGGAGGAAAGGGAAGGAGGGAATGATGGAGGAGAGAGAGCGAAGGAAGAGCTAAGGCATTTGGCCATAAAGGATTCTTAATGGAGCAGAATTTACACAACCTGCTGAGGTGAACAGATTAAAAAAAAACGCAGCGGTAAATGAACAGCAAACATCCAATCTGCAGTCCTGAGCAGGTTAAAACCCCACACAAAGTGCAGAGTGGCTTTCTCCCGTCACCATTTTATGGTGCCACTTCCCCCCTCCTCTCCACCCTTCTGTTACTTAGTCATCAATAAAAACACATTCATGTGCTGACTAAAAAAGCAAACAACAAAACAAAAAGCTATTTTCTTGCGTTACTCTGACCATTAATAATAAAAAAAGGTCCAACAGCAAACGCATCAGTGGTTTTTGGCGGATGCTGGAAGGGGGGGTGACTTTAGTGGATTCTGTGACGCGCGGTTGAAAACCTGGAAAAGCAGGCCAGACTGTTTCCATGACCCATGCTTGCTCAAAGTGGAGACAAATGGGAGGGAAAACTGCAAGAATAGACAGATGGAGGGAACACATTCAATCAACAAGCTGTCTGAGCTAAATGAGTTTAATAATGTCAGAAAGGCAATTCAACTTTAATGAAAAGCTTGCAAGATGCACTCTGCGTACAGAAAAAAAAGATGTGCGAAGAATAAACATAACCATATAGATATTTCAAAGCCTCGTTGAGTAAACATCATTGGAGAGGTCATGGAGAGCATTAGGCCGCAAGTCCTGTTGTGTGTATCTTCCTCCACATCTATAAATAAGGTGGCTTTAGGCTCAGGCTTTCATAAACAGACACCATCACCGTTGCTTGTGCCATAAAAGGTTAAAGTGAAGGTATTCCCACACACCATAGAGACTGAAGGGTTTATCTGGAGAAGGGAGTCAGGGAGAGAGAGAAGTGAGTGTCCGGGGCAGTTAGACTAATGATAATTTCATTTCATTCAAGCATAAACAATGCATTATTAAAAGCTTCAAACGATTTGCAAGCACCAAATTTTTCTCTCACGCATTCAATTATTTCAGTTAGGTGTATGTGTTTGACATTACAACCAAGTGATGGTTTGCAAGAAAGACATCTTAAAGGTAAACTCCAGTGATTTGGTTTCGCTCTTGCAGTAAGTTTGGTGACTCACAAGAGATAGATTTAAAACAGAATGGCCAGAATTGAAGAAGCATAGGCCAAGATACACTGAGCTTCAGTTTCTATTATGGGTAAGACTCTAGAAACACATTCGATCCTACACTTTCTATGATGCAACTCGATGCAAAACGTCTTTTCGTCAGATCCACCCTCCCTGATAAACTCCACTTTGTAACACAGGGTTTCTGGAGACTGTCCCCTGAGGAAAGACAACGGCATCAGTTGTCTCAGCAAGTGCCCCCAAAATGACACGTGTTTACGATCAAGACAAAAAAGCCCTCTAGTGGCTGCAGTAAGTATGACGGTAGCAAAGAAGGAAGTCAGCTGGCGTTTTTACAGAAAGGCAAAGTTTATGAAGGGATGAGGTTGGATGGATGGATGTGCCAACAAAACATTTGACTTTTACATGGGAGACCACTGTTTGTTTCCTTTTTCAAACTGATGGTCAACTTTAGTTTCATTTAACCATGACTGTGATCCTTACCTTACTTCAACCTCCGGTTAATTATTGTAGCTATGATGACAAAGGTCCAGTTTAACCCAAACTATGACGTTCCCTAAAACTAACAACGTCGCTTTGGACCTAGACCTAACCAAACTGTAAGCACAGTGTTGTCACATTATAAAACAGATTTATTTTTGGACAGTTTTGGAAGGAACAGACATATGATGTTGTCCCATTGACGACTGCCAAAATAACCCCCGACGACGTCACTAGGGCATATCATCGGGGTTACTTTCTCAACTTTGACTCCTTCAGAGCTACAGACGACATCATTCAGCGGTTTTCACAGGCGGAGTAGTACTCCTCGTGAAAAGTAAGCTCATTTTGATGTGTTAAATTCATCAAGTTCCCCTTTAACTTGAGCACAGCCAATGAACAGACGGCTACATGATATTCTCTAGAACAAATTTTTTCTATACTCTCAATTAGCCTGTCAGGAGTCTTAGCACAGAACTCCTCATAAAAAAACTACTTTTAAAGACATTTTTCTCTGCCCTACTCAGACAGATGATACTACTCAAGCTCGGGTCTAAAAACTCCACATTACTCCCATGTATAATTTTGCCCTACATCTCTGCTCTACCTCTATGAGACATCAATAATATATGACCGGTATATTTTCACCCTCCTTAGAACAAATCAATCATTCTGGCTGGTCAGTGCTCGGTCTTTTTCCTGTCCACCAACAAGCACTATTACTGTATATTCAGGCTGGGGTCCAGAGGAATGCTGCACAAAGCCAGAGACTTAAGATGGAGTATGGCAGCCAAAGCCAACGTCAAGACGTGACATGGCTTCTCGGATATCTACTGTGCTGGTAATAGTTGGCAGTGTGTAGTAGGACCTGATCAGAGACTGGTGGGCTAAACTGGAGTTCTATGGGCCCAAAGGACGTCCTGCCGGCGGCCTAATGTGATAGATCATGCGTGGCAATGCCTATGGCGAAAAAGGGGTGAGGGGTCAAAGGTGAGTGGAAACACTGAAACCAATCCTTTTGAATGTTGTCCGTCATATGCGAAGCTCAGAGAGCAAGTTTACAAACAGACACTCCACATGCATAAACACACACACACACAGAAATGACAGTGCTAGTAGTAGAGCTGAAACTATTTGTCAATTAAACGTATAGGCAATGGACAGAAAATTAATCTGCAACAATTTTGATAATCTATTATTCATTCAAGTCCATTATCAAACAAAAATGGCAATCATTTTCTGTTTCTTTTATCTGTTTTATATTATTGTAAACTTAATATCTTTGGGTTTTAAACTGTTGGTTGGGCAAAACAGGACATTTAAAAGCAGCACCCTGGCCTCTGGGAAAATGTCATAGGAAATCATCACTATTTTCACACTTTTTTAAGATAAATATTTAATCACAAAAATAATCAAACAGATTAATCAATGATAAAAATAATAAAAAATAGCTTGTCAAACCAAACTTTCTTGCCGGGCTTCTGGTGTTTGTACAAAGGTTAACAGACTTAACCAGCTCAGACAAGCAGACCAACCCTCCTGCTGATATTGTACATTTACTGCAGGTGAAACAAAGAGAAGGGATTCAAAGGTGACAAAGAGGTCTTGAGCTTTTACTGTGAGTGAGTGAAGGGACCACAACAAGACAAGGGGCACTTAACATCTCAAATGGTCCACGCATCATTCGAAGCAGAGCCTCGGCAAGTGCAAGAACCTGCCGCGTGTCCAAGCAACCGGTCAGGTCGGCAGGCAAAGGAATTCTATTGTCTCTTTTAATACGTTTCTGTGTCTTTACCCCTCCCTGTTTTCTAGATAATGTAGAAAACAAGGCTCTTAGTGGAATCTGCCCGCCTAACTAATGCCAGGATTCGAGGAGGAGAGGAGAGGGGAGGAGAGACTGGGCGCCAGTTCTGAATTAGCATACAGCTGTTACACTTGCAGTAGAGAGAGTCTGAAGAAGTGTTTCATCAAGAAGAGACAGCTGACATGTGAAACTATTTACAACAATGTAACCTGAACCGCTTTAGAAGGCAGGATGTTAAAGCTACCCAAGACCTTTATCTAGCAGAGAAATCTGTCCCTGTGAGGGTGCATCTTGTGTGCAGCTGTGACAGCAATAAGGAGGGTTGAGGAGTGTGGTGGGACTTAAGTGGGTGCACGTGAAGAGACATTACAGTAGAGAGCAACACACCCCTTTTCCATACACACTCCAACACACACCTGCAAAGAGAGGCTCTTTGAAGCAACACATCTGTTCCAGCATCCCCCCATTACAAGGCAGGACTAATTAAAGGATCTAGGCAAGTTAGCACAGCGCCCCACACAGCAGTGTATGGTTTAATTTAATTACAATAGATAAACGCCACCTTAATTGAGCTTCATCATTCAATGAATTTGCCTCACACATGGTACAGCTCTCAGCATGGTGAGCGCCTCACATGCAATTAATCAAAAAAATGCACAGCTCAGGGTTATATGGTATCATGGGAATGGTTCACTCAGGTGCACATATGTGCACCCAACACACTTCATGTCAAAGTGCAGGGATTTCTGAAAAGCTTAGTAAGTTTTAGTCTCACGTACATTTTGTAATCCGTTAAGTGGGCGAAATTAAACAGGCCATCGCAGAGGCAGCTCACTTCTAAAGTCAGTCCAGCTCTGTCTTTGAGGCCGTGGCATCTGAAACATGATCTGGGCACCTCGGAGCCCCTGCCCTGCCTCTGTGTCAGAGAAATAACAACAATGGCAGAGCTGCCATCCACTCTAAAACCCAGTAATGTCAGGGAGAATGTCACTGGCAACAACCCGGCACAGGGCTCTTAACAAGAACACCCCACGTGGAAGTGGTACATGTTGTTCTGTGTGTTCTGCAAAGACATGTTTTCAGTCTTGTGGGAATTAAATACAAAACAGAAAGTAAGATGTGAAAGAGGTGGAGTGAAAGAGGTGAAAGAGGTTTGCCGACCTGCGCTCACTAATGTGCTGATGGTGTATGAAGAGAACACATATGAGAGTCACGGCCCTGCAACGGGATTTCCCTCTTTTATAAACACATGATAGCATTGGCAGGGGGCAGCTGTACTTGTCTAAACAACAACACAGAAAACAGGGCCCAGTCCAAGGAGCTCCCTCACATAATGCTCTGTCCCCTATGTGCCAAACACAGACACTGCTGGAAGACAGCTGCTGGTGCACAACTGTCCTGGGCTTCACTTAAAAAGAGACTGAAACATACTTGCACCGAGTGACCTATCATTCACACCATTTTTTTTCACCACAGTTTTTTCTGTGAAGCTATTAAAGAGGTTAAATTTAACTTCTAAATGGGTACAAATGCAACCAAATGACAATTCAATATGGGACAATTTTATGTCCTGATTAAATGAGGTCTGCATGCTTTACATATTAGTCCTGGGTTGTAGGTCTGTCAGAGGGAAGCAGGCACTGCCACCAGTGAGCTCATACTTTTCCAGTGTTTACATGTTGTATACATTATAGCGCATTTGGCACAGAGGTACTTTAAAACCCTGACAGAATATTTTCTACAGTGGGGGAGATGCTTTTATTTGAGATCTATGTTTGGTGCATGTGTTTAGTTGGTGAGATTTTGCCTCATCAGGTTAATAAGCTATATACTGGGTTTCAAAATGAATTGCAGTGGGGTTTTTTTTTTTTTAACTGATGTATTATTTACTTCAGCTGTCATAAAAATGTCCAGTCCAGTCAGCATAAAGTTTTTAACTACACCTATAACAACACAGGTGTTATTTTTTACTCCCTGTCATTACAAACCAGCATGTATTTCAACTCAGTACTCGAGCATATCAACATAAAGAAAAACTGAAACACACTGCAAGGTAAGTGATTAAAAAATATGACTATCAGCAGGTTTCAAAATGTTTACAAAAGGACTTTTATTTATATATATTTTTTTAAAAAAAGCCAATTATCCCCTGTGGATTTCGGAAAAAATTAAATGTAATATCCAAGGTCCTCCTGATGATTTAATCAGACAGAGTCAAGGGGAAATCGAACAGCAGACCCCGTGTTGAGATGATGTATGGCATACGGACGTGCTAATTGAGGCATAAGCAACTCTGCTTGGTTAATTGGAAACTTCATCAAATGACTGCTGGCGTATACTGACCCAAGCACGGGGCTGGAGAAAACGTCTAATGAAGCCTATCTCCTAGCGTGCAGGTCCATTCACAAACACTGTGTGACTTGAAAATGTTGGAACACTAAAGAAAATACGCGTAGAGTTTGGGATGTGTTTCAATAAAAACAATGAGTCTATAGGCTAAGGATGATGAAGATAAACTTACATGAATGCATGGTAGATGAATGCCCATCCTCTCGGTCTTTCCAGCACGTTGTACAGGCAGTTTTGCAACTTTCTGTAGCGCTTGTTTGAAGCGGATGTGTTGGCCCGGGGTCCGGGCGGCCCGGGCCGCGGGGTGCCGAGCAGACCCGTGCGGTGAGACGGGTGTCCGCGCTCCGGGGTGGACGGCTCGCTTCTCTCCGTGTGGACAGCGGTGAGAGCCACGAACTCTACCCGCCTGTCGTCGTTCGGAGCCGGGGGCGCCAGCATTTTGAGGCCGCCGTTGTTTGACGGACTCCCTAACATCTTTCAGGCCGACGCGATTACACTACATAGGATTTGACACTTCTCACTGGATCATCCGCGTCGAGCGAAGTTGAGGCTAAGTCATAGTCCGGTTTGTCTAAAGTGGACTAAAAGTGGTCGACCGATCCAAACACGTGAGAAAATCTCATCCCTGCTACCTTAGGGTCTCTGGCTGGTTTGTTGAGATATGAAAGTTATCTGTAAATCAAGTCACGGTCGCAAAAGAGAGGATGCACAATACTCTGACAAGTGAGTGGCGCTGAAACGTGACCTCCAGCGATCATTGTTAAGAGCCAGATGAGAGAAGTGATCGGCGGGGTGCAGAGAAGTGATTACACGTGCACTAACTCCGAGAAAAACATGGAGGTGAGCTGCAAAGGAACTGCCATCACTTTGCAGAAATGACAGCACAAACTAGCCTCAGTCAAGTCAACCATCTATTCCTATAAATACACTTACATACACTACACAAAGCCAGCAAGCGCAGTGGTCACGCGCTGCATCTACGTTATCTAAACCAACTTCATCAACCACATTAATTTCATTAAGTCCGTCTTAGTTGTTTCTATAGTTACAGTTGGCAGGCTGAGCCGCTCCGCAGCCGCTAACATCTGCCCGCTCTCCCCTCCTTGCGCGTCTCTCAAGTCCAGCGCGCCTCCGCTCCGGCAGGCGGGGTGCAGCGCGCAGAAGTGAAGACCATCAGCGTGCTGTCGAGAGTCGCCGTCGACCAACTCCAAAAGTCTGTAGAGAGGCCAGATAAACGCCCGCCGATGCCTGCATCTGGTTTGTAAACGCCGACAAAGATGGGGGAAAAAAGCCTCCTTCCTGTCCGGTGAGCTGGCGAGCAGGAGCAGAAGCGCGGGCGAGAGGCGAGGACTCGGCGCATGGGACGAGTGGGAGCATGGGATGCACGCAGTGACGGGGAGATGCAGACCGGACAGTCAATGTCGTTTTGGGGTTTTGTTTTCTTTTTTGTTGTTTAATGTTAATAAAGCTTTCCCTGAAGAATGAGGGGTCTCTGGCAGATAGAGCTGATTACTTTGATAAGAACGGCTGCTCATGCTTACCAAAATGTTGCACAATTATCGTTAAGTTATCTTGAATAGTCGTTTATAAGTATCAAAGTGCACCAGGCACTTCTCCGAGTTATTTGGGAATTACAAAAGAAACGTTTTCAATAGTCATGGGTTCAAGTAAGTAAAAGTTTCCCTTGTCTTTCCTCTAAATGAAATGTCACTGAAATGTCAGTGTTCACTGTGGGAGGGGGCTTGAATCCATGGCAACAGGAGTTTGGGACAGCAGGGACAGGTGCTGGGGGACACAGCGACACTGACCACCACAGCCTCCTCCTCAGTGGACAGAGCTTTCTAAATCTATGACTGTGACACACAACAGGCTTGCGGTTATGACACAAATACTGGGGTTATGGAGCACGGTGCCCTGTAGAGAGATCACCTGTCGGAGGGCCTCTGAGGAATGCATTGTGAGGTGCTCCCCAAACTCCTGCTGGCCTCATTGTATCATCTGACCACCAAAAGCGACATCAGCAAATGCCAAGATATTTCACTGTGATCTGGAGGTAATGGAAGTTAAATTCCTGATGAGAAAAACAAGCGCAAAATCATAACTGAGGTTATCTCAGGGCACTTTTCATATAGAGCAGGTCTAGACCGTACTCTTTATAGTTATATTTACAGAGATCCAACATTCCCCGAAGAGCAAGCAATTGGTGAGAGTGGCAAGGGAAAAACTCCCTTTTAACAGACAGACAGAACCCAGCTCATGGTGGGCAGCCGTCTGCCTCGACCGGCTGGGTTAGGAGAGAAAGAGAGAGAGAAGGCGAGATGGCATAGCACAGTACAGGTACAACATAAAGATGTATAACTAAATTAGTCTAATAATAAAACTAATAATTATTATAATAAGGTGAATAATAATCCTAATAAAACTAGTATAATAATAGTAATGATAATCATAATAATTTAAGCAGTGGCTGTTGAGCAGGATCATGGGGGCAGTAGGTGCTTTGCAGTCACAGATCCAGGCTCTGCAGCACCAGGGGCAGAAATACCTGCAGAAACCGACAGGAGGAGATAAATATGGGAGAGAGAAGAAGCCAAGTTAGTAATGAGCATTGATGCGATATGAATGTGTACAGGTGGAGAGGAAGAGGAGGAGTGAGGAGCCCAGTGCGTCATGGGAAGTCCCCCGGCAGTCTAGGCCTATAGCAACATAACTAACGGGTGGTTCAAGCCAAGCCTGAGCCAGGACCAACTATAAGCTGTATCAAAAAGGAAGGTTTTAAGCCTACTCTTAAATGTGGAGAGGGTGTCTGCCTCCCAAACCCAAACTGGAAGGTGGTTCCACAGGAGAGGAGCCTGATTACTGAAGGCTCTCCCTCCCCTACTTTTGGAGACTCTATGAACCACAAGCAAGCGTGCGTTCTGGGAGCGCAGTGTTCTAGTGGGGTAATAGGGTACTATAAACTCTTTAAGATATGATGTTGCCTGACCATTAAGGGCTTTGTAGGTGAGGAGGAGGATTTTAAATTCTATTCTGGATTTTATAGGGAGCCAATGCAGCGAAGCTAACACAGGAGAAATATGATCTCTTTTCCTAGTTCCTTTCAGTACTTGCTCTGAAGCATTTTGGATCACCTAGAGAGTATTTAAAGATTTGTTGGGACAGCCTGATAATAAGGAGTTGCAATTATCCAGCCTAGAGGTAAGAAAAGCATGGACTAGTTTTTCTGCATCTTCTTGAGAGAGGATGTACCTGATTTTTGCAAAGCTACGCAGGGGAAAAAGTTTGTTTTACGTGGAATTTAAAGGACATATCCTGATCAAAGAGAACTCCGATATTCCTAACAGTGGTGCTGGAGGCCAGGGCAATGCCATCTAGAGTAACAATATCATTAGATAATGTGTTTCTCAGGTGTTGGGGGCCAAGAACAATAACTTCAGTTTTGTCTGAGTTTAACAGCAGAAAGTTGCTGGTCATCCAGGTCTTAAAGTCCTTAAGGCTTGCTTGAGGTCTAGCTAACTAATTGGTTTCATCTGGCTTCATTGACAAGTAAAATTGGGTATCATCTGCATAACAATGGAAGTTTCTGGAGTGTTTCCTAATAATATTGCGTAAAGGAAGCATATATGAGGTGAAGAGAACTGGTCCAAGCACAGAACCTTGTGGAACTCCCTGACTAACTTTTGGTTATGGGGGATTTATTGTTAACGTACACAAACTGAAATCAATCTGATCTGATAAAGTTTAGAGCGGTTCATTTAATGCCAATTAAATGTTCCAGTCTCTTTAATAGGATATGATGGTCAATGATATCAAATGCGGCACTACGATCTAACAAGACCAGTACAGAGACAAGTCTTTTGTCCAATGCAATTAGAAGTTCATTTGTAACTTTCATCATTGCTGTCTCTGTGCTATGATGCACTCTAAATCCTGGCTGAAAATCCTCAAATAAACTATTATCATGTAAAAAAGTCATACAACCGGTGGGCGACAGCTTTTCAAGGATCTTAGAGAGAAAGGGAAGGTTAAATACGGATCTATATTTGGCTACAACATCCGGATTTTAAGTTGGCTTTTTAAGAAGAGGTTTAATTAGAGCTGTTTTAAAGGACTGCGGTACATAGTCTGTTAATAAAGACATATTGATTAGATCTAATAAAGAGGTGCTAACTAAAGGTAAAACTTCCTTAAGCAGCCTAGTTGGGATGGGGTCTAAGAGACAAGTTGATGGTTTAGATGAAGACCGTGTTGAACTTAGTTGAAGCTTGATGGGAGAAAAACTGTTTAAGTATTTAAGTTAAGTTTCTAAGGTTCCGTGTGTATGAAGATAAATCGGTGCCAGTTGAGGGCAGGAGGTGGTGAATTTTGTCTCTAATAGTTAAAATTTTACCATTAAAGAAGCTCATGAAATCGTCACTACTGAGATATATGGGAAGACATGGATCAATGGAGCTGACACTCTGTCAGCCTGGCTATAGTGCTGAAAAGAAACCTAGTGTTTTTTTATTTTCCTCTATTAAAGATGAGTAATAGGCTGCTCTGGCACTACAGAGGGCCTTCCTATATGTTTTAAGACTATCATGCCATGCTAAGCGGGATTCTTCAAGTTTTGGTAGAACGCCATATCCTTTCAAGTTTTTCATGTAGTTTTATTTAATATGCGGGTTTGGAAGTTAAACCATGGAGCTAACCTCCTTTGTTTTACAATCTTCTTTTTTAGAGGGGCAATAGAGTCGAGTGTCATTCTCATTGAGCCTGCAGCACTATCAACAAGATGATGAATTTGGGAGGGACTAAAGGTAGCATAGGAGTCCTCTGTTATGTTGAAATATGGCAGTGAATTAAGTACTGATGGAATCAGTCCCTCAGTCTTAGTCTCCTTAGTGTTAAATAAAATGTTTATTATTGCATGCATCAAAGAGAGAAACCGACCATGTACCTCAGGCATGTGTTTGGTATTGTTTAGGTTTTACAGTGTGCTGTAACAACAGCAGAGGCAGGTTACTCATGCTAACTATGTGTGTTCCTGTCAATCGTGGCTGCTGCAGCTCATGGAACATGCAGATCTGTGGAATTAGGTGTGTGAATGCAACTGGAGTTTCTCTCAAGTCACAGATCTGGACATTATTCCCAGGGCCAACTCCCATTACATAACTTAGCATTACAAATCCTTAACTCTTCATTTAGCGTCACACATATAAACTGATGGATTTACTCTCAAGTATAAAATGGAATTAACTTTTGACAGCTGTTCTTCTAACAGCAGATTGTTAATGCAGACTGCGGTCTGGTCAATATGACAAATCAGTGTGAAATATAAGGAAAAATATGTTGTGCATTTAAAGTGCACTACTATGTATTCGACAGAATGTGTTTTTAATTGGCTTATATTTCATATCTTAACAGACCACACTGCTATTGTCATTTGTTTCATACCAGACCTAATTCCTCCATCCTGTGATACAGTTACACTGCATACATTTATTTTGTAACTAGTGGAAGAGCAGAGTGCACTTAACTATTGACTGCCAATTTGGGCTGGATATTAAACATCAATACTTTGTAGAAAAACTTGTTTAAGTTTCTAAAAGTGAAGTATCAAAAATTATTGGTTTGGTGTTGGTACCAAAATGTATGTATTGTACTGGCATTAGTGTCAAAAAAAAAACACATTTGGATTATGATCAGTTGAGAAACACATTAATTGCTGATATTCAATTTATAAACAAAATTCTTGAATTATAAATGAATTTATTTATTTTTTAATTTTAATTTTAATTTTAATTTTAATTTTAATTTTAATTTTAATTTTAATTGTAATTGTAATTTTAATTTTAATTTTAATTTTAATTTTAATTTTAATTTTAATTTATATGGTGAAAATATGCACTGGGCTTTTAAAAAGGGCAAAGGTGAAACTAAGACTACCCACAAGTCTTAGCAAAGGTATAACAAATATTTCCCCCTTCTCAGGCTAGCTAAGTAGATGTAAATGACAGGAAGATAAAGGATAGGGGGGTCTAATTTGGGAAGAAGGTCATCTAACAGTAGAGTCTTATGTATCCTAACCAATCCCACGATGAAAGGAGGAGGTCCGATCTAAAGATCAACATAACAGCATCCTGTACTGGGAATCTCCCACTACAACCCTTTTTCTGTTAGCCCGATTTCAGTTCCTCCTCCAGTTTCTCTTGCTTCTCCTTCTCTCTGTCTTTCAGCAGTCCAAACCAGGTCAGCCGGCGACGAAAGAAGAAGGTGTCGACGGACAGGCTAGCCCTACCCATACCCTCAGGGATTTACATCAAAGTTTCACAGAGGCAAAGCCACACTCCCCCTCTTTCTATTACAGTACCAGCCCTGCTCCAGTGCTACTTTCATCCAGTAATCAACACTGCTGGGCAGAGTATCCAACATGGCTTCTGGGCTAAAGGCCGTCGGGTGACAACACACAACAGCTGAGCAAGGTCAGACTGTAAAATGTGAATGTGGAACGGATGGTTCAATTCACAAATGTACATTACCAGACCATAAAGAAGAACTCACACACTCATACAAACAGATTTGGTGGCACTCTTCGAGAATTCTTGTACACGGGTAAAATTACAGTCAGGGATGACCCAGAGCGGACTACGGGGGCCCAGCGCTAGGAGGCGGCTGCTGTGTTCCCTTCAAGCCCACCTCTCCCATCTTTGTTGTTTTTCCACTGCACTCTTCACTCCAAGCATTCACTCACGCCCCACAGAGCCCGCTGAGCTCCGGGAGTCGACAGCCACTCAGGGAATCTATGCGAACTTAAAAATACTCTCATCAGCAGTTGTGCGCTACACATAGTACAGTGCAAACTCACTCTGTCTGACCCCCACCAACCTTGTATTTCCGCTGCGCACTTGGACATTTACTTACACTACTTAATGGCTTTCCCAGACCGCACTCTTGTTTGCATTTATTTAATCTCTTTTCTCTCCTGCTTTTTATCTGTTTCCTTCACTTTAAAACAGATTTTTCTTAATGGAAAACCTCCCTTCTTCAGAGAGAAGGGAAGAGGGGGAGGGGAGCAGATGAATTGTTGATACAGTGTCTTGAGTTGGGTTAATGTTGTTGTGATAAGTCTGGTTAAAGTCTTTGGAGAGATGAAATGACATTGTTTCAAACAGTTCCGTGTTTGGAGCAAGAACCCCCGCTGAGCAACACACTCCAACCATCACGTAGACGCCGTGAAAATGTCAACTGACGTGAAGCAGCTTTCCTGCATTAATCAACCTGACAATCTGCCTTTCAGCAACATGAATAAGTGTCAACCGCGACATGCAGTGACTCAGGAAAGGAGTCAGGAAATTACAGCAGTTTGGGTAGAGACCTAACTCAGTGGCCCATTCATGAGCAATCAAAAGATCCTTTGTAGCTTACTAACACTCTTAGTGTTTTTTCAGAAGTGAATGGGCATGCATTTTTAGCGTGCAGCATTTTACTGACAACCATTCAGAGGGGTGTAAGGAACTGCAGCGTCAACACTACCTCACTTCCGTCACGCGAAAACAACTCTGAACCATACAACCCTAAGTTATAAAAAGATTGAGCAAATACACACAAGTAGCTGGATTGAAAAGAGTTATAACCTGACTGACCCAATCAGGTCCATCAAGGGTCATAGGTCAAGGTCTACTGGTTAAAAAGTCTCCAATATAGGGAGTGATTTAGGGAGCTCATTCACTTCTATGTCAGCTGCCGTGCAGTCAGTTGAATGAGATGGCAACTCTACTCTACGGAAGTAGCTAAGGTTTGTTTAAAAAGTCACTAGATTTGTCACTGGGTGCTTTTGTGAAGAAAGTTTGCTAAAAGGGTGTGAAAAGTCTGTAAATTCAGCAACAAAGGCACTAAATTGAAAACAGCCTGGAAAATAAAAGTCCATTTAGTTTTAAAGTTTAGAGTTAGTTGTAAAATTTAGTCAAATGAATATTTTGAACCTTTTATCTGACGAGGCTGACAACATCCACATTCTGAATTAGCACAAATTCAAATCTGGCACAAATTGAGTCTATTCTTCACTATGGGAAAACTATTTAATACCCTTATAAACAATCTTTCAGGCTTTTTGATACAATTTGATTGTTTATAAATTGATGTAGTGATATTTCCAGATTTTTAATGCACTGGAAAACAGAACAGTTCTGTTGCTGACCCTGCACTCTGATCTCCTTGCTAAGGGAGAGAGTGATGAAAGACTCTCACTACATGGATTACTGAACTGGGGCATTATTCTTAAACAACACTGAAATGCCAAGCTTGTATTATGGTTTGACACTGATTAAAACAAACTCTCTGGACACCTCACAAATACAGAAAAGGGGATCAAACACAAACCCCATCTAAGTGAACATCCACTCATGTGATGGTTTTGTTGCTAACTTGGTGAGACCAACTGGTGTTGTGGCCCAATCACAAGGTCCAGGCCATAGCCAAGGCAGTCAGCCCCAATTCATCTGGCCAAGGGCGCCTTGATCTGACCAGACGGGCCAGCCAAGAAAAATACCACCAGACAATCCTTTTCATGCTTGACTTAAGCTCAAACATTCTCACAATCCTCATTCCTCTTATTAGAAAGAGCCGAGCATGAGTCTGCACTCATTAATGCAGTTATTGTTTGGTGATTAAGAAGATTAGGGAAAGGACCCTCCGGTTTGAGTAATGTTTACTTGTGGCTCTGACTATCCTGGCTTACCCACACAACTGTTTAAGGATAGGTCACTACGAGTGTATGTGTGGGGAAATTCATTTTTTTACACAGCTAGATGGGAAAGCACTTCAAAGGGATACTAGCGACTTTTGAACTTTGACTCTCAACACTGACACCATGCTAAATGTTTCCTTTTACTTGGAGTAAAAATGGGACATTGGGAGCACCGTGCATCTCTCTGCCTACCCAATTTTCTGTTCCACCATAATTACTTGTCTTCCTTTTAAGATTTAGGTCGGATAAGGAATGCAGTCTGATCTCATAGGAGCTGAGCAGTCTCCAGCCAAATAACTCGTGACTCTATTGTTAACTGCTTGCCCTTTGTGGCAAAGCACTCGAGCAGGGCAGAAATAAGATTAGTGGCGTTCAGTTGGTCTGGTGTGAGTTCAATTTTGGTAGATACTGATTACACATTTTTGTCAGACAATCCTGGTGCTGTGCACTTTGGATATGTCTATAGTCCTTAAACAATGCCCTTGGTGAAAAATTGTACATCTGTGTTGGCAATTAATCAGGTGCCCTAATACAGAATATCAGTGGCATTCACAGTTTATTAGATCAGTGCTGCCCTCCTATGGCCATTTAGCAAAACATCAAAGGTCTCACCATAACACCAACACGGTTAAAACCACCAGTATTTTATTGTGTCCATAATTAAAATGAGTCTTTCTTGAACATTTAAAATACATTTTATCTAATGATATTGCTTCCAATTCATACCTATTAGATAAAAGTTACTATAAATGCGTTAAAACCAATGATATTTTTGGTTCAGGTGGTGAGATGTGTCTACCTGGAAATACAGTAGGGGGGGTGACTGAGTTGGTGCAAGTCTTATCTCTTGGGTGCTGTGGCATTTCTCTTCTGTCTCCCTGTCTACTGTCCGACCACTAGAGAGGTGCTTAATTCTCCTAAAATTATACAATAAAAGCAAAGATTAGTACTTGATGACACAAACTCAGATAAATACTATAAAAACAGGACTCTCAGACAAGTTATGGTGTTTATTTTTCCTCACAAACAAAGTTTGTTTACAAAAAGGAACATGAAAAATAAAATTGTACCTATCTATTGCATGTCATGCTGGCAGTTCAAACTACATGCAAAATCAACAATAAAAAGAACATTGATAATAATCATTACTGTACAAAAATGATGGGGAAGATATGAGGCCAAACATAATTTTCAAAACCAAAAACACTTGTACTTAAAAAAAAAAAAAAGTTCTATAAAAAGGGAGTTTTTTTTTTTTCCTCCAGACAGAGTCATGTGTTTATACATGAGACTTAAACCAGGGCACAAGACTCAAAAACCACCCGGGTAGAGAAGGTTGTGTGAAACTGCACAGAGGCAGGGAAGAGTTTCCCGGCTCTAAAGACAGAGGGGTGAAGAAAGTAAGTGAGTAAAGAAACAAAATGGAAAAGTAAAGATGACTGTGGTGTGGGTGCTTGAAAGATAAGCACACAGACACCATCACATACATAGTTAATCTATACAGTTTGAAGCCCTTACAACATAAATTCATGCTTCATCGTCAATAACAAAAATAACACAACGTAGAAACTACATGAAATTATCAGTGAACCTATAACTTCTTCTCGAGATCCCTTAGATTGAGTTGCTGTAAGAAGTGATATCTGAGGTATATGGCTTCATTTCATCCATCAATTACATGACAAACAATGAAGAAGGTTTGATTCATGTTTTCACCAGAAGGAGAGCAGGGGGTGTAGAATTGTATGGCTTCCTTCAATCACAGGTATGCCAGGACCAGATCATGTAGACAGAGACAGACACTTTCCCAATTCTTTTCCAAATGGAGAGCCGAAGGGGAGGTGTCAAGAATAAAGCACATACTTTTTTATGTTTTAAAAATCTTTGATGTTTGGACAAAGACGAGAAGAAGAACAGAGCTGGTCAGTAGAGAGACGGTTGACTGTGGCAGTAAATGCATATTTTCTCTACAGATGTGGGTGACAGAAGTAGAAAAAAAAAATTGAAGCATGGATGCAACTTAGCATGTGATTGTGAAAGAGTCAATCAGTGTCCCTTTGGTTTTTTGATCCAGTGTGCTAAATTTATTACCAAAAAAAAAATGAGTGTTACAAGATTTCAGGTCCCTCATCTAAATGAGCAGTGCTTAAGGTCAAGGTTATCGAGTGTCCTTTGTCAAAGTTGGTGGCATCTGTCGGCATCACATGGGCTGGTGTGCATGTTGTGTGTGTGATGTAAAGGTTCCTGGTTGGTCTCAGTCGGTGCTGACCTGCGTGACCTGCGCATCAGCTGTCTGGTTGGTGGACTGAATGAACATTGGTTGGGTCAGCTCCTGTCCTGCTGGCATCGTCACCTGCTGAATCTGATACAACTGCTGTGAAACAGAGAGACAGACAGAGAGGTTGAAGGGCCGTGTGTAGTTGCATTTTAATGGGATGACATGGTTACAAGGTTTTAGATAGCTCTTGGGTTGTTAAAAGGTGCTATTTAGGCTGCTTCTAGGATAAAACATCTTTTATCTGATGTGATTAGAAATTTTATTCCTGATCGTATAACTACATTTCTTTCTAATACTGATTTGTGGCATATTTAGTGTTATCTGTCTGATCATACTTACCTGTAACTCACTGTTATTACTGCCTATCTTGGCCAGGATACTCTTGAAAGCAAGACATTTAATCTCAGTGAGGCTTTCCTAGTTAAATAAGGGTTACATTAATTAAATCTTTCTCCAAGCAGCATATGTCAGCTGGTTAGCAGCTATGTGTCTGCACTAGTTAAAATGAGAAATGCTAAAAAGGCCGACAAGCTACAATTAAGGACAGTGAGTCTGGTGCCAACTGGCAACAAATCAAAGATACAATATTCAATATGTAGCTGATAATGTCACTGTTATTGCTAAAGCTTTGACAAACTTGATATATTTGTTCCAACTGTTACCTGTCCGTCAGTAAACTGGTTGAATTGCTGCTGTCCTTGCTGTACCTCTGTCTGTGTGATCTGAAAATAAAACAAGTTAAATAAAATAAACAATTGAGCAATGTAAATGTTTGGATATAAGATCGTTTGTTTTCTGAATGTTCTTTTTGCTACTATTGTGATTACCTGCTGGGTGTTGGCGAGAGTCTGAATCTGTCCTTGGACCACTTGTGCTCCGGAGACAGACTGGGCTAGACGAATGTATTGTAGCTGGCCCGTGTTTAGTTGCACCTACAGTCAAATAACACAAGGGGGAGACAATGTTCGGTTAAGAGCAAAGGTCATTCCAACGCAGAGGTCACAGCCATTTTCCTACTCTAGACAACAGCAGCAAGAATGATTCACTTTCCTCTTGTGAATGTTAATTTTGAATGTATGTTTGAAGGCTCCCATCAAACAGTGAAGGATGGATAATTCAATACAAAGACCATGTCTGTGCAGTCGCACGATGTCAATCCCCTCTTGTTAAACATGCAGCAAGCACAGATTACTTTAGCTAATTTTCTGTTTTAACCTGATCCCTATCTATTCTTTCCCTAATTCAATTCCCTGACCCTTGATGCACTGCTTGACCTTCCTTGTTCCATCAAGGATCCATCACCAATTTTCCCGTAGTTCCAATCACTTTCCTGTTCCAGATTTATGCCATTTCTTACCGGGATTTGCTGAATCTCTCCTGTGTTGGTGATGATCTGCTGCATGACCTGCATGGTCTGGCCCTGGGCTTGAGCGGTCTGAGCCTGACCCTGAGCTGCTGCAGCCTGGACAATCTGTACCTGTTGGCCCTCACCCACCTGCATGGCCACCGGTGCACTCTGATGGAGAGAAAAGAGGAGAGAAAAAGAAAGATAAAAGCAGAAAGAGAAGCCAACAGAAGGAGAGAGAGAGACAGAAGTAACACATTAGTTGTTGAACAACATCTGGTACAGGAATTTAGTTTAAGATTGACACAAAGCAAAGAACCAGGAAATCACTAACTTCCCCGGAATGATTTTATCCATAAGCATGAAGCTCATGTATCCCTTAATATTAAAAGTCTGTTAGGAGATCACCAGGGAGGAACAAAAGACATGGGGACATAAGGTGACAATGCAAGTTTCAAGACCACTCTCTCTCTTCGTCTGTCACACTATCCAGGAAAGGCCACCTGATCTCATGCTGCGGCCACCCATACGGACCTCAGTCATCTGAGCAGGACAGAGCTCAGAGGCAGCAGTCACCTACAGGCAAGCGTTGGCCTCTGTCTGTGTGGTTAGTGACACATAAAAGCACGTGTGCATGTGTGTTTACCGTGATGGGTGTGCCCTGTGATTGCACCTGCACTTGCTGTAACTGCTGCATGGTGGCACCTTGCAGCATCTGATGGCCGACAGAATAGAATGAGAAAATGAGAGAAAGACACACAGTGAGAAAGCAGCGATAGCAACAACTTAACACATGGATGTAAGCATGTATGGAGTGTATGCATAGAAAGCTTAAACGCTAACACAGCAAACAGTGAAATAAGCAGCAAATGACACTTAAGAGCATGGATGTGAGATATGCAAGTAAAACAGGAGAAATGATGAAGAAATTGAGGTGAAATGTCAAAAAAATAGCACAAAAAAAAAAAAAAAAAATCAGGGTGGAGTTTGGACAGGTTTTAAAAATGCATGTACATCACAGTGACATTAACAGCAGCTTAGGTAATGCCATCGGAGGATTCATAAGTACGTATGAGAGAGTTGGTGACCTGAGTGAAAAATGACAGAATTGGTACAACGGTGACAACTGGTGACAACTGGTGAGACTGAAAGCTCTGCACATGGACGCACAGATATATACAGTGGCATGAAAAAGATTGAATACCCCGGTCAAAATTTCTGTTACTGTGAATAGTTAAGCGAGTAAAAAATGACCTGATTTCCAAAAGCCATGAAGTTAAAGATGACACATTTCTTTAATAATTTAAGCAAGATTACTTTTTTATTTCCCTCTTTTACAGTTTCAAAAGTACAAAAAAGGAAAAGGACCCGAAACCAAAGTTTGGCCGCCCTGCATGGTCAGTACTTGGTAACACCCCTTTTGCAAGTATCACAGCTTGAAAATGCTTTTTGCAGCAGCTAAGATTCTTTCCATTCTTGTTTGGGAGATTTTTCGCCCATTCTTCCTGAGATTCTTGGGCCATCTTGCATACACTGCTCTCTGGAGGTCTATCCACAGATTTTCGGTGTTGTTTTAGTCAGGGACTGTGAGGGCCATGGTAAAACCTTCAGCTTGCACCTTCTGAGGTAGTCCATTGTAGATTTTGAAGTGTGTTTAGGATCATTATCCTGTTGTAGAAGCCATTCTCTTTTCATCTTCAGCTTTTTTACAGACGGTGTGATGTTTGCTCCCAGAATTTGCTGGTATTTAATTGAATCCATTCTTCCCTCTACCCGAATTGTTCCCCGTGCTACTGGCTGCACCACAAGCCCAGAGCATGATCGATCCACCCCTGTGCTTAACTTTTGGAGGGGTGTTCTTTTCATGAAATTCCGCCCCCTTTTTTCCCCCAAACCTGCCGTTGCTCATTGTGGCCAAAAAGTTCTATTTTAACTTCATCAGTCCACAGGACTTGTTTCCAAAATGCACCAGGCTAGTTTAGATGTTTTGTCGTGCGGATGCAGAAATGGTTTTCTTCTGATGACTCTTCCATGAAGTCATATTTGTGCAGGTGTTGCTTCACAGTAGAACAGTGCACCACCAGTACAGAGTCTGCTAAATCTTCCTGAAGGTCTTTAGCAGTCAGAGGTTTTGATTTGCCTTTCTAGCAATCCTATGTCCAAGTTTTCTTGGTCTTCCAGACCTCAACTTGACCTCCACCGTTCCTGTTAACTGCCATTTCTTAATTACATTACAGACTTGTGAAATGACTACCTGAAAACACTTTGCTATCTTCTTACGGCCTTCTCCTGCTTTGTGGACATCTATTATTTTAATTTTCAGAGTGCTTAGTGGCAGCTGCTTAGAGCAGTCCATGGCTGCTGATTTTTGGGATAAGGTTTTAGGAGTCAGAGTATTAATAAAGCTTTGAAATTTGCATCAATGGCCTTTCCTGACAATGATTGTGAACAAGCCATACCCCTAACAAGCTAATTAAGGTCGGAGACCTTGGTAAATGTTATCTGAGAGCAAAAAACTCTTGGGCTGACCAAACTTTTCTATGGCTCTCCTTTCATTTTTTTCACTCTAAACTTGTACAAAACAAAAATAATACGCTAATCTTGCTTAAAATGCTGAAAAGAATGTTTCATCTTTATCTTTATGTCTTTTGGAAATAAGTTAATTTTCTGCTCATGTAACTATTCACAGTAACTGAAACTTTGACCAAGGGTGCCAGAACTTTTTCATGCCACATAAATAAAGGATATGAAATTAGATTTCTGCCCATCACCTTTCACCATTCTAACTCTCTCCATCTTTTCTTTGTATTTTTCATACTTCTTACTTCTTAATTCTATAGGACTGCCAGCTAACACCTCACTCCACAGATCAAATCTATTGTATCAAACATGACATGTGTATGATGGAGGTGGTGGGGTCCTGAACTCTTTTTACATCAGAGAATACTTAAAGAGAAGAAAGAAGAGGGATAGCAGTGATGTGAATGTGCACTAGGACACAAAAAACCAAATATCTTTTTTTGGGCAGTCAAATTTAAACCTTTAACTTATTTACTCAAGGCCCACGTTTTAAAGTGCTACTTTGTAAATTGGCTACAATGAGGTCTACGTAAGGTGAGTCACAGTGCAACCTCCCTGCTCTCAGTGGGGACTGCAGCAGTAGCAGCACTGGTGAATCAGGTCTAAACGACTATGACAGCTCAGCTAAAGGCAGTCTGCTGAAGCAGCATGAAGCACCACAGAAGCCCAGCCACACAGCTGCAATACATGCAGAGACCAAGCTGGAGAGAGAAAGCGCTGAGGAACAGAAGTAGTAGGAATGAGATAATTAGAAGGAAAGACAAATTAACGGTGTGTCTTATTATGCATGTTTGTTATTTTACTGTTTAGTGAAACACTGTGTTCCCGAGGTGGAATGCACTCTCGCTAGTAGTGTGTGTGTGGCTAGGAATTTCGTTCCAGTAAGAAACAGTTACTGATATCCAGTGATTCTTTCAGCTCATTTCTCTATAGCTGAAACACTAAGCACTATTGACGATGAGAAACAGCAAAAAAGAGCCCTGAAAAGGTTAGTGTTTAATAATTAATTTTTAAGTTATTGACACATTTTTCCCTTTTATTTACTTATATGGCAAAACATACATTGCTTACTATATGATTTCAGAAACTCAACAATGATTCACACACTGTACAGCTCTATGATATGACTAAGTTTTGCAGGCTACACAAAAATAAACAGGGAATGATAGCAAAAATTTCGATCAATCGGTTACGGAAAGTTTTTTTTTTTTGTCTATAAACATAATTCATATGATTAAAACAGAAGGTAATGGAATATTCTGGTTAGAGAAGTGTTCAGATCAAATGTTTCCACTGCAGGGTTTCAGAAGGAGGATGTGCATGTGTAGTGTTATGTGCGTTGGGTGTGTTCTGAGGTTCATTTTTTCCTGCTGGTGGGAGAGTGGTCAGTTCCTAAATGAGAGCTAATACTAATGTCCATAAAGCCAGGCATGATGACCCGAGCCTTTTGCATCAGGATTCTAAGGACTGAGTGGAGTTTAGAATGTGCTACTTAACACTACTGGGGAGAGATATCCTTCAGGTGTCACTCACTCACTCACTCACACACTCACACACACACTCTTTTCCTTGAAGTTCAGTGCAGGATTAATTTACTGGTAAGTTGTGTTTCTTCTTCACTCTGCCATAATATTGTCTGAAATTGTCACATCCAGCTGTGGTTTCATCTTGTCGCTGCTTGTTTAAATCTTGGTGTGTGTCCTTTGTATTTTGAAGTGCTCTGTGACAAACCCTGTGAGGAGCTCTTCAAACAAGGTATTAGTAGTACCTGTCCTTGCTGTGGCTGTGCGATGATGATCTGTCCAGGCTGGATGGTCGTGGCTGTTTGTGCACCAGGTTGCTGGCCTTGCTGTGTTCCCTGCACCTGTACGGCTCCAGGCTGCTGGGCCAAGGTGAAGTAGTACTGCACCGGCTCTGCTGGAGCTACTGACTGACGCATCTCCTCCTGAAGATGAGAAAGAAACACATGGAAACTCACACACGCCGAAGGAGGCCAATCAGTCCTTTATATCTCCATGAATTATTTTTGCAGGTGTAACTGTAGAGAAGAGCCGTACTGATTAATAACTCATGGAATGTGGCTGGGGAGGAGTAATGTAATCTGGATGTTTACAAGCTCCATTACAGGCACCATACTGGTCAATACCATACACTGCAGGCCAGGAGGCATGCTAGGCTGAACATGGTGATATGTTTTTACTCTAATCAGCCAGGAACATTTTAAGCAAAAAAAAGTATCAAACATTTGTAACTCTAATGTGTTGATGGTATACTAAAACTAATAATGTGACAGTCATTGATTTATGTATGGAAATGTTCTCTCTGTCCGTCCTCTCCCTGGGTCAGCCACACAAATGTAGCATCACAGTTTGTTGGGACTCTAGTAACACAGCACAGTTCACCAGTTTAAATGTTTGCTGGCATGGGGGCTTGAACCCAGCTCTAACAGTTTTTACAAATTTAATTATCAGTAAACACTGACCTTGTCATTGTGCTTCGTAACTGACTAATGAGCAGGGCTTCATCTTGATGAAGGTTTCTCCATCACCAGAAGCGTAAACACCCCTCTCCCAGCTCCATTACAACACAGCTGAGAGTGTAGGATGTTTACATGCCTGGAGACAGTCTACTTGACAACAAATTTAAATATTTCACTTCTCCATCTGGTATACAAACTTTTTTATACAGTACATCAATCTCCTGCTTGTGCAAAACTTCAATGTAATATGCAGTTTTCTTTCGCTATCCTTATTAAATAGGTTCCCAGCAAAGGACATGTTTAAACACATTATACTACTAGTAACTATTAGCTACTAACTAATACAACTAGCATCATCACTGACATTACTGTTGGCTGTCAGAGGCAATAAGATGCTGCAAACATCCGACTGAAAGCCCTTGCTGTCCAAACCCCAGCTTCCAGTCAAGGATGTTTACAGCCCCTCCAGTTTGCCAACAATGGAAACATACCTGAGATGAAGACCCACATGATCACTCCTGCTGCCAACTTTAATGTGTCAGCAAATTAGTTATTCACAAAACTAAAAAATACATTGGATAAGCCAGCTGTTTGCCTGCCACTGTGAGTTAATAAGACCATCATGGAAGTGTGTGCTTCCCTACCTGTCGTTTAGGGGGCTTCAGGTCGTCCCGGGGCACAATGTCAATCAGGAAGTCAAACTGGTCAAACTTTGTTATCGCCATGGCAATGTCGTTCCTCTGTAAAAATAACAGACACAGAAGGTGAAGAGATTAGGTCAGAGTTTAATGATGCTAACTCAATATATGCAGCAACCTATATATAAACATGCCTCAAGGCCTAAGATCAACTCTCTCAAAATAGCCACATGAGAAGCTACTGTGGAATAGAAATTAAGTTCCCAGTGGTGTTGTAACAGGTATTTGCTTTGACAACCAAGCTCAAAGGAAGACAGGATACATTCAGAGCTTATTCAATTAGATAATCAATTAAAAATTTTAATCACTTTTCAAGCGAAAAATTCCAAACATTGGCTTGTACCAGCTTCTAAATTGTGAGGATGTGTTGGTTTTTCTTAGTCCTTTATTATAGAAATTTTAATATATTTTGGTTCCGGTCTGTTGGTCAGACACAACAAGTAATTCAAATGTGTCACCTTTACAAACTGGGACAGGCACTTTTCAGAAATTTTTTCAAATTTTATGGACAAAACAATGGATCAAGAAAATTATTTGCAGATTAATTAATAATGAAACTAATAATTAGTTAAGTTGCAGCCCTGGATAAGTTACATGAAAGTTCAACAATTTTTTTTAAACCATGAATAAAGCCAAATTGATTAATAAAACCAACCAACCTAGCACCACAATCATAAACCTGGGTTTGTGAGCTGGGTAGAAATGAACAAGAATGATGTTTTCCTGCCCTTATGAGCACACGCACTGCTGCTATACGCCTTCCTATATCCACAGCAGTGTGCTGTCTCTGTGGAATTTTCCACAGGATATTGGTTGACAGGACCCCCCACTGTGGCCCTCCCTGCACTAGAGGCTAATTATAGTAGCCTGATTAATATCTGGTAACACCAGGTCACATCTACACTTGTTCTATTGATGAGCGTTGCTATGGTGACCCCAATTGGCGTGCACTCTTCACAACAAGACTCAGGCTCTGTGTATGTTTGTATGTGCGAACATGTGGAAATGGAGGGCACTGTTTTCCCTCACTTAAACTCAAGAAAAATCACACATTCATGAGGTGACGCATCAGAAGTACTTAATGCACCATCTGTGGTATGAAATATAATTAACATGTAAACCTGCACCGTAAATGAAGTTTCTATTTAAAGTATACAGTGTGGAGTTCTAACAACGGAGAGTTTCATGCTTATAAAAAAAGGATACACAGATAAGACAAGACAACAGGAAAGTGAACACACTTCCAAAGTAGGTCTTCAATTTAGGACTCCTCTTTTTTTCCAGTCTCTTTTTCTACCTGCGTTGGCATACGCACACATATCCATGGACTGCTAATCTCTCAGAGGTATGTGAATGGATAAAGTGGACTTAAGGGCTTTCATGTTCTGGTCCACAGTTTCCTCGCTTCAC
The DNA here is from genome assembly GCF_016859285.1 of Xiphias gladius. Taxonomy (NCBI): domain Eukaryota; kingdom Metazoa; phylum Chordata; class Actinopteri; order Istiophoriformes; family Xiphiidae; genus Xiphias; species Xiphias gladius. The sequence goes on along the minus strand of NC_053423.1, from coordinate 12,665,361 downwards.
ATCCAGGTGAGACAAACTCCAGCCTGATTTTTGCAACTGCTCGCATCAGTGCTCTCAAGCTCTTTGCTTACTTTTCCCTTCGCATCATTCCAGAGTCGAACTTATTCAACTTTGGGACAGCAGAGCAGGCAAAATGGCACTGGAGGGAAAAGTGGGTCACTGTCGCCCGCCTAGCTTTGCTTTCAAAGTCAATGGAGGGAGAAAGAACTAAACAGAGGGATAGTCCTCAAGGGGATGCTGGTATGGGGCCTCTGCTTGTATACACTCACAGACACTTAGTGAATAGAAAGCAAAAAACCGAGAGTCAAATGTAAGAGACAATTAAAAGGGAAAAGGTGACAGAATAAGGATACATACAGAAAGAAGAAAGAGGTAGGGAAACAAAACGAAGATACAGTAATGTAATTATTACATAAGATGTATGTGACAATCCCAACAAATTAGCTAGAATGAGTGTAAGAAGACAGTGGAGAGAGAGGTCAAAAACTGACATGTCATCTCATCAAGGTAACACATACTGTATGTCATTCCAGGGGGGTGTTAAAATGTAAAAGGGGGATGAGGAGAACAGAATTCCCAACTTAAACATGTGTGTCTGACCTGTAGCGTGCGTCTCTTGTTGTCCTCGGTGTGGATCCATGCTCTGAGGGTGAGCTCTGTGATGAAGATCTGAGCTGCCTTGGCAAAAAGGACCGGGGCCTCTGCACTAATCATCTGTAGAGAGGAGATGGAGGTAAACTTGGTTAAATACACCCACAGAGTATTATTTATCAATCACACATCAGCTATAACATGTATCACTCAGCACCTGAGTAAGAAATGGCTGCATCGCATTAACAGGTGCTCCACTTCTTTATATTGAGTGGCAATATAAGTCATGCAATAAATGTGTAAGTATATGGACATTAATGTGAAGCTCAAATGAAGAAGATCGACTGCAATAATACCACACCACTCACATGTGCTTGCACATGCAGTGAAAGCTACTGTGTCAGAGCTGACAGAAGGGTCTTGTCTTCAGATATGTTAGTGATCTCCTGATCTCTTTACCACTTTAAGCTGCTGCTTAACTAAGGGGATAGTGCTCTTGTCACGACACATTCAAGCTTCACATATGAACACACACACACACACACACACACACACACACACACACACACACACACACACACACACACACACACACACACAAGTTCCAAGGCTTTCTCTTTAGAGACTATGAACAGCGCTGACTGATAATCTGGTGTAATGGGGGAAAAATAATTATAATTTTTTTTAAAAATCCACAACTTGCAGCAATGTGGATTTTTTTTTAAAAAGTCAACAAGCAGCTAAAATCTAAAGCCATCTTCTACTTCTGCTTCTAATGGATGCAATGCCAGGTTTTCATAAAAGTGATATTAGCGGCTATTTGCTACACAATCAGTTTTGTGATTTCACTTAATGATGCTTATTAATGATGATTATTCCTGTATGCACATTATGTTTTGATGTAAACCCATTTGATATAAATAACGGCCCTCTTATCAGCAGTTACTGCTGTATGCTAAATTATGATAATATTTTAAATTAAAAATAAAATTTTGCAGTTCAGTCCAGCAGCATATTCGGCCAGTGTGAGTGGTCCAAAGAAGAGAGACACATTTATTCGTTTATCCTTAAGGCTTTAAGGCATTATAATAATCAAAATGCAGACTATATGTATAGGAAAAATTTAAGGAAAAACAGATAAGGTTAAATCACTGTTTCCAAGGCCAAACCAAGCTTTTCTGCCTATTCTTATTGCCTATTCCCCTCTCTTCTTTCTTTCTTATCTCTCTCTCTCTGTTGTTTTTCAAAGAACTTGCATAAGTCATATTATTTATATATTTTTTGGTCCCGTTTGTAGTGGATTTAACTTCTCAGTTTCATGAGGGGATAGTGTGGTAGTGTAGTTCCTATTGCTACATACAACCCCAAAATAACAAATATTCTCTGATTACTGTTTGTTATTTAGACTCTCCTCTTACTTTGACATCCTCATCCAGCTTCATAATTTTCTTGATTCGAGCCAGAGGCAACTCCTGCACACGGAAATCCTTCTGAAAGTAACAGATGGTTGTTGAGTTAGAGACACAGAATAGAGCACAGGAAAATTATGTTTTAGTATCTACATTTGTGTATGTTTGAAACCATATAAAACCATTGAACTGCAGTGTTAAATTTGCTTTTATGTGTATGTCTCCTCCGTTTCAGTGGGCGTAACATACCACAGTCAGGTTCCTGATCTCCTCCATGACACGAGGCCAGAAGGACTGCAGGGTTTGCTGGGCATCGCTGCCCCCGGCTCCAAACGCATCTGCCGACATCCTCTACTCTGCTACATGGAAGGATGACCGGGAGGAGAAAGAAAGAAGCAAATGTAAATTATTAGAAAAGAAATGTGATGTGAAGATTCAGACACACTCAAGACAGGTCGTTCACTAAGAACGGACACCAGGACACAGAATACAGTGTCAGTCCAAGCCAGGCCTGCACTGCCCAGAGTTCCTCCCATGTGTCAGAACCACATATTCTATCACAACCTATAATTATAATACAGTGAAATCTAAAATAAAGCCTGAACGGGCGTCTATTCTTGTCCTTGTAGGATGTTGACATACCCACAAACCCACCACCACACTGGCTGCACACCCCCGATTATGAATGGCTCTGTCCACTTCGGCACATAGCTGCAGCTCCTCCACAAACACAAGCATGTCATGTTCAAGTCAGTTGCTGCTGTGCTGACCCCATGTACTGAGGACACACGTGTGTTTGTGTCATAGAGAAACAATCTCCTGACAACAACTGGGTCCTAGTTTTTGAAGGATGCACATTGTGAACACACACAGACACACGTGCTGGCAAACTAATCAAAAGACAAAAAGTGAAATAAGCCAACTGTTAGACATACATGCAAGTGGACATAAAAGCCAGTGTTTCTACAAGGGGTCTGACGGTTTGAAAGAGGATCCAGCAGGTTACTATGGCATGCCAGGAATCTGCTGGGGGAATATTGGCCTGCCTGTCTGAGCACGCAGAGCTTGGAGTGTCTGGATCGCACTCTTTCACTCTCTCCCTTTTTCTCCCTACCTCAGTGAAAAGATTCGGCAGAAGGTAGAAGAAAAAGAAACATGGGGGGACAGAACAAGAGAGACGAGATGTGTGGAGCTACTCAAGAGAGACAGGGTGTGTTTGTGTGTGTTGCTGAGGGAGGGGTAGTGCCTTGTCCAGTTCAGCATTAATCCAGCGCTAAGACAAAGTGCCAAAGGCTTTAACAGGGGGAGGTAAGAGACAGACAGGGCCACAGTCAGACTGCTGTGCAAACTAGCTATGTGGGTCAAACAAGCCAAAAAGAGGGAGACACGGAGAGAAAGAGAGAGACATGACAGTACAAAGAAAAAGAGTGTTAGGAAAAAGGAAGGGGGGTCTCCTCTTTATCTTCTCTTTCTTTTCTTACTCTGGGCCAACAAGCATGAATGGCTGCAGCTCAGGTCCAGCTGACAGACCAATACAATACAAAAAGACAGCCTTTCAAATACTCCATCCTGGGTCCCCCCTCTCTAGATTATGTTACAGTGGTGTTGTGTGGGATTGTTTTGACGTTGGGTCCACATCAGCCCATTTATTCATACCAGTTTAGTTCAGCTGTAAATATTTTACACCGATAAATCACTAATTCAGAATGTAAAACCTTCACCTGATTGATTTTTAACAGGAAAGATTGCTTCTCTGGCATTTGTGTAAGTTACTGAACAATATAGAAGAACCACTGCTGCATCCTGTTCTGTCATTCAGAGAGTAACCTAAATCAATGAGACAGAATGGCAGGGGGGGGCTTGCTTTATATAAATCAATCAGGCCGCTTGTAGCTATGACATGCCAGGCTAGTGATTGACCTTGACAATGTCTCCCCTTCTCTGTCTGACGCTCCAGTGTCCAGTTGCATTTCAAGGTTGATTGAAATCCTGCAGTCACTAGAACAATCCCAGCATTCCATGGGGCAGGAATGACTGATGGGAATTGTAGTGCTCTGACCGATGGGTGAACTGACCTCTGACAGTTCTTTTGCGGTCTCTGTGCACTTTGCAGCACCATGACCATGCAAATAGGCTAAACAAAATAAGAGCAATGAGGCACTTGTTTTTTTACCTAAATGGCATTTTACCACCCATATCAGCACTTCATCTTGTAATAATTTTGGTTGTCTCCAACTGGTAGCCTGATAAGAAACAATAATTAGGCATTTCACTTAACAGCATTACAGACAACCTTTAGGCTAATTACCATGGTAACGACGCTGTGGCCCAGAGGAAACAGAGGAGGCTAGAGTTAAAATAGCAAATGATTCAATTGATAAAAAGATAAGTAAAACAAACCCACCCCAGCTCCTTCTTCTGCTCACTCACACATACCCCACTGCTCTTAAACTCCTGCCTTTTCTTTCAAAACACTAGGAGAGACCGAGCTGTTATTAAATCACATACACCCCAACCCCCTCTCTCTGACCCTGTGACCTTCAGTCTAAATACATAGCCATGCCATGGGGGGGGGGGGGGGGGGTGTCAATATGTGAGAAGAAATGAGAAAGCAAGTGTGATGAGAGGGAGGCTGAAGCGTGGGAGAGGAAAAAAAGAAAGAACATATGTGAGAGAAACAAGGGCTAAGTCTCAACATGCCCTTCAGTGTTGCTCCTCCAGCAAGCTAGTGTGTTCTACCTACAGTATACCTATATTACCATATTTCCCAAGGCTTTGCATCAATGGAACATTTGCGTGGGAGAATTCTCATATCTGACACACAAGCGCAGAACATAATGTCTTCTGCTGACTTTATGCAACACCTTCTATGGTCTGGGTCTAGTCTAGTCAAATAAACACTCTGAGCGGGGTTATCCACTGCACAAGGAAAATCAATTTTGAAACTCCCCGAAAGCTAATTAACACCAACATTCTAAAAGCTGTAAATGGTCTAAAGGTTGATACCGATAACTAGAGGAAGCCGGTGTCAAGATGGCTTATTTTATCTGCAGTGATAAGTACGATCTGTGTCTGTATTTCATGTCTCTTTTTTCTCATCTATGGTAAGTTTTGAAATACTTCTTGAGTGGAAATGTTTACTAAAGATTTCTTTAAAGCTTGTTAGCTGATCTGTTGTCAGCGCTATAAGTCGTTCTTGATGAAATGTCTACAAACTTTGTGAATGTAATGTGAGTTTTCGATATTACAGTGCATCATTCTGTTTGATGAACCTGACAAGCTCATCTATGCTTTGTTGTGCTAAACTGCTACTGTATGCTATATTAGGGGACACTGTGTTGTTCTTCACTTGCATCTCTCCTCCTCTCCCCTGCAGTTCTGTTTTCCTTCATCAGGTCAATGAGACAGAGAGATGCTGGTGTTGGGTTTCCCCACCAACTCCACTCTGTGTGTGTGTGTGTGTGTGTGTGTGTGTGTGTGTGTGTGTGTGTGTCTGTCTTTGAGGACAGATTTGCTTTCTGCTCTTTGTTGACATTGTCAAACATAGCAACTTCTTCTTTCTCCTTCAGCAGCTCTACATCTCTCTTCTTGTCTCTTCTCCAATACTTCCCATCTCTCTATCTGTCACTTATTTGTGTGTATTTTTCTCTTTCTCTGTCTTACTTACTTTTACCTGATCCCCCTCCTCCAACTTCTCTGGGAAAGTCAATGTTGCTCTGCTTGCAGCAGCTGAATCAGCGCTACTGCTGTTCATCCAGCCCGGTCCTGCATCTCTCCTCTCTCGTTCCCAACCCTCCCTCCCCCTCTCGCTTACTGGCACGTCACATCAAGTGGCCACTCACAGCAGCATCAGCGACTCGCTCCAACTCTGACATCACACCACTTTACATGAGCCTTCAATTCCTGTTCAAATAAACCTGATAAGACCTTGGATCTGTGCAGGCAGAAGACCGGAAAAAAAAAACAAGGTAGTATCACTTAGCTATATGCCTATTCATTTGCTCTTTAAGATTTGTAAAAGAGCAGAGAAAGGGCAAAGAGGCAGAGCAAAGTTTTCAGCCTGCATCTCTGCACATAGGTATTGTAAAAGAGAGTACAGTTGAGTGAATTAATTAACCGGTCTTGGTTAAGGTGAAATGTTTTGCAGTTAATTTGTCCCTTAATCACCTGACAACTGGTGTAAAGTGATCTTAATTTTGCTGAGTGCAGTTGATAGGTAATGAAGCAGGGCAGTTTGGGACAACGTGAAAGCCTATTTAAGGAAAAAGAGTGAACTTTTCCCTGAGGTTTTTCAGTATCACATTGTTGCTGTGCTAAAGAAGAATTTGGCTCATTTCAGAACTTTCCCTGAAGCCGGCCTGACACTTCAAATCGAGGTAGATGTGCACTGAGAAGACCTGACTGACACAGAAAAAAAGTGGAATATACTGTACCAAATTAGTGTGTCAATGTGTGGCAAGCATAATTTCCGTGAAGTTAGAATTTTTACACCTCAATCACAAAGAAACGTATTCATTGTAAACAAATCAGTTTAGCCATGTAGTTAATGTGTCTGGTTAATTTGATAAATTTTATTAATCTACGAGTGTAAAAAGCCCTGAGAAAGGGCTACACTGACATGCTTGATCATCAAAAATTAATATATAAACGTTAGGACAGTCAAAATCTAGATCACTACTTCAGGTTTTATTTTTTTATATATATTTATTTATTTTTACAGTGCTGTAAATAACTGTATATTACATGTTTTTTTGGAATATAGATCAGTCCTAATTTTTACAGCACCCTTTTAAACACAAGTGAATGTTCATATATAGATGGATAAGGGAAAAATTACATATATTGTGCTGACAAATGATAGAGGGAGGGCACGGCAGAGGGGAGGGATTAAAAAGGAAAACAGATGATTTCTTTCCCCCCACAACATGACCTTAAAGTAACCTTCGACATTGTTACTCTTCATGGTTACTAACAGTTAAAACATTAAGCTGTTAAAAGTGCAAATACGTACCCACATGGACTGGTTACCACTCAGTTTCATGGTAAAAGATGAAAACAACTGAAAGACTTTTTGAATGATATAGTACCAACTATGGGATGAGTGTTGCTACACTGACATGTGTATAGCAAGAGGCTAGTTTTCCACATGCTGCTTTGTGAAACTGTCAATGATGCAGAATGTACAGTTCTGCAGGAAGGTCACTAAAGGTTGACGTCTGCTAGGCTTTAACTTACTTCTAAGCAGAAAAATGAATGCAGCTCTGTTTACACAACATACATTACCATAAACCAGGATTTATCATTGAAACTATGACAGTTTTATTCTGATCTATTGTACCCAAACAGATGGAATAAACACAGCCTAAGTAACAAATGTCATACTGACAAACATTCAGTTTAAATGACAGCCATAAATCAAAGGGGGTGTATTTACAACTCCTAAACTATGAAAGTGTTCACCTTGATGAACCCAATCACAAATGCCACACAGATTGGCATAGTTACAGCATGCAGGGTAAATGATCAACTCAGGCATAACAGAAAAAAAAAACAAGAAGTTCCCAGCCAGAAATTACAGATTAACTACTGGGAAATGCACAACATTTTCACAGATGTTTTTGCAAATGTTTTGTGCCTAAAAAAGAACAGACAGAGTTGTAATGACGGACGTGCTCTCTGTGACCTGCAGTGTGACATCCTTTGGCATGGCTGGACCGATTCAGCCAACCAAACAGTCCTGCAAACTTTGCCCTTGGTTCTGCTTCAAGCCAACTCCAGGAAGTGCTAGTCACTGATCTCCCAAGGTCATTCAACAGAGGAGAGAGAGAAACCAGAGAGGGAGGAGGGAGAGAGAGAGAGAGATGAAAGAGAGAAGGGGAGGGACGGGGGAGGATAGAAAAGGACAGGTTTTTCAACTTTCACTGCAGCACTTAAGTGACCCCAGTTGTCCGGGCTATGTACTTTCTAAGAGGCTTAATAAAAACATCACATACTTTACATATTAGCTGTGTTCTGTATCCCCCTTTGAGTTTCGCTTCTCATCTCCCGCAACATGTTTCCTTCTTACTGCTGACAGAGAGACTGCAGGGAGCCAATCTCACATTCCTGTGACCTTCATCCAATGCTAGGCCCAGTCCCTGGCGTCAAAGTGGGCAGGGCTAAAGCTACCTGCATATTACATGCTGGAACACAGCTGACTCCCCCTGGCTGCCCACACGCACTGTCTTTGGTGACAGCACATGGGAAAACGGGGGGGGGGGGGGCAAGGGCAAAAGAGTGAACACACGGCGGTAGTGGTCACCTTAGTGATAAGATGAAAGGCCTAGCTATATCTAAGTGGTTTGCGTGTTACATTTACTTTTTCCTCCCCTGGTGTGCCTTTGGTACAACATAGGGCACAAATGATATTCAAATCTCATGCAGACAGCAGCCAGCCCTGGGATTTGGCAGCAAGGGCTTCAACTTAAGAGTTATTTTTAGTATCCCCCTCTCAGTCTCTCGCACTCTCTCTCTCTCTCTCTCTCTCTCTCTCTCTCTCTCCCTCTTTCCCCAACGGGACTTTGTTTTGTCAAAGGCACCAATGGAAACTTTCAATTAAGGAGCAGGGGAGGGGAGAGAAAGGGAGTCAGAGGCAAGTAAGAGAAGAGGCGCCCTCCAAAGATTCCATCAGAAGTGATCAGATCAAACCATTAGCCTCCTCTGCCCCTGAAGCTGACAGGCTGACAGTCTGTCCCATCTGGGCGTCTGGCATTGTTGGAGAGGGGGCCTGAAGGGTCCTGAGGTCACTGCAACCAGCTGCACATCCACCCCTGGAGAACCCTGACACCAACAGTGACAAAAACACCGAGAGATATCCTCTCAGAGTCCTCTATACTCAAAAAATCTCCTTTCAACATAGATGCCACCTTTGCTGCTCACCTCTGCGTCATTATCTGGAGCTAACATGTAAACAAGGATGTCACAAGAGGTGTCTGAACCAGCACCTTGAGGTTCTGTGGCCATAGGCCTCTGGTACATCAATACCACAAAGACAGTGAAACACATCTGAGCTCAGAGTCAGAGTCTGGCAGTTGTGCACGTCCATGCGGCCAATAACAGGACACTGGGTAAGTGTGTGTCTGTGTGCGTGATAGTCCACAGTCAAAACAGAACAAGTGACAACCAAAGACAGACAGACCTCACTCTATATCGTTACTTTGAGGATGAAAATATACAACAAAAATGCAACATTAAGAACAACATTTTTTGTTTTTTTTTAACCAGTCAATTCCGTAAAAAGCATCTATGCTGTACTGAAGTGACAACTGAAGGATATGGATGAGAAACACACACACACACACACGCGAAATGCACAACTCCAATCTTTCAAGGAGAGTACTACAGGACAGGAAAGGGAGGGGGACTAAGGACGACTGTAAAGGACAGGCAGTGTCTCATCACCGCAGAGCATGATGGAGAGAGAAGAAATCAGAAAGTGAACAGAGGAGAACAATTTATTCAGAAACTCTAAGCCTAACCAAGTTGTCAAGTCTTTTCTCTATGTGTGTGTTTTCAGCAGTCAGACTTACCCCTGTGCCCTTCATGGTGAACGGTCTGCCCTATTGGAGTAGAGCAGAACAGAGGGAAACAGATAGCCCTGTTCAAGTCTCCTTTAGAGCAGCGGCAGCAGGAAGAAGAGGCACAGAGGTTGACAGAAAAACTCTTTCAAGCTCCCTCGCTTCCTCCAGTCCCCTGATCGTATCAACAGACAAAAGGCACTCTGGCTCCACTGGATGGCTTTAAAAAGGCTCTCAGCCCGGACACACAGAGAAGAACAAGCCCCCCTTCTTCTACCCCTCCCCCCTTCTCTCTCCCACTCTCCCTTTACACATTACCCTGTCTCCTTCAGCAGCCCCCCAGCGTCCTCCTCCTGCCTAAACATACAGCCCAGTCTCTCCTGTTTCTCTCTTGACCAAGTCTCCTCAACTCGCTGACCTTCTGTATTTCTCTCTCTTTTTTACTCTCTAACCGCTCTCCCTCTCTCTAACCAGTGACCTGTGCGTTTGTCTTTGAGTTGACCCCTGGCCCGGCGCAGAGAAGAGGGCGAGAGGGAATAGAAAGCCAGCGCAACAGCAGGCAAACAGTACAGCGGCACTCCCGACTCACAGACAAAAATCTCTAGCCTCCTTCCCCTTTAACATTCAAGAGTAATCAATCTAGCATGCTACATGATACTCAAACCCCGCCTCACACCCGGCTCCCACCTCAATCCAACACTTGTAACCAATGAGAAGACAGGGTCCTCCTACGCCATTGGACACTGCACACACCAATCAGCTCTGACACATTGCCCGCTCCTCCCCTTTCCTCCGCCCAACCCCCTTTTACCAACAGCCAACTTCCTGCTCTAAGTTACCTTGAGCTGCAGGATAGGGGTCAGGGAAAAGAAAAGAGGAAGAGAGAGTGGAGAGAAGAATAGGTGAAAAAGAGCAAATAAAGTTGTGGAAAGCTCTTCAGGGAGTGTGTGAGGGTGTGCTCGTAGTGGCTTGCCTCGGCATTTTTTGTCCTCAGGCGGTCCCTGCCTCTCCTGCTGTTGGACGGATGAGAAAGGTTCCACGGGCTGCTCTCTGACAACTGCTCTCTGCTTATTTACAATGTCAAACTAAATGTCTCCCTCCACCCCGCCTCCTCTCTGCCGCTACAGGCTGACAGCACAGTGATGCAGGCAGCCATGCTGGCCCTCACTGGTTGAAAGAAGTGTCAGAAAGGATGCCGCATGTTGCATCCACATGATTTAAAGTATAAAAGCATACTAGGCAGTCTCGCTGTCTCATACGTGTGCACAGGCATACATGCACATCCCCACACACATACACATTTTGTCCTTGCTTTCTCATTCATTCTTGCTCACCACCAAAGGTACACACCACAAATATCTAGCCTCTAACCAGTCTACTTGTTGTAATGAGATTCATTGTACTCTAAATATTATGCAAACAGTGGAACAAAATTGTGTATGCATGGTCACTCATTATTCGATTAGAATATGAATTAGTTGAATTAAACTTTATTCAACAAATTCTTATGACTCATAGGAACATTTAGTTATGCGGCTTATCGCAACCATAATATGAATGCAATGAAACACTAATTACCCTGTCAATCAATTTTACACAAAAACTACTTACTGGAAAATAGGTCACTGCAGAAATTTACACAAAATTAAAAACAATAATCAGCTGACTGGTGGGCAATCATGGAACAGGGGAAAAAAAGAGAGCATTTGATTTTCATCCTATTTGTGGATAAACAAGACTTAAGAGATATGGGTGAAAGTCTGTAAACAAAGACATTGTTGTCTTGACTCCAAAAACTACGCTCACAGCAACTTCCACAATTAAAACATAAAAAAAACCATGTCAGCAATGTCACACAATGTCCTTCTTGTTAACTCACCACTGGTTTGATGTGCATGCTTTCTACACAGTAACCTTTACTTTGGAACACCAGGGCAGGACACTGCTGCTCATGTGCAACACTCATGGTGTTTAATGCACAGCTGACTACATCAGTAAGTCCACATTAAGACACGGAAAGCTTAGACGATCAAGTGTCAATAAGGGACATAAACTGAAGGTGTGATGGTAATGACATTTTGGTTAGACTAGCTTTTAACTTGTAACTTGTGCAAAGGATGGTGGTATGACCTGAGGCTTAAGGCTGCATATTACTGCAAATCCTTACTGTAGTAAGGAACACAACAAGCTTAAGAGAGAGAGAAAGAGAGCAAACCTGCCCTATCAATGAAAAACCTAGAGGGGGAGGGGAACCGGAAGGATGGAGAAGGACAGAGAGGAGAGCTGTTACAGGATGGGAGGGGTAGAACAAGTGGAGAGAGGGCGAGAACAAGCCAGAGACTCAAGAGAAACAAAGCTAAATGTTCCCTTTTCTATTTTAGTGAGGAGCATGGGGACTAGAGCAGGTACTACAGCCATCCAGTTAATGATTAGAGTGGAGCTGCACAAAGATTAATCTCTCCAGTATGGCACCATGCCAGAGCAGTTCTCTCTGTAGGTGCAGTCTAGCTACCCAAAATGCTTCAGTAATGACACCTGGCAAGGTCACCATACAAATGAGACCTTCCCATGACCTGTGCTGCCCGTAGCAGGGACATGTTTGCTCTCACTGATGCTGTTTAGAGATAAACATTCAACAGGCCAGACTATAGGTTTCATAAATACACAGCACCCTCCGGGTAGCCAGGCCAAGCCATGCATTCACCCACAGACATGCAAAAATACACACACACACACACACACACACACACACACACACCTGCATGACTAAACTCAGATTAAGTTCCCTAAGGAATTAATTAATCTTATCCTGCCATTTTAAATATAATGTAATAGCTAAATTAGACATGCACATAGAACAATGAGCTTCTAAATTAATAAAGTAAATTAGGCTGTATGAACAGCTGCAAGACTGCTAACAATGAATAGGAAATGCTACAGCACTTTTGAAACTCTTATGTTCACTGGGGATATAGCAGAGGTGTTACTGTTTTCAGTACATCTTGAATATGACAAAAGAGAATTTCTGAAGGGCTAAATGCACGTTGATTTCTAATCACTGATGAAAAAAAAAAATTTATCTAAACCCAAGTGCAGCTTCATGTTGGGTGATTGCTGTGTCTTGTTCTTTCTGTTGTGAATGTACAGTTCCATTTAATTATGTAAGCGCTATACGGCATGTACATTAAGTTTGATCACGAACAGGAGCATTGCTGACACTGACCTGAGTAAGAAGACAAAGACACACTTAATATTTACACTTAGATAGTATAGTACATTTACACTGGAAATAGGGCAACTTCGCTCTTTAACACGTCAGCCTTTAATACGGTGCCGCATTTTAATTAGGTTGCTACATTATAACAAAGTGGCTAGCAGGGGACAACGAAACCAATGTAACGTCACAGGTTAGCAGATGGAAGTCCGTATTTGCTTATCAGTCAGACATGAGTCGCTTAAATAAACTAAATACACTGCTGCGCTGTAACATATCGACTGCTTAAACAGAGAACCTTAAACACACATATTTACTAATAGCTAGCGTTATGGTGGTCACTGTTGACCGTGACTTCGTGCTAACGTTAGTGAAGTTAATGTTAGCTTGTTGCAGATGCACAGTGGTGACTGTTGTACAGCACAGGTGACCATCTGCAGTGTGTGTAATTTTAATCACTACTGGACAACCAGTCCTGCCATCAAATGAAAGTTTGCAAAGCTTTCCAAAGCTAGGAAGAAGCAGTCTAACCAATAAAGACAACGTTTGGATCTGTCCTTCAGACCAATCAAACCTCGGACTAGATTCCACCAATCAAGGTTTTTAGGGCTAAGTTCGTTCTGCAACTGACGCCATTCGGGACCCAATAGATATGGCCAGTCCGCCTGACAATCACTCAGGCAAGAGCCAACATGGTGGACGAACAGCAGCAGTTTCCTGACCGCCTGTGATCCCTTCAGCGGGCCACCAATAAGCGCCTCAGAGAGCGGGGAGGGAAATGGCGCCTATGTTCATCTTCCAAAACAATCGTCTATTGGTCAAGAACAGCAAATGAAAAAAAGTGAACTAATTGCCCCTACTTCCACCTGACACTGGCTCCTTTCTTGTAAACGTTCCACACACAATACGAATTTTAATTTCTTACTCACATTGTTTTACGGGTTCGAAGTGAAGTCCGGCTCAGCGTATTATTTATTTTATTTAGCTAGCAAGTGGAAACAAGATGGCTGCTATTCGAACCGGAAAGAGTTGGACGCACGAACGCGATGACGTTAGGGATACGTTCCCCGAGCAACGGCGTCAATCTCCTGCCGTTCTTTATTAAATTCACTGAAGTGAAAACGATATATGGGTTTTATGATCAGTCTATTAAGTCCTCAAGTATCATTTCTCACAGTGAGACATGAGTGAACTGTTAAAAGCTACAATGACTCCAACTCTAATGTGGCAGTAAACGTGGTCCAGTTAAGTGATATATACATCTATGTCCAACTGCACTCTGTAACAGTGATACTGTAAAAATTATGAATGCTAATGCTGCTACTAATAATAATAATAATTTATAATTTCATGTATTAATTAAACCCCTACATTGGACCACATTATTCACAAATGCCTGCATTTAGTCTAAAAAGTAAATTTATTTAAATGTGCTGCACGGGTAAAGACTAACACGGCAAAAATCACTAACAATATTGCTATTCTTGCTACTGGTTATAACAGACATTTGAAGATCTGAACGGCACAACAGCTGCAGTAGACAAATGTTTTAATGTTTACATGAACACTCAGACTTGAAAAATTTTCAAAAAACAAATTCTTCATATAAGTCTAAGACAAACATCCTAAAAACAGGGAGAAGAAAATTTAACATTAAATCATGTTTTCACAACAAAGGTATTCCATTATAAGTGTGGATATTTAGTTTACAGAACATCTATGGAAATGTGATTATTTCCTTGCCACAAGTTCCAGGAGGGTGGAGGTTATTTTGTCCAGGTTCTTGGAGTACCGGGGGCCCCTGTGCATCCTGGGTTCTTGTTCCATGTGTAGGGTAGGTGAAGTAGAATGGGAGTCAAAATACTCCTCGGCACTAGCTCGGTGGTCACGATGGTGCATGGGTTCTTGAAACCTCTCAGGAAAATGTACTGGCTCATCTGGATGGGCAGCATGTGGAGTCCGAGAGATTTTGGGACATCCGAAGACCTCTGAAAAAAAAAAAAACATCAGGAAAAGAACTTAAATGTGAAATGAAAGGGAAATGGAAAAATGCAGAAGTATTTGTGACAGAGGAAACCAGAATACATATCTTATTGTTATCTTATTATCATCACATCATAAAATCACAAGAAGAGCTTAAACTTCGCACACTGCCTCCGGAATGATTATGCATAACTAACAGAAAAAGACACAAATATGTGAGACAACAAATTCCAAATTCATTTTCACACTATATAAACTGTTCTTCCATATGATAGTTTTAATGAAGAATATCTTGTCAAATATGACCAATAACCATAACTCAAAACTTATTGAGGCATGCATGAACTGACCCATTAAAGCCTGATACGCAGCATATAGGAAAATCAGTTGTGTGAAGTTCAACAGAGTGCAATGTTATATATGATAAAGTTTACCTTCATAACGGCTTCTATTTGAGTGCACGGGTTCCCCGTATACAGGATGCTGGTATTTGTGGAGCCGTTCATCGGGTATGTACTCTTGTTGCTTCCAGCCTCGTCCCCTGTGATCATCTTTGAAACAGAAGTCTTGTGGTCGTCTAAGGTCTGAATCTGCTCGACTTTGGCTGTTTTGCTACAACAAAAACACATTCTTCTTTGATTCATTTCTACTCTTTATCAGAGAGGCAGCAAATTAAAGCACATGTTCAATAGAAAAACTGGCCCTGTGCAGGGTGACACATACCACAGCCTTTTCTGATTTTTTGGACTTGAATTCTTTCAGAAGGCTGCAAAGTTTGTTCTTAAGGAAGTCAGCTTCTTCTGCATTCTCAATTTCAATGCTTTTCTAGAAGGGGAAAAAGACGAAAGGTAAAATCCCCCCGTCTCTGAGTGGCTGCATAACAAACACCTCACTGCAATGTATGTTGCAAATACTAATTCATAATCTTACCAGCATATCAAAGACACCCTCTGACCCAGAGCCTTCTCTTTGGTAGTTTTTGGTATGATGTGGGCTCTAAAAAAAGCACCAGGCTTAACATCAGTTACACTTAAAAGGTGAGTGCATGTTTTAGATTAGTGCAGTTGGACAATAAAATATTGGCAGGTTACTAGTTAATCAGAATCGCGTAATTTGACAAAGAACTACCTGTGATTCTCTGTAGAGGTCAGGGTGTTGTGTTCCATAGGTTTCAGGTCTCAATGGTACACTAACTGGTCTAGGAAACCCAGCAAACTTTGGATTTGGAGGTCCATATTCATAACTGAACCTTCGAGGAAAAATTAAACATATCCATAAAAAAATAATGTATGAAGATGAAAACACAAAGCATTAGGTCAAACAATTTAAAAGATTCAGATTTCTAAATTTTTACAATTAAACAACCAGGTACATTATCACTCACATCTCCTTTGTTAATTCCACCTCCTCTGCAGTGGCATCAGAGAAGCGACTTTTTCTTTTTCTTTTACCGTGTCCCTCATCATTAGTGGCCCCTGTCAGAAAGCGCCTGAATGGCGCTGGGATGCCAGACATGGTTCTAGTAACTTCCACTCGTCTCTGGGAGGAAGGGGGTCCCGCTTTGCTTGCCCCAGGGTTAGAAACTGCCACATCTTCATGCGTTTCTCTCATTTTGTGCTGATAATCTTTGATAATATTGAACAAACGATCATGTATTCTATCATTCTCCATACATGTGGGAAAGCTGCTCCTCTTGACCTCTGGTTCCCTTGATCCCTGCCTACTTGCTCTATTCATACTGTCATGTCTACCAGATTCCCTGTCCAGAGACCACTGGTGTTTATCTTCTGGGTACACTGGCTGTGAGGGCTGATACTCTGAACAAACTCGCCCACGCCTAACTTCCTCAGAGTAGAACTCTTTCAGAGGATCTCTTTCTGGGTAGGGTCTTCTGTTAGGAGGAGCCTCATCTGGGTAATACTCTTCATGCTGAGCCTGGTCATGGGGCATCAGCATCTCTTCCCTAGGATCATAGTTGGTATCACCACCTGGCTCAAGTGCAGCTCTTCCTTGTGTTTCTTCAACATATTCCTCTTCGTATTCCCTACAATGATCAAGGTCGATATATTCTCGTCTGTACATATTATTTACTCTGTAATCTCCCCTGCGTGGCTCCTCTTCCATGTGTTCACGCTTGACACTGTCCTCCCGTGGACACATCTGTCTGTCTCTGCTCATATAAGGTTCATTTGCGTGGCAAGGGGGTTTATTTGGATAAACTGGGGGATACCTCCCTTGGTGAGAGTACTCATCCTTATAGTCTTCGACATCTGTAAAGTGTGAAGGGACATCTCGTTGGGTCAAACTCTGTGCGATACTTCCGTCCCTATTTTGCTTCTGCCTTAGGGGAACTATGGAACAGGAGTAAAAAAAAGAGTTTAAAAAAATAAAAAATAAATAAAATAAATAAAAACTTAGTATAGATTAATTTGCATATTTGTTATAGACAGCTCCTTTACAGTTGCAGTGGCCCTCAAACATATGCTACATGCAGTGACTCAAACTGTTCAACTGCAGATGAAATTAGGCCAACTATTCCTCTGATTTATAGCAGTGGTCATTTCATCATTTGTTGAGAAAAAATTATTACATTTAATATTGCTTGATGATCTGTTTTTTTAAAATTAGAATGTATTATTAGATCACCTGAAAAGCATTAAATGTATGTCATAACTTTAAAAGGACAAGGTCACAATTTTTCACATTTGTTAGTGCAAAATTGGATATGGAATGGATATGAATATGAATGTACCTCTTGAGATGTTTAACGTGCCTTCAATCCCTCTTTTTGCCATTGGCTGAAAATAACAAAAAATTTGCACAAAGCATGTATGTTACACTCAAAATGAATCTGTGATGATTTTAAAAGCACACATTATTTAATAATATTCAACATGTTTCGTTACTGAAATTTGTTTGTCCCACCAATGGATTTCCTCGTCCATCCTGTCTTTCTATTATTTCTGCTCTGGCACGTATGATCTTTCCTCCTTGGGTTATTATGGATTGTTTATCCCAGGTCACCAAGTCCGGCCGTTTCAGCTCCTACACAAACACAAAAGGTAAGGCATTCTTATTTTGTTTCATCCTCTTAATTAAAATGCAAAGAAAACACTCAAAAACATCAACCGGAGGTTTCTGAAAATGTTTACAGTGCTTTACCACGTATTTCTGCCTGTGTTTACGTCCAATCACATGGTGGACCATTTCTGGTAGGTTTGCTGTCAGATGACATAGTCTACATAAATATCTGGGTCCTGCTTGTGGGTCATTACGAGGCACTTCGTCCAAATAGCTCAAACCTAAGAAATGAAAACAGAAAAAAGTTAAATAGGGATCAAATTAAAATAGAAAAAAAAAAAGATCAAAATTATTCAAAATTATTTTTATAAGGTTATTCACCGATGATGGGCTCATCAAGCTTCAAGTAATCCAGATATTGTAAAATGTCCTTAAAATCTGGTACGGTGTGTTGCCTAACTGCAAGCCCTGAGAAACCAAAACACTGGTAGTTAGCAAAGGAAAATATTACAACAGAGAGGGGTTTCAAATATCATAAAGTATTATATGTACAGTGCGTATAATACTTAAGTGTAGAATGCCTCTAACGTGTTGTTTAGCTGATATCACTTCGCTGGTTAGATCACAGCACAGTACACCAGTACAGTGCTCCTTATTTTTAATGTAAATGTATTTATTTTAGGTATTTTAGCTAAAACCCACTGTATTTTCTTGTTTAATTTTTCCAGACCACCACAAGCTTTATGAGACAGACACCTAGTTACATGAGACTTGTTGAGAACTGAGCATTGAAAAAAATTAAGCGCCTCAATATGCACTTGATGTCACAACCATTTCCCTTAAGCCTTCTTAGTAGATGATCACCTATGCACATGATAGGCCAAGAAGTGTAAGGGAGATGATAAGTAAAGACTGCTGTACTGTAGCTGTAGCCTAAAAGGTTGAGCTCTCCAATTTCAATTTGACATCAGAAATCTGACTACTACAAATGAGTACCCATACAATTTTTTTTTACTTATGATCGCCACTGGTACAGCTTCAAACATTTCGGTTAAAATTCTGCTCTACTTACATCCACCTCTCCTGTAGCTTTGATGTTGCTGCGCAATAGCCTTCAGGTAAAGACATGTTGACAATGATGATTTTATGGTATATAAACACTTTGCAAGAAAAAATGCCTGGTGATCCATTACAGCCTTGGCCTCCTGTGATATCCATCTTATAACAAAAACAGCTAAATGCTAATGTTACCTCGATTACCCAACAGTAGCAGGAAACGATTTTTCCAACCATACAAAAAAATCCCAAAAAATAGTGGACAAATTAAAATAAAAACCAACATGACATGTCTTAGTGAGGTGTTTGGCCATCACGTGCCGCAAGAACAGCTTTAAAGATCCTTTGCATAGATCCTACAAGTTTCTGGAGCTCCACTGGAGGGATGAACACTATTCTTCCAAAAGATGGTGATGATGGTGGTGGAGAGCGCTGGCGAACACGTCAGTCCAAAATCTCCCATAGGTGTTCAATTGGGTTGAGACCTGGTGACTATGACGGGCAAAGCATATGATTCACATCATTTTCATACTCAAAACTTTCAGTGACCCTTCATCTCTGTAATGAGGGCTTTGTGCACTGCAAGCATATTACAATATCCCTCTCAATGAAATTGTTGACAGTCTCTTCTTGCTGACAGTCTGATCACATCCTTCCCAGACATCCACAGTCACCTGAGGAAGAGCTGCTCTTCTGTTTTTCCTTACATATCACACTAATGCCCGAGCATCACAGTCATCAAATGTGAGCTGTCGATCACAATTTCCAACCCTGTTTACTGACATCTTTCCCATGCAGATGTCACTTTAGTCACTGTTCCTATTGAAACACAAGCCAGTTGAGCAGTTTTTGTGACTGAAGTTCTTGTCATCTGTGCCCCAAAAATGAATCCTCTTTCAAAGTCACTTAGATCTTTTCCTTTTGCCATCTTGATACAAAAGCAGAATCAACTTGGCCTATTCAGCATTTTTATATAGGCAACAGAGCATGATTAGATGTTAACTGCTTAATTGTACCATGCAGTGCACCTGTCTGCAAGCATCTGTATTCGTTATGTTTCTTCATTCATTTATTCAGGTTTTTCCCTTTAATTTGTCACCCGTCTGTATGTTCACTCAAATATGAGAATGTCGCAGCTATTTGTTCAGTTTAAACAAACTGAAATCCACTTTTCTATGAGCATACATCGCATTCTTTGACAGGTAGATACAGAACATGCTTCTCCAGGCTGCATGTTAGTGAACTTGCACAGGTTTCTCTCTGAAGAACTTCCGTGGCTGTCTCTTGTATATGCAAGGATCATAAATTTATTTTTCCTTTTTGATTTTGAACCCACCTCAAATCAGAAAGTTGGATCAACAATCAGCTTGCTTGATGTGCAGGAATGCACAATACGTTGTTGACATTTAGTGTACAGATCAGCTCCTGTGCAAGCCTCTGCAACCTTCAGTTCCCCATAACACACCTCTCTGCATAGACCTACAGAGATGTTTACTTGTTTACATAGCGATTGACCAGCCGAGTCAGGATGATTGCAGCTGAGTGTTGATGCACTCACTGATGTTCAAGCACCAAATTAAATGAATGTTAGCCTGCTCTGTCTAATATATAGCCACCAAATTTGGCTAAAGTAGGTTTTGGGGCAGCCATGTAGGCATGGATGAGCCTGTGCTGCCCATTTTTGCACAAGTACCACGCATTTGAATGAAGGGTGAATGAATGTTGTTCATCAATAAAAAAAAAAGTGAATTCAAGGGCATCAACAGAGGGCACTATCTCCATCTGTGGGCAACAACAGGTCGCAAGTCAAACTCATAGAAGAAGACTGCTAGTGATGAAGGTGGCAAACCAGTTGTGCCCACAGAGTCCAAACCAAGAAACAAGGCTACAACCGTGTAAGAAGCCTCTCACCAGCCTCACTTATGGTGCACCAAGCCCAGCTTGCCTACATCCCAACTCCCTGACGCCACTGCATCTGAGGCTGGATCCAGTCCAGCTGGAAGCGCTGTCAGTGTTCTACTGCTGGTGAATGCGAGAGCCTGTCAGCCCAAATTTAGGCAGTTTTGAGCAACACAATCAGTGACTGACAGGACTATACAAGATGTTTGTCATCCAACCTGTAAAGTTAACGTTTCACAGAATTGTTATGCAGTAATATTACAGTAGTCCAGCGTATGGAATGGGATTACAGTAGAAGAGCCTGAACTGACTGATTTTGTGCAGAAGGAGAACACTGCCAATCCATCAGTCATTGAGGATTTTGATTCTTCCCAGCATAATTCAACTTCCAAGAACAATTGTCACACTGGCAATTATAAAAGGTGCACAGTGGAACACCTGTTGTCCACTCTTTCGGGGGTTCAGATTGGGCTGATCCGAATGAGCAAGATCCAGGTAGCTGCACTCTGGATAGCTTTGTCCAGTTTCAGTACCCAGCATCAAACCAGTGTAACTGGGCCAGTTCTGACACATAATTTATTACAAGACCTACATTGGTCTGGTAATCAGATGGGCTAGATTTATGCAGCTGTCGAACCATTTTGGCCACTTCGAAAACTATTCTCTCCGCAAACTAACTGTGCTGAATAACTGTCCAACATACACTATGTGGGGTATGTGGACATCACACTTGTGTGATTGTTCAACATCTCATTCCAAAACCATGGGCATAATTCTTCTGCTATAGCAGCCTCTGCTCTTCTGGGAAGGCTCTCCACAAGATTTTGGAACCTGGAAGGGATTTGCTCTCATTCAGCCACAAGAGTATTTGTGAGGTGGGGGGCTCCCATTCACCCCAAAGGTTTTCAAGGGGATGAGGTCGGGACTCTGTGCAGGCAAGTCAAGATTCCCCTCAATGAAACTAAGAAGAAAACATGAAGTTTGTATACCTGCCTTTAAAGTGGTGGAACACATTTTCGATACAGTCAAATCAAATGACATGTAATCGTTTGGTTTTGAGTTCATGACCATTCTACGAGGATCATTAAAAAGGCCGTCCATTAAAACCAGGCAACAGATTGATTGAGTGACTTCTGTTACCTCAATGTGAACAGGTAGCAAATATACTCAAGACCAGAATAGAACAAAATGACAAGGCTGAAGATGAAGTCTACTTACCCGCAGCAACAATGACGTCCTCTTTCTGCCAGGGATGAAGGGAGAGCAATAAAAGTCAAGTCAATCATTGCTGAGTAAACAGGACATTGGTTATAGTTAACCACTGCTAAAATGGTTAGGAAGAGTTTTATCATGGAAACAAGCATATTGTTTGGTACATAATTGTTAACCAAAACCACACCTCACTTGAGGTGCAGTAAAGGTACATATCCTCACGTGTCTTCTTTAAGTTACATTTTTTCATAATGAGTGTATAAGGAAATAAAGTAGTTAATGAGAAGGGAGCATGTCCTCCTCCACGTAACTGCATATATTAAGCCGCCTTAGTAGGAAAAGGTTATAATGACAGTGAAAGACCAAATTTAATGAGAAAATGGATATCTGTATGCAGCGAATCAGTATCCAGTTTTCAACACAACCAAGAAGAGACATGAACTAATGTTCAAGCAACTTTCTATTCTCAAACTTCATTCGTACATGGACTCTAATGGATTAAATTATCTGTGCACCGCTTTCATTGTCAAACATAATGTCATGTCTGTTCCCATAAGACATGATCCTTCCAGATGAAATGTAAGTCATGCAAGACTTACAGGCCTTGTACCACTGATCTGAGGCTTATTTTTACTATTCAAGTCTATTTTCCTCAGACCTATGTGCATAACAGTGGATAGGCAGTGAGCTTTGCCGAATCACAGCTGACCACACAGCAGTACTGTGGCTTGCTACACGGCCAGTGTGGAAACCGTTTTTGCATCCATAACGCTCAGTTTGTAAAAGTATTGTCCATGTTTATTTATTATCAGTCCTCCATGTCTGACTTTCCAGCAATAAAGAGCAGTAAAACATTGAGAGTGAAGTCACAGAGCATGACAACAAGCAGCAGCAACCGTCTGATGCAAGAACATTATGATATTCACGTGTTTGACCCTGGTATTTCTGGTCAAATCAAAAGCAATGGCATAAGATTTCCAGAAATCTTACAAGGCCCTGGGCTGGTAAATTTCCAGAAAGAGTTGGAAAAAATATTTTTCCATATGAAGCAGATAGAGAATACATGTATATATTAAAGTGGATGTGGGACAGTGGCTCAAGGACATCCTCCGTATGAAACAAACCATGAAAAGATCGAAAGGGGATTGATGCAGATCAGTTACAGATCATGTTTTTCAGAAACACGAAACCTGTCGCTGTTGGTGCAAACCAGTTGTGTCCATCACAACTGTCCACATATGATGATGTCAGACAACACGAGGGAAACGTAGATCAGGTCTTATAAGTCTGTCTTAATGTGTTAATATCTTGCCATCACGTGTGCCATAAACTTACTGCAGGGTGCACACCTGAGAGACACAGTAGTCCTCCAGAATGACCAGGACATTGTCTTCACAGTGGTCAAAGACTAAAATTGGTAAGCATTCATTTTTGCCTGGTTGCATGTTGTTGGTAAAGAAGTGACGTAACACTATGCGCTTATTTAGTCAGGGTAGCAAGAATGCAAAATTTAAGCACATATACAAAATAAAAATGTGCATAGAATTTCAGCTTCAACTTTGACTCAGAAGAAAGGTAGAACACTTTGCCTGGTGTTGTCACTGATCCGGGACACACTGTACCACCAGTTTATTTGGCTTTGACGTAACAAGATATATTGTATTTGGCTGGCGGGGCAGCAGTAGGTAAGAACCCAGGATACACAAGAAATATAACAACAGTCCACAAATTATGTCAGCAGCTTGGAAAAATAGTGAAATATCACTTTTGGACACCCCTTGTTTACTGCTATGAATTTTACCTTGAACCTGTGGAAGACTTGTGAATGAATGCAAAGAAAAATAAGCAGGGCAAATTTAAAACACTAGTCACAGTAAAACTGCCCATTGACCATTAGCTTATAGGTCTATCACTGGGTATTTTAGCTGTGTTAGCATTCAACACAACCTCCAGATTGTACAGCTATCTGCACCAGGAAGTGGTGCTGTGTACCTTTATGTGTCCTGGTGTAGTCAGATGGATCTTGTACAAGGTTTCTCCCCTTATGGATTTATCACAGACCTGGAGCAAAACAGAAGACCTCAATCGATCAGTATCATAGCTACATACAATGGTATAACATACACACAGTTGCCATTTTATTGGGTAGACACAGCTAAACTAAAAAACTCCTTATCCTATACTCATAGCTATAAATTAAGTGGATAAAATCTTAGTATATAGCAGTATTGGCCAACAGTACCACAATCTACAACCTCAATAATCAGTGAGTTGAATCAACATCTATCTTAAGCTTTTTCAACAAAAACTGATTATAAGCTTTATGAAGGAATGGTCTATTTCAGGTCTGTCGTATTAAAGCACATTACTTATAACTAGTTGGCTCATTAACTTGCAACTGAGTGTAGACACTCATTAAAACACCTGTGAAAGCCATGCTGAGATTCGTTCTTGAACCTTGCAGTCAGAGACTTCATCAAGTGCAGGTAACGTTAGCTAGCTTACCGTGCATTCAATGAATTCAGCCTCAACATCGTAAGGTGTTTCAAGATTGTCCATTGTTTGGTGTTTTACGATTAACACAGCGTTAACCCTCTCAGGAAACAGCTAGTAGCTTAGAAAACGTTTAACTAGCCAGTGAGCGTAACCAAGCTAGTTAATACGTTAACGACTAACTATACAATGGAAAAGCCTTCGTGAAGTTAGCTGTTAACTAGCCAGTGTTATCTTGCTAACAATAACTATCAGTGTACGTGTGATTTATATTGTAGCAAATGATTTTTTTTTTTTTTTTTTTTTTAAATTCTTCTTCTTCTTCTTTCAGGCAGATTGGGCAGGTTTAGCGCATTACCGCCTCCCACTGGTGTAGTAGGGTCATTGCTACTTTATCGCACGGTGCTCAGCTAATTACTTGTGTTTACACAGCTAACGAAATTGAAAAAAAAAAAAAAAAAGCTTAACTCCCCCGTGAGTTTGTGCAGTTACCCAAGGAAGCCCAAATGTTCGGGGTCGTCTGAGTACCGTGCCGCCACCGTAAAAAAAAAAAAAAAAAAAATAGTGCACCCAGTACAAACAATGGACATGTTGATGGACGTCCGTTTATGCCCCCTGCTGGACAAGACCACAGTTAAAATCAAATTCAATGTTATATACTACAGACTGCAAAGACTTGTACACTTTCTGTTTATTTGGTTCTTACGATAATTTGCTTCATATTTACAAAAACAAACAGCTGCTTGTAAGTCTGGCTTTGAAAACTGGGGCGCGTCTCAAGCTGTGTGAAGGATCAACACAGCATCCAGTAAACTTATGGATACAACTATGAAGCCGAATGTTAAGGTAAACAAGACGACAGACTCCTTCACTCATTATTTGATTATTGTGTAGGTGCAGGCAACTATGAAGATACCACTGAACAGAGGTAAATCAGTTATTTGTCTGAATAACATGGCCATGTCCAAGCCATGTTCACATGGATACTAATCATGAGCAATTAAAAGGTATAACTCCATCATATTTACATGCAATTTGGAATATGTACACTTACCAATAATTTACACCCCTCTCACAAAGAGGCTTCATGTAAATTATAATTACATATGTTTGCTTTTAGGAGCATGGTTTACTACTCAGCTTCAGAATACGGTTTCCTGTTGATTTCACAAGTACATCATTCTCTTTGGAGGCCTTATCACACAGCATAAAAAGAATGATCCCAGTTTGAAAAACTGCTGCAATAATCTATAACCAAGAGGGAAAGAAAGAGTAAAAGAGTTTTGACAGCATTTCAAAACACTAAAAATGATTATGAGTGATCACACTAAAGGCATATACTCTGGTGCATTATCTTAAGTCACTATAAATACAAAAATATCACACCAGCATCATCCATATCACTTTAAAGCTGTAAAAGTTAGATGGGCAGGGGCCAAAGCATGAGAGGCCTGTGTCTGATGATTATAAAATCTTCATGTACAGGGTACTGATAACATACAGCCCAAAGAGATGAGCTCACAGAGAAAAAAGACATTTCTGTTAATAAAAGCCATGTGGATAAATAATCTGTCAAGATAGAATGAGAACCACAGGTCACCAAACAGGGACACACAGACACTGTCCAAAATTAAAAACAGAAGACTATGACAATGTCACTGATCAAATATGTAAGAGACAGGTTGAGATGTTTCAGTAGCAGGAGGGTCGGGTGTAGGGTCAGGAGGTGAAACTTCAGTCAGTCTGAAGAGCTGTAGATTCCTCCTGGAAGACTGTTCAGACGCGAACGCAGCTCCTTCCGGACCTGGGTCACCCTTGCCAGTTTGCGTTTGTATTCCTGAAAAAGTTCACAGCAGAAAAGGTCCGTCAGCGCTCAAAGTTACTACTACTGTGTCATTGCAATTTTTTTTTTTTTTTTTTTTTTAAGTCTCAACGGCAATATTTTGTGAACACAATTTGTGGCAAGTACACATTAATAAATAAGGGATTGACATGTAATTAGAAAATATAAGTCAGTCATAAGGATATGAAGACCGCATAAAAATGGAAATATTAGTAAATAATAGGTTAATTTTGTATTGCATTGTGCATTACAGAAAGCAGTTAAAGGTCCAACTGAAGTTTAATTACACAAGTTTGGATTCCTGGCCAAAGACTTCCACCAAACATGTTGTGTTGTTACTTAAAAATAGTCGAATTCGAAAACACCACCATATAAACGTAAAAAGGTTGCGTGAGTTTTTAAACGCATTCAAGTCTGTTGCCTTTCAAATCCCTGAATGTGTGATGAGATTTAAATATATTTATAAATATATATATATTTATATACACACTATATTTACCTCAGGTTCATGACTAACTTGCTTCATGGTTTACTTTCATTTACATCTATGAAACATCTGAAAGGTCATCGAAACAGAAAAACATTTACCTTTCAATTGCCTTTGAGAATATACTCAACTAAGAGGACTCAAGTATTTAAAGGTTTTTAACGTTTTCTAAATTGACAACAAAACAGCAGGACAGGAAATCTAAAGGTCGCGTTAAGGGAGTGTATAAAATTTAGAGAGGGTCAGGACACAATGCAGAAACAGTCAGCAAATATGGAACTGTCAAATGATTTCACCTATTTCATATATATGCAATAATTTTTTACACTTTAAAGATACAGTAACAGGAAGTGTCACTAAGGTTTTATCTCTGCTCCAGCTTTGATGCAGACATCACTTCTAAGATGTTATGGTGTATGATTGTGGGGCAGCTGATGCATGTAGGTGTGTTGTGCAAGCAGGACACATTTCCTCAGGCCACAGGAGGCTTCAACATTCCGTGTGAATCACACATGAAAAATACCATCTATGTCTTTTCATTTGTGTCTATACCAAGATATGGTCTCTTTTCTTACGTTTTGGTTTGACCTGTAATAACACGAGTTTCCCTCTATTTGAGCACATCTGCAACTTCTATTGGTCTGAGCTCAAGTCAAACCTTGGGTGTGTAGCTAGCGTCTACTTTGTCAGTACCCTAAATAAAGTTTTAAATACTATCACCATAGAACATCTTTGAAACTGAAAATTTAAAACAATGTACACACCACCAGGAGCTACAAGTGTTAGAGCAAAATAAAAGCACTCACAAAATTATTTTCATTTTTTATTTTCAGTTTTTTTATTACAAAAGACTTGACTGGGTGAAGATACAAAAATGAGATACTTTTTCCTCTTGGTATCCTGTGAAATAAAGGCTGGACAGTTATTGTCAGCACAAAAAAGCATGGTTATGAGAAGACAAGAAATTTCCTTGTGAAGTTTTTGCAAGGTCAAACACTTGATCACACGATACTTATCTTGTGGGAAGCACAAACCGATTAAACTGGGCTAAATAAAAAAGGCTCAAAGAACGAGATGTTTCCCCGTGACAACGGAAAATCTCACTTGGATATCAAGTGTGTATCAAATTAGGAATGTTTCCTGTTTGAAATGCGAGCAAGCCTGACACTCAAATTGAACTATGCGGTCTGGTTTAATAACAAAACAGGCACTCTGCAGATGTATGCAACATGCGGAAATACACGAAAAGAACTTACTTCAAAACGTGGGCAAACAAGACGTGTGAGCACCCAGCTACTCATACAGATGAACACCAAGATCGAATAATAATGACACAAAGGTGAGGTAGACATACACAAGACATACACAGATAAACTAAATGAAAGAAAGAAAGTGATTTACGCACTTCAAGTTTCTGCTCGTTCTGGACCAAGCCGTCCTTCTGGCTTTGCAGGAAGACCGTTAGTGTACGTGTGAGCTGCCTCCTGTCATCTATTTCTGCTGCCAAGCGGCCACTGTAGTCTGCTAGCAGCATGCAGGCCTCCTCCACCAGCCGGGAAAGCCGCTCCCCTGATTCTTTATCTAAATCACAGAAAGCATAAAGAGAGCAGGGCACACTGCTTTAACATAACCGCTTTAGAGGGTTCAGCGGGGGGGTCATTCAGTTATCCATCAATACTGGTATTTGGTAAACAGCTACTGTACAATCACTGGCAACTCAAACATTGTTTCCTATGATAGAGGGAGGCCCTTTTATGGTTGTGGTTTGAATGTCTTGCTTTAGGGAACCTCAGTTTGTAGTGATTGTCTGTTGAGTTGAAGGCAAGAGCGCTACGCTATGTTTCCTTTTGTCGTTACAGTAAGTCAAAATGATTAAATTACTCAGACCAAATTTAAAAAAAAAAAAAAAGGGTTTAGTGAACCATTTTCAATATCTAGAAAAATCCTCCACCTTAGGTCACACGGCAGTAACACTAATGCATGTACACTCACCGAAAACTTTATTAGGGACACTCATACACCCACTTGTCATGCAATTATCCAATCAGCCAATCATGGAGCACCGGTGCAACACGTGCAATCATGCAGATACAGATAAGGAGCTTCAGTTAATGTTCACATCAAACATCAGAATGGAGAAAAAAAATGTTATCTCAGTGACTTTGGCCGTGGCAGGACTTTTGGTGCCAGATGGGCTAGTTTGAGTATTTCTGAAACTGCTGATCTCTTGGGATTTTCACACACAACAGTGTTTAGAGTTTTTAATCAGAATGGTTCAAAAAATAAAAAACATCCAGTGAGTGGCAGCTTTGCGGACAGAAACGCGTTGTTGATGAGAGCGGTTGGAAGAGAATGGCCCGACATGTCTGAGTTGACAGAAGGGCAGCTGTGGCTCAGGTGGTATAGCTGGTCATCCACTAGCATCGGGGTTAGTGGTTCATTCCCCGCCTCGTCCTGTCCACATGTTAAAGACACTGAACCCTAAGTTGTTCCTGATGTGCAGGCCAGCGCCTCGTATGGCAGCTCCATCGACACGAGTGAGTCAGTCAGTCAGTCAGTCAGTCTGTGTATTTGGTGAATGAGAGGCAAAATTGTAAAGCACTACAATAAAAAGGCATTATATAAGTGCAGTGCATTTTCCATTAGAAAGGCTGTGGTAACTCAGATAACCACTCTTTAACACTGCCGTGAGAATGTACAACACGTCGAACCTTGAGGTGGATGGGCTACAACGACAGAAGACCATGTCGGGTTCCACTGCTGTCAGCCAAGAACAGAAATCTGAGGCTGCAGAGGGCACAGGCTCACCAAAACTGGAGAGTTGAAGACTGGAAAAACATAGCCTGGTCTGATGAATCTGGATTTCTGCTGAGGCAGCAGATGGAAGGGTCAGAATTTGGCATCAACAGAATGAATCCATGGACCTAATCTGCCTTGTGTCAACAGTCCAGGCTGCTGGTGGTGGAGTAATGATGTGGGGAATGTTTTCTTGGGCCCCTTTATACCAATCAATCATGGTTTGAATGCCAGGGCCTATCTGAGTACTCCTGCTGACCCTGTGTATCCCTTTATGGCTACAATTTACCATCTTCTAATGGCTGCTTCCAGCATGATAATCCACCACGTCACAAAACAAAAGTCGTCTCAAACTGGTTTCATGAACATGACGATGAGTTCAGTGAACTTCAGTGGCCTCCCCAGTGTCCAGATCTGAATCCAGTAGAACACCTTTGGGATGTGGTTGAACGGGGGATTGGTAGCATGAATGTGCAGCAGATAAATCTGCAGAAATTATGCAATGCAGTCAAGTCAACATGGATCTCAGAGGAACGTTTCCAACATCTTGGGGAACCCATGCCATAGCACATTGAGGCTTTTTTGAGAGCAAAGGGAGGCCCTACACAGTATCAGTATCCTAATAAAGTGCTCAGTGTGTGTATGCACAGTACACAATAATGTAATGTGTCCTGACTCCCACCTGTGATCCTATGAAGCAGTGAAGTGTCCTGCACCTCAGCAGGAAGGGAGGAGATTCGCTGACGCAGCACTGAGTCGCCAGAGGCTGCATTTTCCAGCTCCTGCAGAGCTCGGATTAACTCAGCTGTCTGAGGTAGCCGGCGAGAAGTAAAAGAAGAGGAGAGTATGGTATATGACTAGTTAAGATAAGTATGTGTCAAACATGAACAACATTTGATAGGCAGCAGTGAAAAGAAGTATCAAGACACAAATTTACAGTTGATGACACAACTGTATTAACTAAGATGTATCATTAAATGTACTATATATGGTTTAAAGTATCATTCCGTTAACATCCTGTATTTAATGCTACACTGTTTGTCTAGAACAGAACCTGTGGGGGCTCAGCTGGGGAGCTCTGGGAGGCAAAGTCTTCATCATCTGGTTGGATCTCCTCATATGACCTCTTCTTAGCCTTCTTTTCTCCATCTGTGATTTACAAGAAAAAGATCAGAAGGTACAAAAAAAAAAAACATAAAATATAAAACTACTATTTCCTAGGTCAAATGAAATGGTGCACATTTTATGTAATAAAATACAATGCAACTTTACAACTTCAGTCACCGTCTTGCCATAGAGCTGATTAGCTATGGAGCATATTTATATTCACACCTGAAATGTTTATGATCAAAATTCATCCTGTGACATAACTTTGGTAGAAAGTTCCATGTGCAGTTTACAAATGCAAAAACATGCAAGGAAGGTCTTACAAGACAAAGCAGTGAGGCAAACAGTCACATTAGCTTATTGTTGTGAGGCACAAATAAATAGACATGGTTGGGTGTTGAGTTCTACTTACAGGTACATGTACGTATTAAGTCAACTTACATAGGACTTGTGAGAGCTGATCCAGCAGGTTGTTCTCGTACACAGCTCTCTCCTGCCAGATGGACAAAACCCGACCCAACTGTTTCTTGCAGCCTTCCTCGCCCTCTCTGGGCAGGAAAACAGCACAGAACCGGCACCCACACTTTAAACAGCTTTGTGTAAAATCAACTGATTTTACAACTGGGTGATGCAGACAAAAATACACTACTGGTCAAAGGTTTTAGAACACCTCCATATCTCAAGTTGTTACTGAACTTTACCTAGTGTAATGTCTAAGTCTACTCAGAAATTAAAGCATAGAACAAATATATAATAAAGATTTTTTTTTTTTTAAAAAGAGGAATCGTGGAATCTTAAATTCTATAACTAATCTAAATTTTTGACTCATTAAGTAGCTAAACAAACTTGTGATGTTCTTTCTGCAATAGAAATCAAATACAGTTCAGAAAGTTCATCCCAACATTGTTGCAGAGGTTCCCGACAAATGTGTTTCACTTGCAGGTTGCTGTAGTTTCACCTTCTGTCCAGTTCATCCGAAACCAGCTCCATTGGGTTTAAGTCTGGAGACTCTGCTGGTCCTTCATCATGTGAAGCCACCGTCTAGTTCTTTTCTTTTAATGTTTTGGTTCATTATCCTGCTGTAGGATGTTAACCCCTGACCAACCAGTCTGTCTTCCTTTGTTACTTGCCTTTGTTACACTATTCTGACAACAATATATAGTACTACTTCCTGCAGTACAGAATTGTCCTAATAATGCATCAGAGGGTGGAGTAACACAGTTTGCTCCAACACTGCCTTTGTACAGACAGTGGTTTTGTAAGTGATCAACAAAAAGTGGGCCACCTGTAGGAATTGTTGGCATTAACTTTCGAGGCTTCATTTACTTTAATTGCTACAGGAAAACCTATAAGCTCACCAATTTCTTAAATCATGGAAAAGGTCTGTTTTCTATGAAATTTACATGATTTTTCAGATTTTAGTGAACTAAACTTTTTGTCTTTTCGTTTTTTAAACCTTGGGCAGTTTACTGCTTACCTTTGTACCATTTAAAGTTATTGACTGGACTTGAACTGCTTAAATTTCAATAAAAACTGGAAAAATGGGGGGTGTTCTAAAACTTTTGACCGGTAGTGTATAATATGTGTGATAACTTATTTTAACAGCCCTTTCATTGTCAATATACATAACGTCTTGTGTTAAAGTTTGGAAACATTTTATCCTGAAACCATTAGGTAACTTAGATGATATTAATCATATCAGACTGCATGGTAATTTATATAATTTTCAGCTGCAATTCTTAAGCATTTCAGAAATCATTCTTGGAGAAATCTGACTTGGCAATTTCTTGAATTGTTCATTTTAAAGCAAAATTATCTACCACAATTCAATATATTTAAAAAAAAATACTAACTTCAGCATCAGTAAATAAACAAATAAACAATAAAAATAAACCTATAACTGAGTTGTGAAAAAGGCGACTAGACAATGTGATAATGTTAAATCTGACCTGTACACATGTTTGAATGCATCAATGATGACCGGTGCAAAGTCCTGGGTGAACTCTGGTCCTTTTTTCTTGCTGTTCTGAATGACGTCATTGGCCAAGTAAAGGAAGGTCAACTTGCGTGATACCTGGGCTGCATGCATTCAAATGTACACATACATATATTAAAGTGGGGCAACTGGGTTATGATATACAAGACTGAACCTTAGGCTGATTATCACAGTGATAAGTTTCAATACACAAAAGAGGTGGGGTTTTTTTGATTCATGGGTAACATAGCATTAGCTAATAAATAATTAACCATTAATTAAACTTTTAAATATAATCATTATTGATTAAATTTATATCAGTGAAATGATCACAAGAAAGAAATGCAATTCCATGTTTTTCCCAACAAGCCAGAGCATGATGCACTGAGGTTAATCTTTACTATTCATCAAAGACAGCAAATCACCTCTCAGTGATCACTAACTAAGAACTAAGAACAAAATCTATATAGTAACAACCCCTTGGTCACACAGTTCATTCTTCACTATAGCTACATATAAGCCTTGAGGACTAGAACGTTTAAGAATCTAATGTCACAAATAAATTTTACTTTCTTCTCTCTAATCGAAGGGCTTGTTTCGTATGTCTTTACCATTTGGGTTTTAACCACCAACATGTACCTTATGGCACAGTAATAACGTAAAAGTAATAATGCATATGTCATTGGTGTTTTTGGACAGGTCACAGTCAACACTGAGGTAAGCATTAAGCTCCAGAGAAATGTGCCATCTCTATCCCCATCGCTATTAACACTGCACACTCCTTTCAGTCCTCAGACAATGCTCCTAAAATATAACATCCACTTGAGATATCATTAGCTTGTTGAGAAGCACCCTAAGGAAAAGTGTGCCTGTATTAGCTACAACTACAGCAATACCTGACGTCCATACAACAGGCTTTTTTAAGCTAATTCAAAAAATATATATATTCTCAACAGAGGTAACCTCAGACGTTACAAAGCGTTTTTTATTCAGTGTCTGCCCAAAAAAAAAAAAAAACAAAAAAAAAAAAAAAAAACAGTATGTTGTATCATGGTGCTGCCTTAACTGCTTGATGGAGGTAAGCATTTACAAGAAAACAAAATTATTACAAGATTTTCATGCTGTATCACAGTCAAAGTATCAGTCACAGTACACCTTTAGTATACAATAACGTAGTTTATATTACTCCTTTAGATGCTATCTGCTGGCTACGCCTTAAAGTATTTCACTGACTGACTTTGACCTTAACGCATGTTGTATCCTTAAATTTTCAGTAGAACATTTGAAGCCTTTGAAGCTTCAAAGGATGTATTTTAAATTTAAGTCAAATTGAGTATACTTGTACTACTGCGAGAAGGAGAGGAAGAGAGAGAGACAGAGAGTAAGCGAAATTACGAATAAGAAACAATTGAGAAACCGGTTTCGGCCGAGCTGAAGTCCCCAGGAGAGATGTACATCCATCTCAGCAGCTACAAACAGCAGCAGCAGCAGCATTGGTAGCAACATTTGAGGTTAAGTTATTGATATTCCTGATCCAGTCCTGTCACACCATCCTAGTGATCCACTCAATTCTGATATCCAGTGTTCAGTAAGTTTATTAACAGTATGATGTTGAAAGTGTTAAATCGCTTGAGGAGAGGTGAACTCAGCTATCAATCAGGAGAAAATAGGTGAATTTAAAATGACAAAAACATGACTTACAGAGATGGAATCAGGTTACTTTTGTTCAAGTTAATACTATTCATGTAAAATCCATGGAGGAGCATAATTTAATCCTTGTTCGTTATTATTTTCTCTCGAAAATTTGGATTTCTAACATTTGTTCTTTAAAACTGCATTAATTGATTTATTGGTCACTTGGGGGCAGTAGCACA
Source organism: Xiphias gladius (assembly GCF_016859285.1). Taxonomy (NCBI): domain Eukaryota; kingdom Metazoa; phylum Chordata; class Actinopteri; order Istiophoriformes; family Xiphiidae; genus Xiphias; species Xiphias gladius. Next base: position 12,630,845 of record NC_053423.1, on the reverse strand, counting down.
AGCAGTAAACACAACATTAACATGTTATTTCCTTCTACAGTTGTTTCTTTAGCATTAATTTCGAGTTAAGATGATCTGTTTTGGTCTAAACTGTCTCCAGAGTGAAAGGACTTGCTTTTTAGCTGCTCAGTGCTAAACGCTAACTTTGCCAGACTGCCATTTGGTGCCGGAAAAGTAGCATACAGTTGGTTCATCAGAGCTTTTTCGCTGCAAACAGCAGCTTGTTGCCGCTGGAAACGAGGTTGATGACAACAGCATTTGCGGGCCAGAAAAAAAAAAAAAAAATGAGTTGAAAGAAGCTAAAACGCTCTGCAGAACTGAGAGTAACTGCTGCGTTCGGTGATAATTCTCGGCGAGTTCATCACTACGAGAAACCCCTTTCATATTACACCTAGCCATTGGCTCAATTGTTCATTTTTTTTTATTACTAAAGCGTTAAGGAGTTTAATATCTGGAGTGTGTGTGTGTGTGTGTGTGTGTGTGTGTGTGGGGTCAACTTGAAAAGTACTTAGCGACCGTGACACATAGTTAGTATGTGGGTTTTAGACCAGGGCTAAACAACTGTGACCTCGTTTACCAAGGCTAACATTAATGTTGTACAAATTTAAAAAGCCATATCGTCAATGCACAGAGTATCCTTATTCGTTTCAACATGACTAACACAAAAACGATAACGTCGTTAAATGCTAACTTAACGTCACTTAACTTAGCATTTAACAATGCTGGTAAGTCAAAGCCTTTTAAACTGCTTATGCTCGGGAAGTTGGCAAGCGATAGCAGCTGCTTTGCTAACAACGGTTCGTTGTCTAATAACTTTAACGTTAGCAAAGATAGTTTGAAATTCACTACAGCATTTTAGCCCAAGTTAGCCAGCTCCTGTAGCCAAATGCTACATATAACTTGTAGAAGCATGTTAGCGGTCTTTATTGCGAGGAACTAGCTAGCTCATATCAGCCTTACCTTTTTTCAGTTCGTTGAACCAAACATTGACAATGGTCTTCGAGTGTTTTCTATGATGAATGAGCCACAACGACAACGTCTGCACACTTTGCTGAGAGTTGCTAAGCTCCAATAGTTTCTTTTCTAAAGCCGCCTCGGAGAAAGCTGACATCTCGACGAGATTAGGGGGAGTGCGAGACACCGGGAGAGGCAGCTTTAAGGTTTCTCCCAGATGTGTTATTTACAGCAAGTTAGCCAGTCACTGCAGGAATTTTAGCCATCCAAATTAAAAATATTACGCTACCTTACCTATGTTAACGACAGGCTGATTGTGTCTGTTATGCTAACAAGCTACCGCCGTCGTCTCGGTGGTGTTAAAGGGGGACTGGCTGGCTTTGCTTAGGACAAACCACAGCAGTCTGCGAGAGGCGCTTCCGTACGGTCCGTGCGACAGCTATGTTGCGTTCATGTCAGATGGAAATTAGACTTACTATAACTAGAATCCGCCTGGCAGATATCTAAGACTAAGCATTAGTTCTCGTAAATCAGATATTTCGCACGTAGGTCGTGATAATTTTTTCAGGTTTATTTGAACGCAAGTAATTCAACCTTGCAGTTTCTGCAAAAGTAAGGACATGAAATAAAGCAATGCTTGTACGTTTACTGTAAGGTTATTTGCTTTAAATGTTCTCTCATCACTGTGGACAAAATTTCCGTGTTGAATTTCACTGTCGTTTTGCAGTTACACTGAGTCTGCAGTCTCATAAAATCAACTTTCAGTTCTCTTAATGTTAACCTTTATTTCCATCTTAATTATTAATGTTTAAATGTCCAATTTAAGAGACTGCACATCCTTATTCACCATTCGTTTCCCCTCTGTTATAATGCAAATAGCAGTTTCTAATGTAGTCAATAGATTTAGGGAAGGAGGACACGATTCAACCTCCTAAATGAGAAAACTAAGACATTTGCAAATTTACAGAGCTCATTTATGTACCACATCAATATGCATTTGCATTCTTACACCAGTTGACAAGACGAATACAACATCTGTTTTGTAGCCTTCCATTGTTATATGGTGATAGATTCATCACTTACATCGTTTCCCAAATCTTGTTTATAACAACCTAGTGTACCTCTATTGAGTGATACCTTTATTGGATTTTTTTTTAAAAGTTGATTGCTGGTAGTTTAACCTGGTACTGAATGACAGTTGTTTAAGTACAATTACATTGGTCATGGTATGTCAAAATATATAAGCATGATTTCCTTTTTATGATGGATTCAGTGGATCATTAGAGGACTTGGACAATGCTGGTGTACCACAAAGAGCCGAGTTCGGCCAAAGGTTGAATAAATGGGTTAAGAGGTTCTGCTGAGCCTTGAAACTTAATTACAACAGACTCAAAACACATCTCAGTAACTTAATTACAGGCATCTTACAATGTCACCTTACACTGAAACCAAAACCCACAACTCAAAAACTGAAAGAACTTTACAATGTCTATGCTTAAAGACATATGAACTCCACCTAACAGTGAAATCTATATTTGATCTCATATCATTTGATTATACATCATAGTCAACACATCTATACTATCTTCAGGGGTGCAACCAAAAAAAAAACGAGAAAAAAAAAAACAGCAAAAGGGGTAAAATCATCCAAATAACACCAGCAGTGCTTTATTAAGTAACTGGCTAATCAGCACATTTCTGATTTCATTTGAACATTTCACATTAACACTTATTTCAAAAGTTGAGCAAATTCACTCAAGTACAAACCTTAAGTGAGCCATCACACATTTAATGAATTTTATAGCAAATTCTTCTGAGTTATTCTGGCTCAGTTTATACATAAATGCAGTGGCATTGGCACAAAGGTTTTAGAAGTTCACTTTATTTAGTGACAACCACAAACCACAGTCTGTGTTATTTGAAAAGGTTAATGTCACTGCTGTTGCTCTGAACTAATGCAATTTATAAAATGCTGAAAAACAGCCAGCTGCTAAAAAAGTTTGATGCTTAATATTAGCTAGCATGTTTTTTCACTCTAACTTGGTTAGGGTTAGGATGCATGTGACACCTAGAAATATGTCAATAAAATCCAAAAACTTTCCCTTTAAATGGTCTCTTAATCTCCAGTTCTGCTTGTGTGGCCCAAGTCCCTATTATAATTCTCAAATAAGAATAACACAGGGTATCATTATAAATATCTTAAATTCTAAATCAAAAAGCACTAGCGTTTGTTTTTAATGTAACCGGATGATATAGTAGCTACTCTTTCACCTATAACACAGGTATCTCCAAACATGTCCAAAAAAAAAAAAAAAAAAAGTCACAATCTAGACTGATTTCATTCTAATGGTCCAAAATCTTATGTTTTAAAATTTTCATGAATAAAAATGCAAAAACCCTGTCAGTTTGACATAAAAAAAACAAAACATTTTATCATATAAAATAATGCTGAAACTGAAAGTGATCGGGGACAGAGCTGAATCCTGATCTCAGTAGCCATGACAGTTGTTTCACTACAGACAAGACATCCCTCCATTAAAGGGACTTCCATTTCTGAAAAACCAGATACATTTATTTTAGAGGAAAATTATAAAAAAAAAAAAAAAAAAACAGCACGATTAACCCATGCTGCACCATTTAAGTGTGATTCATTCAATGTCAAAACCACTCCCTTGAGTAGAACGGTGGTCTACATGAGGTGTGGCAATCTATGCAGAATTAAAATTGGGATATGAAAGCATAAATGGAGTTGGTCTAGCTACACTTCTTGAAATCATCAAACCTGACAACCTGTTAGTCTCTGAAATTGAGATCAGTGAGGGTTCCATAACACAGAGCTTGCACAGGTGGGATGAAAACATTTGACTGGGGCATACCCCCACCACCACCACTGCTGCTGTCTGGATGAGGAAAGCGCTGGTCAGGGTTCATCCTAGGTCCATTACTGTAGTTGGGGTCAGACATCAATCCGTGGCCTATTTGAATGGCTTGATAGGCCACAGGTTTTATATAACTTTGTGGAGTCGTCTGGACACGGCTAGGGGTGAACTCCATGTATGGCTGCAATTGCCTCTGTTCAGTATCGAGAAAGTGTATTCTAGGCTCTTGTGCAATGCTGTCTCTGTGAGCAAGGACATCTCCTGAGTGAGGATGCATGTTGATCCTAGAAGCATCTAAATGAGGAGTGAATTCACCAGACAAACTGTGATGCCACACACTGCCTGTCTGAAGACTTGTATGATCTGGTGCCATGTACTGATTTTGGGGCTGTTGTTGGTAATAACGTTGAGTAACATCTGAGTTCATCTCCTTCGGTCTCTCTTCTCTTGAAACTTCCACTCTTGTGCCAACCTTACTCTGTGAAGCTGAACTGTACCAATGCTCAGTGTAACCCTTCTCACGTCTGTAAGAGTTATAAGATGACAAGTCCCAAGTGTGGGACACAGCAGTCGACAACCCTTCATTTTGTTTTTGTAGGTCTTCATTTGTCAACTTCATATTAAAGTTCTTACTTGATCTTTCTTGAGAATCCTGCTGTCTGTCGTAATTCCTTTCCTCATAAACCTTTTGGTCTTTTGTCCCAGCAATGTCTTCAGGCTGGCTGAAGTATTCATTATCACTGGAGTAATCATCCACATCTTGATACTGAGTTACTGTGAAGTTTCTCCCTGGTCCCATGTACTGACCACCCTCTGCATCTCCACTATAGAGGTCTTGCTGAAGTTGTAAGGTTGTACACACTGAGGTGTGTTCAGCATGGTTAATTGCAAATGATCCAGCATCCAACTCACTGTCCTCTGTCTGGGACTTTGGCAATGGAATGAGGTCTGAGGTCGATGAATGTGAATATGACATCGGGCGGTTGTCCTTGCTGAAAGACATCCTCTCCAGCAGCACTGAACCTTTGGTAAGAGGCAAGCTTACCTTGAACACAGTATTAGTCCCTTTTCTCATCTTCCTCTTTGTTGTCATCCTTTTTGCCCATTTTGACAGCACTACAGCATTTTTATCTGGTATGCCTTCAACTGAGGTCTTGTTCACGCTCGGCCCTAAACAAAAAGTGTAAAATCGTACAGAGACAGGTTGAAAAGCAACACAAAATTACAAAAATATTTCATCATTTAAAGAAAAAAAAAAAACAAAAAAAAAACATAAGTTTTTGCCCCCCTTCAAGTAAACAGTAGCTTCCAAAGACACACACCTTTGACAGTTTTGTTTTTTTGGGTGCTAGTACGCGTCCATCCATTACACAGCATCTTCATACCTTGAAATGAAGAAGCCCAATACATGGGGTATACAAAGAAAAAATACAAACATAAGCCTTTGCAATGAAAAACGCACTGGCTTAAAGAGCAAGTGAAGTGTTCAAAATAGTGTCTTTGAAACACTGAAATGGTTGAACACAGGTAAGATAGGTGATTTATGGAGCTTAAAGTGAATAAAGAATTAAGGTACAAATGGGTGAATAATAAAACAAAATAGTCTTTTTAATACCCAAAGTATAAATTTGTATATCAACAAACATGCTCTTGACAAACTTGCAATCAAAACTCACTTCCTGTACTGTAAAAGGTGGCTGCTAAAGCTCCTACATTGCTCTATTGCAGAGAACAAAGACTGTCACCCTGGATTTATTGTGCTTACTGTGGCTATATTTTCTATAGTGAGCATTTCAAACTGGAGACCTTGCCGAGTATCACTTGTATGCACATCATCTAATATTACACCACCTCTTTGAGACATGAAACCATGGAGTAATAATGTGAAGGGACAGAGAGTAAAATACAGGTTATACTTACATCATAAGTCAGTCCTCAAAGAGGTGAACTGTTTAAGGCCAAACAAAGAACATGAATCTGTACTTACACCAGTGGTAACTTTTGCATGTCAATGGGATACATAGTGATTCTGGTAGGTTTACCACCTGGGAACATAAGATGTTTGAAAACTGATGAACAGACGAGTACAAGTAAAGTCAAAACCTTCCTGGTGAAGGACAAGTCATTTTACGCCTAGAATAAACAAAGAAAGATAAACTGTGCAGAATAGTAAATGTGTTACCTTCAGCACTCCTCTGCCCTCTTCTTGCTCCACTTTCCTGGCCAGTGATATGAGAAACTGACAGTTGTCATTAATATCTGCTGACATTACTTCCACCTGCTCAGGATGAGTTTCCATCTACACACAGACGTTTTCAGTGAACTTAAAACTTACTCATAGCAGTTTCTTTACAGCCTTTGAAAAGATGATGGTAAAGGATTTTTGTTTTTGTTTATTTCAAACACATAAACTGACC